>NC_044307.1:116327479-116632479 GCF_007474595.2 Lynx canadensis | reverse complement strand
CCAATTTACTTTTTAAATGTGAACATCTTTAGGGCAGCTGGGTGGCTCAGTCAGTTGAGTGTCTGACTCTTGATTTCAGCTCAGGTCGTAATCCTCAGGTCATGGGATTGAACCTGCATGCGCTGAGCCTGGAGCCTTCTTAGAATTCTCTCTTTCTCTCTGCCCTCCGCCCATCATGCATTTTGTGTGCGTGTGTGTGCGCGCACGCGCCCACTCTATCTAAAATTCTTTAAAAATGTGACCATCTTTGTAAATACTGTTAGTTTTATTTTAGAAAAGAGTATTTTGTTGCTTATGATGGACTCTATGCCTAATGATTTATTACTGGAACTTATTTGAGAGTACCGCAGGGGATTTTTTTCATTGTACAAAGTATAAAGTCTGATATTCTAAAATATATTTATAGATGAAAATGCCTCAAAACTTACTGTGCATTATTAGGGAGAATAAAGACTACAAATTTAAGAGATCAAACCATAGGAGATCAACAAGCCATCAAAATTTCCCCAATTAACAAATTTATTAATTGACCATCCTACGTAACATGATTTAATTGTTATTCCCCTGCTATAAATTAAGAAGTGAATTACATGCCAATGCACACCCAAGCCTGGTGTTCTGTATTGAAAGATATGCGTGAGTTACTGTTCTATACTGAGTAACCGTCAGTCTTGCCCTTATACGGAGGATACACAGCCATTGCTCCGTGATGGAAGCTGCGGTCCATGGGATGCAGCTTTGTTTGTAGACCTCTATTCTAACAGTTAGAGTGATGCATTTTATCATAATCACAACGCATTTAATTGAACGGAGCAATTTAAGAAACAGAGTCTAGGTCAAGGCAGATTGTAATCTAAGAGAGTTAATACTAATCTAGAAAATATAGAGGCCATGCAAACAACAAAATAAGAAGCAATGAATAATTACCAAGATAAAGCTTAGCAGTTTCACTTTATTTCTGTTCAAGGTAAATGCATTTTGGACAACCCACCTTTGATTGCTAAATGCTTTAAATGGCCATCAGGTGCTATTATTTCCTCACTGAGCTTTCACTACTCCAGAAATCATGTTTTTTTAGAACTGCATTACTGGAGAGGGGGCAAAAGAGCATGGGGCATAAACTGAAAAATAAATAAATCCAAAGAGTCATTTTTGTACATTTAAGCTAATTGTTTTAACAGTACATAACATATACACAGCAAATTACCAAAGAACTTTCCTCTTTAATACACTAAGAGATGACTATAATTGACAAACATTATTTTTGCATTCCTTAAAGAATTGATTAAAATATAAGAATGAGAAAAAGAAATATATATTTAAAGAAATAATAATCGCAATAATGATAGTAAGCCTTCCTAATTAAACCTTCCTAATGTCATGTTAAACTCCTAATTTTCTTTAAAAATCTTCTGGCTCTTATCAACAAATCTTTATTCCAAAAAGATATGAATAATTTGAGCATTATCAGGTGTGTGTATGTTACAATGATAACTGGTTATCAAAAAGAGACAAAACTCAGGAGAAATCCAATGCTTTTACATTGTTTTCTAATATAGACTAATATATCTTAGTATCTAAAACCTGCACTTTTATTTTATTTTATTTTATTTTCAAAACTTGTTATTTTAGACTCAAAATATATCAATATAAAAAGTGGTAAATATTTTTCAGGCTGCTACTCTCTGGTGGTGGAAACCTTAAATTTCCATTTTTGTGCCTGCTAACAAGGAAACAAAATAATTATGATTACAAAACAAAAAGTTCATCCTGAAATAAGGATTGGAACAGTTTTAAGTTGGTAAGTTTTGTTCAAATTACAGTCAGTTCTGCTTTAATGCAACATATGTGTTTCTAAAAATCTCCACACTATGGAAAAGAATGCAAAATTGGGGCATGATACTCAAAAGGTTTGTCAAGTAGAACATTAAAAAAAAAAAAAAAAAAAAAGGACAGAAGAGAAACTAGTAAAAATGGTGGCAAAGTTATACTTGTTAAATAGATAAAAAATACAAATATACTGCAATAAATATGGCACTTAACCTAGAAAATGCCCTGAGGTTTGTTTTATGGAAGGGTTGCCGTTTCTGAGTTACAGTGAAGAGGTGGAAGGAAGGTTTCGTGATACAACAGGAAGTTGTAACACCAGATGTGGATTAGGGGAGGCTGCTGATGTATGTACATGTTTTTGTGTTCTCTGAGACTCAGCTAAGCTGTGTGCTGTTTCCTATGTCAACCTTAAAAATAAAATGGCCAGTTATTTCACTAGAAAGACAGATTTATTGGGGAATAGCAGTCATTACAATCCAGGACAAGCAAGCTACAGCTACATAGATGTCCACCAAGCAAAGGAGAGGAAAGCTCTTTCATTGAAGAAAGCAGGTAAATTGGGATGGCTGTGATCAACCAAAAGTTCCTTGGGATAAAATGGGTATTGAAGTACAATGGCTTCTCATTGGCTGAACTGTGACTGTTTATCATTGGCTGAGTTATTGCCAGGGAGGAAGAAAGCATACCCACATCTCAAACAGCAATTAAATGAAAGTAAATGATCCTGTCAATATATACATTGAAACTCGAGGACAGTGACTGTTGACGTAATTGTTAGGCCAATGGTTCTAATTGTTAGGCCAATGGTTCTCAAACTTTAACTTGATCGGAATCAACTGCAGTATTTGTTAAAACTCAGATTTCCCCCAGGGGTGCCTGGGTGGCTCAGGTCATGATCCCACAGTTTGTGGCTTCCAGTCCCCCATGAGATTCTGTGCTGACACCTCAGAGCCTGGATCTTGCTTCGGACGCTGTATCTCCAGAGCTCTCTCTCTGCTCCTCCCCTCTTTGCGCTCTGTTTCTCTCTCTCTCAAAAATAAATAAACACTTGGGGCACCTGAGTGGCTCAGTCGGTTAAGCGTCCAACTTCAGCTCAGGTCATGATCTCACAGTCCATGAGTTCGAGCCCAGCGTCGGGCTCTGTGCTGACAGCTCGGAGCCTGGAGCCTGCTTCGGATTCTGTGTCTCCCTCTCTCTCTGACCCTCCCCCGTTCATGCTCTGTCTGAAAAATAAATAAACATTAAAAAGAAATTAAAAAAATAAATAAACACTTAAAAAAAAAAGTCAGATTTGCCCTAATCCCAGAGTTTCTATTTTAGTATTGGCATTTCTGAACATTCCCAGGAGATGCTTGCCACTGCTGGAGAGGGGATGTGTGCATACTTTGGGAATCACCTGGTTACACCATACCAACTACTGCAGAAAGCAGTTGACAACAGTGTCTCAGTACTTACATAAAGGAGAAAATCTGTTTTCATCATGGTTACCATTAAGAATGTGACTTTCTCATCAAAAAGATCCCAACAACCTCCCTCTAACTTTCTTTGCTCCAGTGTTAGTAGCAAAACAAAGAAAATAAAAACAAATTTAATGGTTAGGCTCATGCAGTATGTTGGGCATCTGGATCACCTCCTAACAAGTATCTGTCATTCTCCATTACCCAGAAACCATGCATTTGTGGTGCAACTGACTTCCTCCAAGGATGAGACCTGATTAGACTAAATCAGTTAAACTCATTCCCTCTGAGCATCCATGGTTTATTCAGAGGAAAATTTCAATGATTTGGAAAGCAATGGTTTCATTCTTTTCTATAAACCTGAATAGAGAAACAGGTCATTCCAGAAGCTGCTGGCAACCATTTATAATCATAAGACAAGCCAGAAGGAGGGCAAATCTAAAATAGCAGGAGACCAGAGCCAAGAAAATAATAGAAAAATAGAGCTGGATTCTTCATTGGACAGAACCTGAAAGCCCACACTACTACTAAACCTTTCAGTTACATGACTGGATTAACCACTTTTAATTTTTAAGCCAGTTTGAGTTGGGCTCCTTGTAACTTTAACCAAACCAAACAAACAAGAAGTCAAAAGAAAAAAACAAAAAACAAAAAAAAAAAACAAGAAAAAAAAAACCCTCATACCTAAATATGTATAGACAAAGGCAAGAAAAGACAAGAGCTAATAAGTAAATGAAACAAGTGTACTGAAGGAATGTAGTCTCCATAGAAATCTACTGATACCTAAAGTGAACTTTGGCTGTTTTTACAAGCAGGGACCAAGATCTTGTTAAGTAAGGGTTCTGAAACAAAGTATCAATTTCAGGTAGTAGAGACTGGATAAATCACCAAAAGGGTGAAAAGATACACAGCATCCAGAACAATTAAAGGTAAATGTTATTTCCCTTGTCTCCTGGTTAGACTTCAGTTATCTATATAGAAAATAAATGCAGTCCCCATTCTACAGTGTAGCAAGTCATCCTTACCATTCTTTGATCAACATCATAAAATCTCATTCTAACCTATTCTCACATACAGATAGATATCTGGACTGTGTAGAATTTTTACCTATTATAACAAAGTTTTGGGCAAAGAGTGAGAAGATATAGTTAAGCAGTCTTACTCCCACCCCACTTAACAAAATTGCATCTTAACCAAACTTACTACTGTCTGGATATGCTCTATTTTTACCAATAGAAAACAAAACATAAAGACATGAAAAGTAAAAGAGAAATGCATTCAAGAAAAATATATGTGGAGCGCCTGGGTGGCTCAGTGGGTTGAGCATCTGACTCTTGATTTCTGCTCAGCTCATGATCCCCAGGTGGTGGGCTCGAGTCCCAAATCAGACTCTGCACAGAGTGTGGAGCCTGTTTAAGATTCTCTCTCTCTCTCTCTCTCTCTCTCTCTCTCTCTCTCTCTGTCTCCCTTTGCCCCTCTCCCTCACTTGCATGCACACACTCTCTCTTAAACAAAATTTAAAAGAAAAGAAAAATATACTTAATTTGCCAGGTTGCCTGCTATAAGAGAAATTACTTCACTTTTATTTAGTCTAAGGGCAAATTAAGCCCAGTAAACCAAATGACAAGTAGAAGAGCATTATTTTAGGAGTAACAAAAATCTGAGTTTGAAATCCCACTTCTGTTATTTAACTTTACACAAGCTATTTAACTTTCTTGAGTCCCATCTGTAAGATGGGGATTGTGTGTAATTTATGGAGGATTTTTTTGTCTGTGTGACAAATAAGACAGCATATGAAAAGCACCTCACAGTGCCTGATAAATATTAGGTGCCTAATATATGATGATTTATTATCTTACCCTAAATACCTCAACAGCTTCTTAGAACAGAATATAAGGTAGTTATATTTCATCAGATTGTTTAGGCTATTCATGGAGGAGGACAATCTGAGTCCTACTGACCATAGAAGTCTCCAGAGCACTACTATATTAGATGGTTATATTGTATTATATTATATTTTGAGGTTATTCCCAAACAGTATTGGACAAGGGGCCCTTCACTGGGATGTCTACTGACAAAGGAAACCATAATAATATCCAGGGCAACCAGGGCAACATTCAGGTATATACGAGGCGGATAACAAATAGTTGCATAGAAACCAGATCACTATACAAAGTGTTTCCTATTAACAAAAAGGCAGAAGCTCTGTATGTTCCTCTGGACAAGCAGTTTTCACTTTTGGCAATGGGGCAAGAAACCTAAGGACTGAGTGTGTCCATGGAAAGTAAGTCATCAATGAAGCGGCAGGAAAATTATGTAGCATTTTAGAACTTGTTTATGAACACAGTCTTCTGGAATATTTCCACAAAGTTGATGAAATTGTGATCCCATTTACTCCTGCTTGCCAAACAGTAATGATCTCAAATCACCGAGTTTAAGGAAAAGGAGAATACCTTAACAGCTTTTGCACAGATCAATTCTGTCTTTTATGTAATAAAAGCTACACTATTGGAAATCCTGTCCATTGAAAAGAATGTACATTTGGGATAAAAAGTACAGCACAGCAAATATATTAAATAATATGGTAATAAATTTGTAGGGTGATAGATGGCTGCTACATTTATAATGGTGAGCATTTAATAATACATATAATTGTCAAATCACTATGTTGTACACTTGAAACTAACACAATATTGTATGTTGACTATACTTCAATTAAAAATATATACATGTCTAGCTCTATATTTATAGGCATGTATTAATGGATAGGTAGCTAGAGTTTTGTTTTGTTCTTCTGATTGTTTTAACCTTATTTTGGCATCTGCAATGTACTTTTTAAAAAGCCTTGTCAGAATGAAAGGTTCACCTGAGAAAATTGTAGAATATACACTGAAAAGCAGAATGCATTGCATAATATTTTTGTGATTTTCTGCCCACCCCTGTCACCTCACTATTCAAACTGCATACTTGGGTGTTACTCAAAATATGAAATGTTATTCCAAAATCGATTTAATGGAATATTAATTCCTAAAGAATTCAAATATTTCTGTCATATTTGTGATGAACTTTTCTTTTGTCGAAAAGAATATAAAGAGATTAAAGAAAATATTTTTCTGCTGCTTAACATACGGAGATTATTTTTTCAATAAACATGGGTGGATTCCTAGTTCTACCATTACCAGCTAGATGACCTTGGACAAATAACACAATTCCACACCAGTAGGTACCAAAAGTAGCAAGGAATCAACAAGTACTACATAGATCCTTGTGAAGAACACATTAAATAATTAATATAAAATATCTTCTGCAGAGATATTCTAGATATTCTTGTCGTCTAAGTGTACGACTCTTGATTTCAGCTCAGGTCATGATCTCGGTACATGGGTTCTAGCCCCACATCAGGCTTGCTGCTGTCAGCCAAGAGCCTGCCTCAGATCATCTGTCCCCCTCTCTCTCTGCCCCTTCCTCATTTCTGCTCTCTGTCTCTCTCAAAAATAAAAAAAAAAAACATAAAAAAAGAAGTAATTTACTTTGTTTAAGCCCAAGTTCTGCATTTGCACATTGCAAAAAATAGAAATGATACCTAACTACTTATCTATAAGATTCTAATGAAATTATATTCTCTAAAAGAGCATTTCCAAAGGTAAAATATTATAAAATCTTTAAATAATAGGTGTTCTGGTCCCAATTACACCAAGATAAATCCTTAAAACACAGAGATTCTTCAGTTACATATATTAGATTATAAACTCCATGAAGTTAGGGATTCTGACTCATTTGTTTCTTGATATATTTTGAACCCCTAGGAGAATGCTTGATATATAGTGGGTGTTCAATGAATATTATCATAAATATACAGAAAAACAAATTAGTCTATACGTTGATAGTGACAGGTTGAGGAAAAAAAAAGATAATGATTTGTGTGCCACCGAGAAATCAGCTGGCAATGAGAGTGAAGGATTTTCTGGAGGGTAAGGAAATCATTTGAGAGAAGATGGTGTATTTTTATTCCATAATTTATATTGGAAAGGAAATAGCCATATGATATTTCCCTTGGGGCTAAACAATACATTGGTTTTCTTCCACACATGTGAGAAAGAAAACAAATCAATGAGAACAAACTAGAAGCAATCATTCAGCAATCTAGGGATCTTTTCAAGAAATAAAATGTGATGTACTTCCTCAAATTGATACCCATTTGTCCCTACAGCCTGTATCTCTATCTGCGTGTACACCTAAAGTTCTGTTAAATAACTTTTATTCATGATAGTGACTCAGGATCCTCAAAGAAATGATAAATTATATTCAGTGTTATCCTTACTAACACAGAGAAGTATGCAACATGTTTCATAAATACTTTTTCTTCATAAAAAGTATCACTAGTTTTTAAAGTTGTGGTATCTGCTTTCCTCCAAACATTTTAAATTTTTATTAATGCTTATTTATTTTTGAGAGAAGACAGAGCATGAGCAGGGGAAAGGACAGAGAGAGAGAGAGAGAAAACCAAGGCAGTCTCCAGGCTCTGAGCGATCAGCACAGAGCCCAACACGGGGATTGAATCCACAGACCATGAGATCATGACCGAAACCAAAGTTGGACACTTAGCTGACTGAGCCACCCAGGCACCCTTCCTCCAAACATTGAATTAAGCCTCTATATGTGTCATGAAATGTAGAGAATGCAAAGAAATAAATATGTCCCAAATTATGATGGAGTTTAAATTCAATTCAATTCAATGAAAGAGAGATTAAACTTCTTTTATCTACTCAATTTATTTTCCTAGACCACCAATAATTATATATCAGGTTTATTTCCTGTAAAACTAAAAACAATTAAATCATATTAATATGTATCTACGTTGATATTCTGGATTTTCCTTTGTGGGAAGTTTTGCTATTAACTATTAGTTTTTTATTTGTTTTTGTTTGTTTTTGTGTATTTTCTCTGTGCATGAGTGTATTATTCAGAATACTATAATGTTATCATGTATTATTTTCCAGCAGCTCCCAATGTATATTTCTATCCAAATATTCATCCACAGTTTATTACAATTATTAATTTACTTGTCTGTCTCCCCAACAATTGTAGTCTGAGTTTACTAAGATATGGATTATGGTTTGACTTTGTTCCTCTAACATGTAACACAGTACCTGGAATATTATATATATTAATTGTGGAAAGAAGAAAAAAAAGAAGAAAGTAAGGGGATAAAAATCCACAGTTCACTGCAAATGATCACGTGATCTGAACCTGGAGAATTTTTTTTAATTAATTCATTCATTTATTTGTTTGTTTTTTCAATATATGAAATTTATTGTCAAATTGGTTTCCATACAACACCCAGTGCTCATCCCAAAAGGTGCCCTCCTCAGTACCCATCACCTACCCTCCCCTCCCTCCCACCCCCCATCAACCCTCAGTTTGTTCTCAGTTTTTAAGAGTCTCTTATGCTTTGGCTCTCTCCCACTCTAACCTCTTTTTTTTTTTTTCCTTCCCCTCCCCCATGGGTTTCTGTTAAGTTTCTCAGGATCCACATAAGAGTGAAAACATATGGTATCTGTACTTCTCTTTATGGCTTATTTCACTTAGCATAACACTCTCCAGTTCCATCCACGTTTCTACAAAGGGCCATATTTCATTCTTTCTCATTGCCATGTACTCCATTGTGTATATAAACCACAATTTCTTTATCCATTCATCAGTTGATGGACATTTAGGCTCTTTCCATAATTTGGCTATTGTTGAGAGTGCTGCTATAAACATTGGGGTACAAGTGCCCCTATGCATCAGTACTCCTGAATCCCTTGGGTAAATTCCTAGCACTGCTACTGCTGGGTCATACGGTAGGTCTACTTTTAATTTTTTGAGGAACCTCCACACTGTTTTCCAGGGTGGCTGCACCAATTTGCATTCCCACCAACAGTGCAAGAGGGTTCCCGTTTCCCCACATCCTCGCCAGCATCTATAGTCTCCTGATTTGTTCATTTTGGCCACTCTGACTGGCGTGAGGTGATATCTGAGTGTGGTTTTGATTTGTATTTCCCTGATAAGAAGCGACGTTGAGCATATTTTCACGTGCCTGTTGGCCATCTGGATGTCTTCTTTAGAGAAGTGTCTATTCATGTTTTCTGCCCATTTCTTCACTGGGTTATTTGTTTTTCAGGTGTAGAGTTTGGTGAGCTCTTTATAGATTTTGGATACTAGCCCTTTGTCCGATATGTCATTTGCAAATATCTTTTCCCATTCCGTTGGTTGCCTTTTAGTTTTGTTGGTTGTTTCCTTTGCTGTGCAGAAGCTTTTTATCTTCATAAGGTCCCAGTAGTTCATTTTTGCTTTTAATTCCCTTGCCTTGGGGATGTGTCAAGTAAGAGATTGCTACGGCTGAGGTCAGAGAGGTCTTTTCCTGCTTTCTCCTGTAGGGTTTTGATGGTTTCCTGTCTCACATTTAGGTCCTTTATCCATTTTGAGTTTATTTTTGTGAATGGTGTGAGAAAGTGGTCTAGTTTCGACCTTCTGCATGTTGCTGTCCAGTTCTCCCAGCACCATTTGTTAAAGAGACTGTCTTTTTTCCATTGGATATTCTTTCCTGCTTTGTCAAAGATGAGTTGGCCATACGTTTGTGGGTCTCGTTCTGGGGTTTCTATTCTATTCCATTGGTCTATGTGTCTGTTTTTGTGCCAATACCATGCTGTCTTGATGATGACAGCTTTGTAGTAGAGGCTAAAGTCTGGGATTGTGATGCCTCCTGCTTTGGTCTTCTTCTCCAAAATTACTTTGGCTATTCGGGGCCTTTTGTGGTTCCATATGAATTTTAGGATTGCTTGTTCTAGCTTCGAGAAGAATGCTGGTGCAATTTTGATTGGTATTGCATTGAATGTGTAGATAGCTTTGGGTAGTATTGACATTTTGCAATATTTATTCTTCCAATCCATGAGCATGGCATGTTTTTCCATTTCTTTATATCTTCTTCAATTTCCTTCATAAGCTTTCTATAGTTTTCAGCATACAGATCTTTTACATCTTTGGTTAGATTTATTCCTAGGTATTTTATGCTTCTTGGTGCAATTGTGAATGGGATCAGTTTCTTTATTTTTCTTTCTGTTGCTTCATTATTAGTGTATAAGAATGCAACTGATTTCTGTACATTGATTTTGTAACATTTATTTGTTTTTTTAATTTACGTCCAAGTTAGCATATAGTGCAACAATGATTTCAGGGGTAGATTCCTTAATGCCCCTTACCCATTTAGCCCATCCCCCCTTCCACAACCCCTCCAGTAACCCTCTGTTTGTTCTCCATATTTAAGAGTCTCTTCTGCTTTGTCCCCCTCCCTGTTTTCATATTATTTTTGTTTCCCTTCCCTTATGTTCATCTGTTTGTATCTTAAATTCCTCATATGACTGAAGTCATATGATATTTGTCTTTCTCTGACTAATAATACCCTCTAGTTCCATCCATGTAGTTGCAAATGGCAAGATTTTATTCTTCTTGATAGCCAAGTAATACTCCATTATATATATATATATATATATATATATATACACACACACACACACCACATCTTCTTTATCCATTCATCTGTCAATGGACATTTGGGTGAGAATTTTTAAAGAACTAAATATATTGATGCCAAATTATGCTGGAGATTTAAGAAAATAAAAAAGCAAAAGGAACAATACTATAGAGGTAAGTTTATACCAGGAATTAGATCATGTCTATCTACATACACGAGGAAACATCTTTTTGTTTACTTTTCATTTCTTTTTCTTTTTTTTTTTTTTTTTTTTTTTTTCCACATAAAGGAAAATCAGACCCTACTGAGCTGGACAGTCTAGTCCTGCCATATTAGTCACCTTGGACCATGAGAGGTTCAGATTTCCATAGCCAGACTAAAGCAGAACATTGTGGCTGTTACTTGAAAGAGACAAGTAGGAGGGGGAGGAAGCACTTAGTCATCCTCTATACCTTTTTGCTTCAGCTACCTGAGTAATTGGCTTACCTCTCCAGTTTTCCTAGAATGTGGAAAATTGGCAGACCCTGCAAACGGAAATTTGCCCAGTCTTAACCTAGGGTACTGGTCTCTTCATTATGAATCACCCCCACACTCTAAATAAACAATAAACAACTAGAAACTCACCAAGAAAGTTTCTACCAAAATTACATGCTTGCTGCTTTCAGATTTGAAAAATAGAAACTCAAAAGTGAGTTAAAGGAAAATGAAAGCACAAATAAAACTCAAGCCTGGTATAGTCCTACAGAGCAGGTTTTACTGGTATAGCAGCGATTGCACTAGTACTCTGTGCAGGGTTCTGGGATCACACCCCAAGGGCACACCCCTGGGGATCTCAGATGACTTCCCACCACCATTCTGTCCACAGCCGGCATTTCTCATTGGTATCTGTTAGGACAGCTGGGAAGATATTATCTTACCAAAATAAACTTTTTTTTTTTTAATTGAAAGTTATGATTGCACCTTCAATACCGCCCAGAATATGGTGTGTCAGCTTCGCTGTACATTATTTTCCTATTACTATTCCGGAAAGATCTCTATCTGTGACTGCCTGCAGAGAAGAGAAAAAAAAAATCCAAAATGGAGCATTATAACTTATAGCCCAGAGGGTTGAAAAAGAAAAGAACAAACAGCAACAACAACCTGGGATCCCATATCATCCTTACCCTTAGGAAAGGAAAAGATTTACTTGATTGCAAAGTAGCTTAGTTCACAAATGCAAGGATATTTTTATAAGCCTACCACAAAAGAAAGTGCAGCATCTAAGCAAATTTAAAATGTATTTTAAATATGTATGTATATTGTCAAATTATATTCCCAAAAAAATGCTTTACTTATATGAACTCTCTAGTCTTAAAACTACATGGGATCCATCCTCCACATTGGCTTGTATGAAGGCCTGGGAGGCCATGGGTGCCCCTAAACTCTCTCCCTGCCCCAATCTTTGTCTTCCTAAAGACATAGTTTAAGTGGTGTCTACTCGGAGACACTTTCTCTCAACATTCTTTTATCTTTTTTTTTTTTAAGATTTTATTTTTAAGTAATCTCTACACCCAACGTGAGGCTCGAACTTGCAACCCAGAGACCAATAGTCGCCTGCTCCTCCGACTGAGCCAGCTGGGCACCTCTATTTCTCTGAACTTTCTACTTAGAATACCTTTCTTCCTTACTGGGGTTCCTTGTGTTCTTTTATCAGAATTTTTATAAATTTTAACTACTTTATCTACTTCCTTGCTTGTATCTATTTCCTTCAGTAGAATTTATGTCTCCAAAGGGCAAGTACCTTCTCTGTCTTATTGATCACTGCATTCTCAACACCCATCTCTGTACTTGACATATATTAAGTACTCAGATATTTTGTTGACTGAATAAATGAATTGGACAAACTAATATTAAACAACCATGGTTTATTTCCTGGCCTTGCTATTTATGTACCGCATAATCTTGACAGTTATTTACCTCCCCAAGTGTCTTTTGATTTCCTTCCATTGTAAAATGATAATAGTTCTAAACACATGGAGATGTTGTGAGCATTAAATGAAATAATGTGAGTAAAGAGCATCATGTCTAAAAAGAAGATATCTGTTAGTACCTGGACGAAAAAGAGGGGGCAGAGAGATAGGGAGTGAATGAACTCGACCAGGCACTCTTTGGGAATTGAATAAACACTCGTGGCAAGTGGAGGCAATTTGAGTTATTGGTTGGCAGCTTCTTGGAGGCAGAAGACCATCATCTACTTGGCCACAGTTTGCTTAGAAGGTGCACATGTGTCTCTAGAAGGAGGAGATCATTAAAATTCCTTCTCCCTGAAGACATTCTAAGGATAGATTCCCACAAACCATCTCTATTCAATGCCCAGATTCTGCGTTGTTGTTTTCTTGTAGTTTCCTTGAAGGAACCAACTGTCAAACAGTCATGATAGAGATAGGATTTTCCGGACTTTATGCTCAACCCTATCTTACTATCACTCCCATCACTACATAGCCAGAGAAAGGAAAAGGTTGAGAGAAAAAAAATGTGGAGCAGAACATTGGGTCCTTCTATTGTCTTTATGACGGAAGCCAAAGAAATCTGTTAAAGGCTCATTTTTAATTTTTTTTAATGTTTATTTATTCTTGAGAGAGAGAAACAGAGCCAGAGAGTGAGTGGGGGAGGGGCAGAGAGATAGAGAGAGAGAGAGAGACATAGAATCTGAAGCAGGCTCCAGGCTCTGAGCTGTCAGCACAGAGATAGACATGGAGCTCGAACTCATGAACAATGAGATTATGACCTGAGCCAAAGCCTGATGCTTAACTAACAGAGCCACCCAGGAGACCCTAAAGGCTCATTTTTGACTTGTAACATCAAAGATGAGATTTACAGCATTGGAAAATGTAGAGAATTGAAACAAAAACTTTTTAGTATAATATAATTCTATAATTGTGTGTGTGTGTGTGTGTGTGTATGTATATTACATATGCATATAACTGTATGTAAACTATCCCCATAAAATTGAAAATATTTTGGTTATGAATTTCATTATAAATCATTTATGTAAAAATAAAAATGTTGCAAAGAATACCATATTTTATTTTGAAGATGAATGCACATTATCATTTGGTAGTCAACATAAAATTAAGATATATTTTAAGTTTCCATCTAAAACTTTTTTTAAAGTAGCCCATTTTGGGTTTGAACTGTTCAGTTAATTTGTTTAGTCTTCTGCTTTGTTTTGTGAAGGCTTTAACAAATATATTAGGTAAGCTCTACTCAAGGCACAGATCTGCAAGCAGAGATTCTTTATAAATCTAAAATAAATGACATACCAAGGTCAATATTTTCACTGACAGTAGCTCTAGAGCTGCCTAAATATCCAAAGTATTTGGAGGTGTGTATTGGGGATGGGTGATATTTTTATGTTGGTTTTTTGTTTGTTTTTGGTTTTTTGTGTTTTGGTTTTCAGTTTTTGGGTTTTTTGGAAAAAGCACTTCAATGAGCCTTGAACAACTCTTGAAGTTGTTCAGAGTGAACTTCCTACTTCCAATACGGTGACTCTCAATCTTATGATAACCAACCCTCCTGCTTATTGTAATTATTTTGTTACACTCTCATTGTGATCCTCACATAAAATTCATACATAATGCAACCTACTAATATGCATAATTTCAAAAAAGTAAGGAAGGAGGGAAAAAAGAAAAGATGGAAGAAAAGAAAGAAGGAAGGAAGGAGAGGGTGGAAGGAAAGAAGAAAGGAAGGAAGGTAGGAAGGAAGGAAGGATGGAATGTAGGAAGGAAGGCAGGCTGGAAGAAAGGAAGGAATTCCTAACTATACAATTTTAGAGTCATAATAGGAAAATAAAATAATTTCCATTCCAATATGTAAGGACTCAGGCACAAGTACACCAAAAGACATATTAAAATTGCCAGATGCTGGGGCGCCTGGGTGGCTCAGTCGGTTAAGGGACCGACTTCGGCTCAGGTCATGATTTCGCAGTCCATGAGTTCGAGCCCCGCGTCGGGCTCTGTGCTGACAGCTTAGAGCCTGGAGCTTGTTTCAGATTCTGTGTCTCCCTCTCTCTGACCCTCCCCCATTCATGTTCTGTCTCTCTCTGTCTCAAAAATAAATAAACGTTAAAAATTTTTTTTTTTAAATTGCCATATGCTTGCACATACATGAAATGAATAAGATGATTTTTGACACATAGGGTAAGCTGAACTCATTTTGTATAAATATAGGAAAATGAAAAAAAGAAAATATGTATGGACACTAGAACACAAAATGGTGTTATGAAAAAATGTAGTAGTCAGAATAATTCCCCCTTCGTCTCCCAAGATGTCCACATCCTAATCCTTGGAACATGTGAATATGTATATTAAGCTACATGGCAAAGAAAAAATAAGATGGATTGGTGAACCTAAAAATGGGATTATCCTGGATCATCTGGGTATCGTGAGGGCCATTAAGAACATTAAAAGTGGAAGAGGTAGTCAGAGAAAGAGATGTGAAGACAGAAGCAAGGCCAGAATGGTATGATGTGAAAAAGAGGCAGCTTACCTGTGCTCACCTTTGCTAGCTGTGAAGATGGAGACAGACGAAAGGAAGGCTGGCATCCTAGGAAAGGAGAGGATTCACCCCTACAGCCTCCAGAAAGAAACACTGTCCTGTCAAAACCTTGATTTTAGCCTAGTGCAAACCAAGTCAGGCTTCTAATGTGTAGGACACAAAGATAAGAAATTTGTATTGTTGGAAGCCACTAAGTTTGTGGTGATTTATCACAATGGTATTATACAAAATAAACACGCCAATCTCACCTATATGATAAGAGAGAGCTATAACCTTATTGAAATAAGGATGAGGGCACCTGGGTGGCTCAGTTGGTTAAGCTTCCAGCTCTTGGTTTCAGTTCAGGTCATGATTTCATGGTTCTTGAGTTTGAGCTTCATGAGGAGCCTGCTTGGAATTCTCTCTCTCTCTTTCTGCCTCTCCCCCACCAAATAAATAAATAAATAAATAAATAAATAAAAATACTGATGACAAGTCAAGACAAATTATAAACTTTCATAGGGGAGGGGAAAAAGGAAAATATGCTACCCTCACAAATGGCCTGAGTTTTATAAATATGGATTCAAAATAAGGCCTTTCTTTATGGCAAGGAATGAGACAGTGACAGATTAGTCACAGAAAATCCATCTCATTTCCTGGTAGCCTGCTACCTGCCAAGACATGTTTTAGACACTTGTACTTAGAATTTGAAGTACATCCTTCTATTGGTTTTATGAAATAAATGATGGATTGAGATGAAATAAGCAGACAACTACGAAACAAAAGTTTATAAAGAAGTTGTAAAGTTATCTCCCAGGGACAGTATAAAAATTTGGAAAACCTAAATGGACAATCTAAAATTTTATAAATAATTTCACCGTGCTTTTTCACAACAGATTTCTTACTGACTATTGACAGGTTACAGAATAAATGAAATATATGTAGGTTGAAAAGTGTTGGGAACTAAATTGTGTTCCCCCAAACTTTTTTGGTCTGCAGGTTTATAGCCTTCATCAATTTAAAAAAAATTTTTTTTAATGTCTATTCATCTTTCAAGAGAGAGAGAGACTGTGAGCAGGGAAGGGGAAGAGAGAGAGAGACACACACACAGAATCTGAAGCAGGCTGCAGGCTCTGAGCTGTTAGCACAGAGCCTGATGCGGGACTCGAACTCATGAACTGTGAGCATGACCTGAGCTAAAGTTGGACACTTAAATGACTCAGCCACTGAGGCATCCCATAGCCTTCACCAAATTTGAGAGGTTTTTGACCATTATAATTTCTTCCTTCAAATATTTCTTCCTTCCCCTTTTGGAAATTCCAATCACATGTACATTAGGCCACATGAAATTGTCCCAGAACTGATACGCTATTCATTTTCTTTTAAAGTCTTTTTCCCCCTATTTCATTTGAATATTTTTTTTGTTCTATCTATAAATTCACAAAATTTTTTTCTGCAGTGCTTAGTATCCAGTTAATACTGTTTAGTATTTTTTTTCATCCTTGATGTATTTTTCACCTGCAGAAATTCTATTTGGTTCTCTGTTACATCTTCCAACTTTCTTACTATTATATTCCATCTTTCTTCTAGCTACTTTAACATGTAGAATGGAGTTATACGTATTTTAATGTCCTTGTCTGCTGATTATAACATCTTTGCCAGTTCTCATTGATTGATTGATTGATTACTTTTGATCAGGTGATTTGTCTCCTAACTATGGGTTGCATTTTTCCCACTCCTTTTATATCTCATAATTTCTTATTAGATATCACGCAATTGGCTTACCTCGTGAACTGTTGGATATTTTGCATTCTAAAAATATTTTAAGCTTTTTCTTAGAAACAATTTGATCTTTTGGTGTCCTGCTTTTAAAATTTGTTATGCAAGACTTGAGCCATGTGTGGTCTAAATATTCCCAATGCCAAGACTAGACCTTATACCCAAAGCTGTGTGAATTTTGTAGTTTTTAATTGTGGCTGGTAGTAATAAACACTATTCCCCATCCATTATGAATGTTTGGTCCTGTTCTTTTATTTGGGGTGGTCCTCAATTACTGTTGAGGGAGGTAGTTTTTTCAAATCCATGCACTGATTGGTACCTTGATGAATATTAGAGGATGGTTCTCTGTAGTTGTCCAGAGTTCTATCTTTGTGTGGCTATCTCCTCTCTGGTACTCTAGTTTCCATGTGAAGTATTTTTGTTGGTTTGTTTTAAGTAAACTCTATCCCTAACGTGGGGCTCAAACTCACGACCCTGTGATCAAGAGTCCCCCAAGATCAAGAGTGGTATGCTCTACTGACTGAGCCCACCAGGTGCCCCTAGCCACCATGTGAACTTAAACTGCATTCTTTTCCTTGAATTCTTAGCCCAATCTCCTCAAATCAAGGAGTCCATTGATCTCTTACCCTCCTTATGATCTGGAAATTCTCTCAAGGTAGGAGCAATCACAGGGCTCACATTTGTTTCCTATCTGCCAGAAATCATTGTCCTTTGTCGTTTAAGGCCAATGTCTTAAAAACCATTATTTTCTATATGTGTCATTTTTTAGTTGTTTCACATAGAATTGTAAATTTGGTTCTTGTTGTTTTCTCTTGGCCACAAATAAAGTTGATGTGCCTTAGAAATGTTATATATGTGGATTATTTTTAATATTTTAGTTTTAAATATTGGAATTTAAATTCATAAGTCTAATCTATTTATATTCATCATTATTACTGATATACCTGGGCACATTTCTCCAACCTTCATTTACTTTTGCTTACCATTTCTGTTTCTTTTTAATGCTTTCTCCTTTTAAAAAGAAAAAAAAAACAATCCTCCCCTTCAGACAAAAAATTAGCAAATCCTTAAGTTTAAAAAAATTTCCTCCACAATGGTGCCCATCATGTAATTTTTTTTCTAGGCTTTTAATTCTGGAGTATTGTGGGTATATTTCTTCTTTTTAATTGTTCTTAAATAAATGGCTACAATAAAAACAAACTTCAGTAAGCTACTTAATCACCTTCAATTCAGGTATCTTTTGCAGCACTTCTTGGATTTTTCTCTCCTCCTACTTTATCTAAAACTATTGTCTATATGAGTCTTTGTATAAGGTTTTGTATAAGTCTTTTTTAAGGCTTTCCATGACTAAGAATATTTTTTTATTATGCTGACATAGCTGAAAACAGTTTGGCTTAAAAATTCTATATATCAAATTACTGTTAAACCTTGGTTTACGAGCATAATTTGTTCCAGAAACACACTTGTAATCCAAAGTGCTTGTATGTCAAAGCAAATTTCCTCATAAAAAATAATGGAAACTCAGGTGTTTCATTCCACAACTCAAAAATATTCACATAAAAATGATTACAATACTGTAATATAATACAAAATAATAAAGATAATACAAAATATAAAGAAAAAATATATTTTTCATATCACATAGGAGCATACTCAGGTTTATAATAAAACTTCAACAAATGCCTGTTGAATTTATGTAAATAAGCAAGGCTTTATCTTATTCACATAATCAAGCTACTCAAATCCCCCAAAAAAGTATGGTGGATTATAGACAGCTTGAAAAAGAAAGACAACCAAGAATGAGCAAAGTCCTGGCCACTAATTGACTTTGAACATCTTACAAAGGCATTAGTATCTCTTAAAATTCCATAGATAATTCCATTGTGTGGCTAAGATTAAGTACCACTCTCAAAAATTTGGAAAATGAGGGGTGGAGACACAACTGCCCGAAGTCAGATTGCCTCCACCTGTTTTGTTTTTGTCTTTGTTCTTGTTTTACTTCCTCAGAAAGAAAGAGGTGTTTTACTGTCCAAAATTCACTCTTAAGGATACTGGGGTAAGGGGCACCTGACTGGCTCAGTTGGTAGAGCATGTATGTGACTCTTATCTTGGGTCATGAGTTCAAACCCCACGTTGGGCATAGAGTTTGCTTAAACACACGCAGACATATACGCACGCGCACACACACACACACACACACAAGGATACTGGGACAAGAGTTCTGGGTGGGGATTTGGAGCCAGCACTGCTTGTCCCAAGATAATGGGGGGCAGGGAGAGAGAACAGTACTCCAGCTCTTCTTTTTCTATTTCATCTATTTTATCTTTTTCTATTTTATCCAACTGCTTTGTTGAGCTGCATCCTACCCAAGGCTAAAACCATCTGCATATGCACATGCACATGCACACACACACACTTCAACCAATTGCCAAGAAGGAAGCAGAGGCAATACCCCAGAGTTCTTTCACAGTGTTGTTCAGTTTCTTGCTCTGGTTCCTGGAGGTTGAAAATAGGAGAGGCTTCTAGCAGTTGAGCCAGTGTAGTATCTTGGTTGAAATTAGCATCAAAACAGTGTGTATTAAAACCATTCCCCAAAAAATGACACAAAATAAAAGTTTTGCATATAGGGGCACATGGATGGCTCAGTCAATTAAGCATCCAACTCTTGATTTCGGCTCAGGTCACGATCTCACAGTTCATGAGTTCAAGCCCCATGCATGGGGCTCTGCATGGACAGTGTGGAGCCTGCTTGGGATTCTCTTTCTCTCTGTCTCTGTCTCTCTCTCTCCTTCCTTCACTTGTGTTTTCTTTCTATCTCAAAAAACAAAAACAAAAAAAAAAAACAAGCTTTGCATATAATGGAAAACAGAGTTAAACTCTGGGTTCAGATGAAGTTTTGAATACCTTGTGGGTGTTTGAATGTCATGCAAGATTCTTTGTTATATAATTCCTTGTTTTTTTTAGAACTGTCCTGCATATTGCAGGACATCAATCATTCCTGGCTCTTGCCTTTCCCTCTAAATCATAATATATTGTGCCGAAATGTGAAGGGTCTTGCAAGCCCTGATAAATTTGAACCTTATACTAAAAGTCAGTGGAAGATGCTAAAGGTTTTTAGTGAAGAAAAATACAAGGTTCAATTCAACAGTAGTGAACTAGACTGGGCAATGCTGTCAGTTGCTTAAAGAAGGCACCACCTTGGTGTCTCCATAGTATCAACAGAAATTAGTCAAGAGCATGGCAAATAGCAGACAATAAATAAATGGGTAAACAGACATGAATGGAAAGAAAGAAAAGAGGGAAAGACAGAAAGAAAACAACATAGAAGGCAGGAAGACCAGGAAGCAGGGCTAATACAACTATCTAATTAATTATTAAAGAAGACTCAAACTAAAGTAGTAATAGTGGAATAGTGAAAACTGGACAGATGAAAAATATTTAGAAGAAATAATCAATAGGTCCTATGAAATAGTATAATGTAGTAACCAGAACATGAATTCTGTAGCCCAGCTAATCCCTGACTTAGGCAATAATTCTTTTTAAGCACAGAGAGGCATAATAATATAAGAAGTTCAAAGATAAGGCTATTAAATTGTTCATTTCTGTAAGATATTCATAGTTTCTCAAACACATACATATTTTTCATACCACATAGGAACATATTCAGATATATAATAAAACTTCTATAAATCCCTGTTGAATTTATGTAAATAAGCAAGGCTTTATCTTATTTACATAATCAAGCTACTCAAATCCCCCAGAAAAGTATGGTGGATTATAAAGAGCTTGAAAAAGAAAGACAACCAAGAATGAGCAAAGGCCTAGTCACTAATTAATTGACTTTGAACATCTTACAAAGGTTATAAATAATAGGGCTTTCATGATATAAAGAAAAAAAAATTAAACACACAAAATATCTCTTGCAGCACTATTCACAATAGCCACTATACAGAAACAACCTAAGTGTTTGTCTACAGATGAATGGATAAAGATGTGATACACACACACACACACACACACACACACTGGAATATTATTCAGCTATGAGAAAGGAGAAAATCCTGCCATTTGCAGCAACATGGATGGAACTTGAGGACATTATGCTAAGTCAGATAAGTCAGACAGAGAAATAGTACTGTATGACATCACTTATAGATAGAATCTAAGAAAGACAAAATTATAGAAACAGAGAGTAGACTGGTGGTTACCATGGGCTGGGGAGTGGGGACACTGGGGACACATTGGTCAAAGGTGACAAAAGAAAACAAGCAAAAATAACAAGAAAAGAATAACCAAAAACCACATTTATAAGATTAAAGTTATTGCAAGTGAGGGTTGTGCTAGGGAAATGGTAACTAAACTCAGAAAGAGAAAAATCTTCTATTTTATTTATTTATTTTTGATGTTTATTTATTTTTGAGAGAGCATAAGCTGTGGAGGAGCAGAGAGAGAAGGACAGAGGATCTAAATGGGCTCAGCACTGACAGCCAAGAGCCCAATGTAGGGCTTAAACTCACAAATCGCGAGATCATGACCTGAACCAAAGTCAGATGCTCAACCAACTGACTGAGCCATCCAGATGCCCCGAGAAAAATCTTTTCGAGAAGTGAAACTATGATAAAACCCAAAAGGAAAACACAAGTATTCATGACAGGTTTTTCATGTCACATTTCCAGTTAGAAAATTTGTTTAATACATCTGGGCACAGAACAAACAAATACAGGCTTTCAGTGGTATCAGAGAAAAACTGATATTGAGGATATTGAACAGGGAAACCTACTGTGTTATCAGATCTAACATACAGAAACAGCAACAGATGAGAATTAAATATGGAATGTTCAAGAACTTGTGGCAAAGTTTTCGACAATGGGGCAGTCATAGCACTTTCAGTTGGCAAGGCTATCAAAATGATAAAGCAGTTTGTCTTAAGTTCCTTCCACGTCACCTTCCTTCCCTTGGAGTCCTAATCTCTCAGGTTCTCTGCCTTCTTGGGGCCCTTTCACCTCCTCCCTCCCATCCCCACTCCAGGGCCACCATTGGATAATCATGGATAATCTCCACTAAAATGTTACTTGATGATAGATTAATGTGTTTTCCATTTAAACAGAAAACACTTGCACAAATCCTTCTATACAGCTAGACAAAGGCAGCTCGTACTGGGTGTTCAAAGAAAGGACTGGGAAGAGGTAGAGATGGCAAGGATGCTGGTCTCCAGGGGCCCTGAGAGGCATACCTTGGGTGTTTTTGTTTCTTTGTTTGCTTTGCATGTATTCTGCAAAGAAGCATACATATGCCCTGCCATCCCCATGGAATATTTTATATCCTCATAGTCTAAAGGAAATTTAAGAGATTTGAATTAAACCTAGTATCCATCAACCCTCATCCCCATCATGATGGCATTATAAGTAGTGGAGAGAATTTTGACATCATGGATGGTTCTCTAGGTAATGGAAGACTAGAATGAAGGAAAAAAATGATTAAAAGAGAGAGATGAGATTAATGGAATAATAGATGAATATGGATGGTGAGAAGGTACATCTTTCAGTCTAACAGTACTTTAGAAACTTAATGATTTTGAAGGCTAAAGTAACATAGTGTAGAAAACAGAAAATACTTGGGGAAAGGTGGGAAATAACAGATAGAGAAAAGCAAACAGAATGGAATAACCTTAAAATAAGAGTATTTATGTTTTTTAATAACTTACTGACAGCAGATCTTGATAAATGATGAAATGTTTCTTCCACTCCATTGTCTTCTCCCATACTTTGTGCCTCTTATCTATTCGTAGGAGCAGATGACTTTGTTCTCATCATATGAGTAATTGAGTGTGAATATTATTGAGCAGATAAAGCTTTCTGGAATAAAAATTTGTATTGTTTATTTGTAGATACTGCCACATGCAAGATGTATACACAAAACTCTGATAATATTTTACATCACATTTTGTAAAAATGATTAAAGTAATTTATAAATATGAATTAAACATCACAGAAGCTCCTATTAGCAATATGGCTTTATTGTTAATATATAGACACCAACCATTGGTTATGACCTCTAAACATCTCTTCTATAGTTCTCACAAATCTATTATAAACCTCTTCAATCACATGCATGATCAAAATATGTATTTACATAATTATTTGATAGTTGTTTTGAATCAAATTATCATTTCATAAAGATATCTGGGAAGTTATAAACCTATATAGTACTCTAAAATATTGCTCTCAAGTGCAATTTAGGATATATTTTTTTCTGCCTCTAATATTGTTTTAGTCTTCCTTGTTCTTCCAGAGCGCTGTTTCTGATTCTTCCTTTCCCCTGCCTCCTTTCCAGTGTTTATTTCCTCCCTTGATGTAATGTGCCATCTTTTAATTATTTTGTATCAAATCCATCTGTAAAAGTTCTGTTCCTTTTTTTTTTTTTTTTTCTATTCTCTCAATCTAATACATTATTGTCTCTGGATCATCTATGTTTTGCTCTTTGGGTATTAGAGGATTACTAGTATTTGCAAATAATATCAGAAGCTGATGTTTGATTGTATTAAGCCAGGACCAAAACACAGAAGAGCAAGGGCCAGGGAAAGAGGCAAACAGGGTAATAAGTTCACAAGATTTCTGCTAGGATTTTTAGCCCTAAAGTTATTTGAAACTTTCTTTCATTATATTTGATAATTTCCTACCTTACTAATTGCTCAAAAAAATGTTTTTAAAAGAGAACATCACCTGTGTTAAGTGGTTGATAAAGTAAGGATACATATATTACGTTTTCCCTTGTCAGAATTTCAGTATTCAAAGAGCATCAAGATGTGTTCTATTATTGCTGTATAGCTTATTGGCTTTACCAGTTAAGTGTAGGTAATTGTCCTCTTCTAATTGTGCACAAAAGCAGTTAATACGTCTTCATCTCTTACAAACTTTTCTCTCAGCACTGCCTACACTTCCAGTCAAATTGTGTGTTTTGTAGGGCTTTAAGGGTCTTACTATATAACAGAATCTCCTTGATTAGAAAGAATCTCACTTAGCCAGAGGATACCGTGTTCATTTCCTAGGGCTACCATAAGAAAGTACCACAAACTCTGTGGCTTAAAACAGCAGAAATATATTGTCTCACAATTCTGAAGACTAAAAGTCTGAAATCAAGATGACAGCAATGCCATAATCTCTCTGAAGGCTGTAGGAAAGGATTCTTCCATGCCTCTTTCTAGATTTTGGTAGAAGCTAGCAATCCTTGGCATTCCTTCATTTATGGCAGAATCGCTCCAATATCTGATTGACTTCTCATGGCCTTCTTCCTGTGTGTGTCTGTTTTCTCTTCTTATAAGCATTAGGGTCCATTTTAATCCAGTATGATCTCATCTTAATTTGATTACATTCTGCGAAGATCCTATTTCCAAATAAGATTACATTTATAGCTGCAGGGTTAAGACTTTGTTGACACAATCCAACCCAAAACAGATACCTTTTCATTCTTTTCTCATTTGAAACCACAGTGATGAAATACCTAATATGATGTTATATATACTGCAGATGTTTAATTCACATTAGTTGATTTTAATTTCTACACTTATTAGTTATTTCGGTGGTAATGGTCGTAATAAGAAAAGCATCAGTGAAAAAGGATTTTTTGCTTTCACCTACAAAAAAACAGGTTGAAATACAAGTTTTAATAATGATGTGTTACTCAATATTTTATGTGTTGTTCAAATCATATTCTTGCTTTTATTTTTTAATATATTTCTGGAAACGCAGAAACCCATATAAAGTAAATTGAACCAGGCTAAAATATCTAGGAATAAGTTGAGATACTGTCTTTACATGAAGTAAAGTTAAGACTATTTTAAAACAAAGTAATGCAACTCAGGCTTTGCTTGAATGGAGAGCAGATGTAAGATCTGAATATTCAATAACTGCTGAGCAGAAAGAGTAAACCTCTGGGTTTTGTGGGGGGTTTTTTCTCCAGTTAATTATACTAATTAAAATTAGAACTTCCACCATTAAAATTACCTACAGCTGTATGGTTCTTGCCGCTATTGTTATTGTACAGTGAAAACACTCCAACAGAGGACACCAAGAATTTCTCGTGATCTACACACCCACACAGTCTTGTCACTTTGGAAAGATTGTAGACAGCATAACTAATAAAGTTATTGTGCTCTTGTGAAAGAATAATAGCATGTTTGAAGAGAGTGTATTAACCCTGTTGTAAAGTGTTGATTGCACTCTATAGTAAAGGAAATGAAAGAACAAAGATAAAGTGTTTTTAATTCTTACCCTGTTTGCTCTTGCTTGTTTTATTTCATTTCAATTTACACCTATATTCCAGAACACTAAAAATGTATCACCCAGCCTCAAAAGCAGTTTTATTTTTTCTACATGGTTTTGTAACAATTTGATGCTTTTAAGAACAGATATGTAAGCTAACTTAGGAAGTGATGAATAAGAAATATCGTCCAATCTTAAATAACTGTGAGCTCAATTTGCTATTTTTACTATAGTAAAAAAAGAAGAAAGGGAGAAGAAAGATGGAAGAGAGAAAAAGAAAAGAGAATCAGAGAGAGAGAGAGAGAGAAAACAGTTATTTTGATTTACTTTTTTGTTGTACCTTCTAAGATTTCTATTTACTGGGCCATAACAGTATCAAGTTGTAATGCGGATTGTAAACTTTTGGAGACTATAGCAATAAACAGTCAATATTTTTGAAACCTCAAATATGACATTAGAAATTTTTAATGATGTGCCAATCCTCATTAATGACTCTTAATGCAAATAATATGTGCATAAATATGAATATTCATCCAAATCCCTTAATATCCCCTATACATAAGGAGCAAGCTCTTTGGAAGGTGGATAGCATGAGAAGCAGAAGTAATGGAAATTATTTGGATATTGGGGTTTTAAAATTGAAAACAGTAAAGGAAATTTTTGAAATTTTAGTTTCAGAACTATAGAGTTTATATTTACGCACTAATGCTACCTTTCTTAGATCGTTTACATAAAAACAAGATATGCATGAAATAAGTAATATTTGCATATTGATTGCCTTGATACTCATTGTGGTATAACAAGTCTTTAGAGTATAACTCATGAGTATTGATGTATAAACATAAATTGGATTCCAGGTAAATGAAAAAAATATTCAAAGTTTACATTTGAAAGACTTTTTTAAACCAAAAATTATGGCAGGATGAAGCTCCACGGTTTTGAGTAGCAACTGATGAACATTTCATACATTATTTATTAGACATAAGTCAATATTTAAAAATCAGATAAAATTATATTTTATTGTTAATGAACATCATTTGAAATCATCCTTGTGTGGTGATCTAGTAAGTATAAAAAGCACTTACCTTTTCTGAACTACTACTCTTAAGAACAGAGTTCCTGTAATTGCATTCCTATTTCTCTCTCTCTCTCTCTCTTTTTTAGATTTTTCTGTAAAGACATTTGGCATCTCATCAGCAAAAACAGCAGCTGGAGAAAGGCCTTCCTACGTGCTCTGTCAAGGGAATTGCAAGTCTAGGTGGGGTTTTAATACACATCAAGGATTTACTGACATAACGTAGATTGCGTGCTTTCATTCTATTATTTGTGCCTTTCTCTTTTAATGGAAATGAAAACAATTATAGAGCAGAAAAGATAAAGCTCCTCTTTGAGAGTACTGTATTATAGTCCATGAAGAGGTATAAACTGACAAATACATGCATAAGGTAGGTATTTACACATCACATGACACTAGTTAAACATAATTTCTATGTTCAAGTTTTGTGGGAAACATCTGTGAAAGTCAACCCAAGCCAACAAATCAATAACATTCTATGTAGGTAAAGGAAGTTTTTATTATCTTTTTTTTTTTTTAATTCCAATTAACATTTTCCTTGAACTGCTAGTGATTATCTGGCATTTTTACATTTCTTTTTTTTTAAATTTTTTAAATGTTTATTTATTTTTGAGAGAGAGAGAGAGAGACCCATGAGTGGGTGAGGGGCAGAGAGAGGGAGACACAGAATCCAAAGCAGGCTCCAGGCTCTGAGCTGTCAGCACAGAGCCCAACATGGGGCTCGAACCCACGAACTGTGAGATCATGACCTGAGCAAAGTTGGGCGCTTAACCAACTGATCCATTCAGGTGCCCCTTGCCTTTTTACATTTCTAACGTCGTTAATAAATTGCTTATTTCATAAATTCCACACAATTTGGACTTTACGAAAATTCAAATATTTTTAGACAAATATTCCCTGATTCTAATCCTGGAGGTTTCCTTCATAGTGTGCTGACCATTCTTCAATGTGGCAAATCCCACTCTGCATGCTGTAGTCCTACATCAAACAGAAGCAATGATTCAACAAATTGAGAAACAAATCTCAATCTAAAAAGGAAAAGGGAGCTGTAAAAATATGGTTGATAGAGTTCTGGCAAATATATGGGATGTGAACATTATCAAAGAGTCAAATTCCTCTGTGTTTGATTCATGCTTAATTAAAGAATCATAGAAATATAGAGATGGAGGTGGCCTCATCTGTGAAATCAACATTCATTTTATTTTAATATTTATTTATTTATTTATTTATTTTGAGGGAGAGCGAGAGAGAGAGCACGCATGCATTTACAGGCATGAGTGGGCCAGAGGGAAAGAGAGTGAGAGAGAATCTTGGGCATGGAGCCAGACATGGGGCTTGATCTCACAACTGTGAGATCATGACCAGAGCTGAGATCAACAGTAAGACACTTAACCAACTGATCCACCCAGGTGCTCCTCAACATTAATTTTAAAGTATCTTTACATTAAAAATTTTTATTGTTTATTTATTTTTGAGAGAGAGAGAGAGAGTGCACAAACAGGGAAGAGGCAGAGAGAGAGGGAGACATGGAATCCGAAGCAGGCTTCAGGCTCTGAGCCCAGCCTGACACAGGGCTCAAACCCATGAACTGCAAGATCATGACCTGAACCGAAGCTGGATGCATAACCGACTGAGCCACCCAGGTGCCTCTAAAGTAATACATTTTGAAATTAAGTCATATTTTGGGGTGCCTGGCTGGCTCAGTCAGTAGAACATGCAACTCTTGATCTCAAGGTTGTAAATTCAAGCCCCACAGTGAGTATAGAGATTACTTAAAATAAAATCTTTAATTGGTGGGAAACCAAACTCGTGCAGCCACTCCGGAAAACGGTATGGAGGCTTCTCAATAAGTTAAAAATAGAACTACTTTGTGGCCTAGCAATTGCACTACTAAATAGTTAACCAAAGGATACAAAAATACTGATCTGAAGGGGCATGTGCACCCCAATGTTTACAGCAGCACTATCAACAATAGCTGCACTGATGAAAGGATAAAGTTGTGATATATATACACAATGGAATATTACTCAGCCATCAAGAAGAATGAAATCTTGCCATTTGCAACAACATGGATGGAACTAGAATTTATTCTGCTAAGTGAAATAAGTCAGAGAAAGACAAATACCATATAGTTTCACTTGTGTGGAATTTAAGAAACAAAATAGATAAACATAGGGGAGGGGAGAAAAATAAAATAAGATAAAAACAGAGAGGGAGGCAAGCCATAAGAGACTCTTAACTATAGAGAACAAACTGAGGGTTCCTGGAAGGGAGTTGGGTGGGGGATGGGCTAAATGGATGATGGGTACTAAGAAGGTCGCTTGCTGAGATGAGCACTGGATGTTATACGTAAGTGATGAATCACTAAATTCTACTCCTGAAATCAATATTACACTGTATCTTAACAGACTTAAACTAAATAAAAACAGGGCACCTGGGTGGCTCAGTCAGTTAAGCAACCAATTTTGGCTCAGGTCACAATCTCACGGTTCATGAGTTCTAGCCCCACGTTGGGATATGAGCTGATAGCATGGAGCCTTTTTGAGATTCTCCCTCTCTATCTGCCTCTCCCCTGCTCTCACACTCTCTGCCTTTCTCAAAAATAAATAATAAATTAAAAACTTAGTAAATAAATAAATACATGGAAGAGGAAATAAAATTCTAAAGAATATACCTCCCAAAAATAAATAATAAATAAAATCTTTAATTAATTTATTTATTAAAATTAAGTCTTATTTCCTGTGTTATTTTAAGGAAACAGGTTTTATTTTAACTCAATCATAGATTGAACTCTTGTGTTCATTTCCACACCCTAATAAAAGAATAAATCTGCAAAGACAAAGAGAATGAGAGAGAAGACAATGGCAGGTAAGAGATGTGAACAAGTTTTTAGAACATGAAAGCAGATGGAGAGTACTCAAAGTGGTGGAGCAAAATTAAGACGCAATCTAAGCCCCACAAAGGAGAATATCAAAATATTAGCAGATTCACCGCTTAGAATCTCAGAAAGGCTTGGCCCACGGAGGCTCCCAATACTGGCCCAGGCAGAGGTGTGCCCTGGAGCTCATAGGCCCTCAGATCAGTTTCCCCCATTTCCCAGAAGGCCCTGGGTTCATTGTCAATCTCCAAAACCACCAGCAATGAGTTGCAAATCCAAACACATTTGAGGAAAACCTCCAACATTTAACACAGAGAACAAAACAAAGTCTGATAATTTACCCTCTCTTCAGCAGTATATAGGAATGCTTATTTTTCTCATGTCTTCTTCAGTCTTGGATATTTGTAATCTGTTAAAATAAAATAATCTCATGTTAAGTGTCTTACCACAATAAATTAATTAGTAGATAGATAGATAGATAGATAGATAATAGATGATAGATAGATGATAGATAGATAGATAGATAAGTTGAGGCAGAATGTTTGTATAAATTGCCTAAAGTCTAGTAAGTAATAAAATAGGTATAGGTGGGATCTGAACCTAGCTTGTTAGATTCCAGAGTTTATACTTTTAGCAACTTATATATTCTTTAAAATGTGAATTCCAAAATTATTCTCCAATTTATGGTTTGTTCTCTGAACTCGAATATTGATAAATATGTTGGTTTATTGCTGTTTATTTTTATTTTTTAAAAAAGATCTTATTTTTAAGTAATCTCTCCATCCAACATGGGGTTCAAACTTTCAACCTCAAGATCAAGAGTCATGTGCTCGACCAACTGAGCAAGTCAGGCACCACGGTTTAATGCTATTTTAGATGACTTATTTTTGAAATTCAAATGTATCTATCTTTTTTTAATTGTTAACAATTAATTTTATTCTTTTTTGCCCAGATTTTTGAAAAAACAAAGTTTCCACATCAAGACTATATCAAATACTCTCTCATAGTTCCTCCCAATAATGTTATAACTTGATGCATTTGAAATCTACTTTTATTGATAGGCCATTTTCTAATAATATCTATTAAATAATTTAGTCTTTCCACACTGGACTTAAAATGTTTCTCTCTTTCTTTTGTTTTCTGTATTCTATATAAATATTCATTTATATATTCATGTTGGGTCTCAGTAAAAACAATTTTTAAAACCTAGACTATCAGAAGAAAATTTAACAACATCGTTTGCCAAATGACAAATAATTCATTATCTTTAGTTTTTAAAAAGTTTGTATTTTCAAATAATTATGGATTCACAGGAAGTTGCAAAGGTAGTACAATGAGATTTCATGTCCCAGTCATCTAATTTCTTCAGTGGTTACATCTTACCTAACTATAGTACAATAGAAAACCAGGAAACTGACATTGGTACATTGTTTGGGTATAGTTCTTTGTCACTTTATCATGCATAAAATTTCACATAACCATCAAGATACAGAACTATTTCATCACCTCTAAGATCTCCCTCTGGCTACCCCTTTATTAATCACATTTATCCCATATTCCTCACCATCTCTAACCCTAAAAGAAGACTAATCTAGTTTCCATTTCTATAATTTTTTATTTGCAAATGTTATATAAATGGAATCATACAATATGCAACCTTTGAATTTGGCTCTTTAAACACAGCATAATGCTTTTGAGATCGATCCACATTGTCACGTATGGCAATAATTCATGCCTTTTTATTGCTGAATAGTATTCCACGTAAAACCTTGGATTGTGAGTAACTTGTTCTGAGAGTGTTCCACAAGACGAGCAAACATTTCTTATAAATTAACTTCATAAATGAGCAATGTCTTGCAATACGACTAGTACATGATGCTGAATGTTACATGATCACAACTGAGCCAATGGTTCTCTCTCTCTCACTGCAGGATTGTGGGTGATCGTCTCCTATGCTCAGATGCTCAGTTTCAGGCTGCAGTGTTTGGCAGAAATCCGTGATTTTTCAGAATATTGGAGGGTGACCACAACTGGCACTCGTGTATTTTTTGTCACTTCAAAGCACCCGTGGACAGTCCTCACTTTTCCATACAAGAGTAAGCTTAGGAATGCTTTGCTCCATTCTAGGTCAGGCTGCCTGCAGATATAGACCCTCTCCTGTGCTGCCTTATTGCCAGTTACATTAAACACAGTATATAGCAGGAGTTTCTTAATACTGTGCTGTAGTCAATATCCACGCGAGCATATACAATGGCCCCCATGCAGAAAAATGTTGAAAAGAAAGGTGGTAAGAAGAAGGAGATGATTACGATAGAAGTTAAGAAGAAAATGTTTGAGAAGTACGAATGATGTACACGAGTGGCCAAATTGTAAGATTTTATAGAAGTCTATGTCTGCATCTCATCTGCAGAGGAGGAGGAGAAAAAGGCAGAGATATCCCTCACTTCAAATGAGTTTAGAGAGATGTGTAAAATATGGGAAACAGTGTAATTTTTTTAGAAAATCACCACCTGAATAAGGCTGTAGCAGTGTAAGCAATGTTATCTGTTTAATGACAATGGAATGTCACATTTCTGTGAAATCCTCCAAAAGGAGGCAAAAGCAAGTGTTACCAGAAGGTTCTTTGTTAAAGTTGCACAAAAAGAAAAAAGATTACACTGAGCCAATAGATAGCAGTGATTCTGTTAGTGTCAGTGAAAATCAACCTACACAATAATCCTCCTCTCTCTTGTCTCCCTCACACCAGCCACAAAGGTTTTCAAAGGTAAGTGCAGGTTAATTTGTTTATTCGAAGACAAATTCTGTTTTCCTTTATCTGGACATTTCTTTTATTTTTTTCTTTTTTATCTTTTCTTTCTTTCTTTCTTTCTTTTCTTTCTTTTTTTTTTTTTTTTTTTTAATTAGGCTCTACACCCAACATGGGGCTTGAACTCACAACCCTGAGACAAAGAGTCTACTCTACCAACTGAGCCAACCATGTGCTTCTGCACATTTCCTGATTTCCACTTTATTCTTGAAGCATATATCTGCTGGATGTAGACTTATGAGTTAATAGTCCTTTTCTTTAACTACTTGGAAAAGTACTGTGCCACATTCTTGTGGTCTTCATGGTTTCTGATGAGAAATCTGTGAAAAGTCATTTCTCTTTTTTGCTTTCAAGAGGTTTTCTTTGTCTTTTTCTTCAGAAGTTTGACACTGATGTGGCTTTGTGTGGTTTTTCTTTGTGTTTGTCCAATTCACATTTCACTCACCCCCTTGAATCACTCTATATTTACATTAAGAATTGAATTTGCAGTTAGTAACGTTCTCAGAAAGAAAATTCTAGTCCTAAGTAGCTTCACTGGTGAATTCCACCAAACATTTATTGAATATCTACTACCAATTCTCCACATAATGTTTCAGAGAATTAAAGGGGGAAAAAAAATACTTCCTATGTCATTCTGTGACATTAGCACTATTATGCTAACACCAAAACCAGACAAATATTTATGAAGGACATAGGTGATATCTTAAAATAGTTGCAAATTTTTAATCAATAATACATAAATCAATCATACATTTCACATATTAACAGACTAAGAAAAAAAAATTGAACATCTCAATTAATTCAGAAAAAAAATCCCCTTGGCAAAATCTAACGTTCATTCCTAGTAAAACTCTTAACTGACTAGGAATAGAAGGAAAATCTTCAACCTAATAAAGGTTATAATCTACAGTTAACCTGAAGCTACTTTAAATAAAATGTTGAATGCTTTCTGATTAAGATATGGAATAGGTAACATTGTATTAAACGGAGAAAGAATTCTTCCACCTTCGTATCAGGAACAAAGCTGGGCTGACTGCCTCACCACTGCTATATAACACAGAACTAGAGGTTCTATGTAGGGCAAGACAAGAAAATAAAATAAAAAGAATTCTGAGTGGAAAGGGAAAAGTACAATTATATACACTCTCAATTTACACGGTGATATGAAGAAAATCTTTTAGAATTTACAAAAAAGCTAGTAGAATCAATAAGTTAGTTAAGCAATTTGAAGTATATAAGATCAAGATATAAATTCGATTGTATATCTCTATGCTAGTAATGAATAGTCAGAAGTTGAAAGCTTAAAATAGCGTTTACAATTGCATAAAATATATAAAATCATTAGGAATAAATCTGACCAAGGTTGTGCAGGACATGAACACTAAAAACTTCAAAACAATGCTAAGAGAAATAAAAGATCTAAACAAATGGAGAGACATATTATGTTCATGAATCAGAAGTTCAATATTGTTAAGATGTCAATTATCCCCAGATTCAACGCAGTTTCAATGAAAAATTCCAGCTTTGTTTTGTAGAAAGTGAGAAGTTGATTCTAAAATTTATCTGGAAATTTAAGGAACTTGGAATAATCAAAACAACTTTTAAGAAAGAAGAATAAAGCTGGAAGAATTAAATCACATATTCTCCAGATAATCTACAGGTATGGTAATCAAGACAGCTTGCTAATGGTATAAAAATAGAAATATTTTTGGGTGGCTCATTTGGTTGTGTCCAGCTTTGGCTCAGGTCATGATCTCACAGTTCGTGAGTTCAAGCCCCGCATCAGGCTCTGTGCTGACAGCTCAAAGCTTGAGGCCTGCTTCGGATTCTGTGTCTCCCTCTTTCTCTACCCCTCCCCTGCTTGTTCTCTCTCTCTGTCTCTCTCTGCCTCTCTCATTCTCTCTCAAAATCAATAAATAAACATTTTAAAAAAATAGAAATATAGACCAAAGGAAGAAAATACAGAGTATAAAGATAGATACACATATATATGGGCAATTGTGTTTTGACAAAGGTGCAAAGGGAATTCAGTGGAGAAAGTATACTCTCTTCATCAAATGATAGTCAAATAATTATATACCCATATTCTGTAAAAAGGGTACCTCAATCCATACTGCACATCATATACACAAAACAAATCAAAATGCATCACAGACCTAAATGCAAAACCTAAAATTTTAAAGATTTTAGAGGAATCATAGAAAATTTATGACATTGGGTTAGGCAAAGTCTTATTAGATAAAATACTGAAAGCATCATGCATAAAACAAAACCCCAAAAAATTGTAAATTAGAGTTAATCAAATTAAAAATTTCTGCTTTTCAAAAGATACTGATAAGATGATGAAAAGAGGAGACTAAGGAAGAGGAAGATGGCGGCGTAGGAGGACGCTGGGCTCACCGCGCATCCTGCTGATCACTTAGATTAACCTACACCTGCCTAAATAACCCAGAAAACCATCAGAAGACTAGCAGAACAGAGTCTCCGGAGCCAAGTGCAGACGAGAGGCCCACGGAAGAGGGTAGGAAGGGCGGAGAGGCGGTGCGCCCTCCACGGACTGGCAGGAGGGAGCCAGGGCGGTGGGGGACCTGCCGGCCAAGCAGAGCCCCCAAGTTTCGCTTGCAAAAGCAGAGGGGCCGGACGGAGTATGTTCCGACAGCAAGAGGGACTTGACATCTGGAAGGTTATAAGCTAACAGCTCTGCTCAGAGAACGGGAGGGCTGGAGGACAACGGGAGGGAGAGTTGCTGAGGCCCGGACGACAGAGCTCAGTTTGGTGGGGAACAAAGGCGCTCGCCAGCGCCATCTCCCTCACCCATCCCCCAGCCAAAATCCCAAAGGGAACCGGTTCCTGCCAGGGAACTTGCTTGCACCATGCAAACACCCAAAACTTCGCTTCCCTCCGGCGGGTCTGACTCACTCCTGGTGCTGCAGGGCCCCTCCCGAAGAGGATCTCTGAAGGAAAAGCGAGCTGAGCCTACCCCTCCCGCCCCTATGCACCTTGCCGATCCACCCCACCTAATATGCCAGATCCCCAACACCACAAGCCTGGCAGTGTGCAAGTAGCCCAGATGGGCCACGCCACCCCAGGGTGAATCCTGCCCCTAGGAGAGGGGAAGAGAAGGCACACACCAGTCTGACTGTGGCCCCAGTGGCGCGCTGGGGGCAGACATCAGGTCTGACTGCGGCCCCGCCCACCAACACAAGATTTTGAAGACAGCACAGGGGAGGTGCCCCACAGTCCCACACCACTCCAGGGACTATTCAAAATGACGAAACGGAAGAATTCCCCTCAAAAGAATCTCCAGGAAATAAAAACAGCTAACGAACTGATCAAAAAGGATTTAAACAATATAAAAGAAAATGAATTTAGAATAACAGCCATAAAATTAATCGCTGGGCTTGAAAACAGTATAGAGGACAGCAGAGAATCTATTGCTACAGAGATCCAGGGACTAAGGAACAGTCAGGAGGAGCTAAAAAATGCTATAAATGAACTGCAAAATAAAATGGAGACGACCACGGCTTGGATTGAAGAGGCAGAGGAGAGAATAGGTGAACTAGAAGATAAAATTATGGAAAAAGAGGAAGCTGAGAAAAAGAGAGATAAAAAAATCCAGGAATATGAGGGGAAAATTAGAGAACTAAGTGATGCACTCAAAAGAAATAATCTACGCATAATTGGTATTCCAGAGGAGGAAGAGAGAGGGAAAGGTGCTGAAGGTGTACTTGAAGAAATAATAGCTGAGAACTTCCCTGAACTGGGGAAGGAAAAAGGCATTGAAATCCAAGAGGCACAGAGAACTCACTTCAGAAGTAACTTGAATCGATCCTCTGCACGATGTATCATAGTGAAACTGGCAAAATACAAGGATAAAGAGAAAATTCTGAAAGCAGCTAGGGATAAACATGCTCTAACATATAGAGGGAGACCTATAAGACTCGTGACCAATCTCTCTACTGAAACTTGGCAGGCCAGAAGGGAATGGCAGGAGATCTTCAATGTGATGAACAGAAAAAATATGCAGCCAAGAATCCTTTATCCAGCAAGTCTATCATTTAGAATAGAAGGAGAGATAAAGGTCTTCCCAAAAAACAAAAACTGAAGGAATTCGTCACCACTAAACCAGCTCTACAAGAAATCCTAAGGGGGATCCTGTGAGACAAAGTACCAGAGACATCGCTACAAGCATGAAAGCTGCAGGCATCAAAATGACTCTAAACCCGTATCTTTCTATAAGAACACTGAGCGTAAATGGACTAAATGCGCCAAACAAAAGACATAGGGTATCAGAATGGATAAAAAAACAAGACTCATCTATTTGCTGTCTACAAGAGACTCATTTTAGACCTGAGGACACCTTCAGATTGAGAGTGAGGGGATGGAGAACTATTTATCATGCTACTGGAAGTCAAAAGAAAGCTGGCGTAGCCATACTTATATCAGACAAACTAGACTTTAAATTAAAGGCTGTAACAAGAGATGAAGAAGGGCATTATATAATAATTACAGGGTCTATCCATCAGGAAGAGCTAACAATTATAAATGTCTATGCACCAAATATGGAAGCCCCCAAATATATAAAACAATTACTCACAAACATAAGCAGCCTTATTGATAAGAATGTGGTAATTGCAGGGGAATTTAACACTCCACTTGCAGAAATGGATAGATCATCTAGACACACGGCCAATAAAGAAACAAGGGCCCTGAATGATACATTGGATCAGATGGACTTGACAGATATATTTAGAACTCTGCATCCCAAAGCAACAGAATATACTTTCTTCTTGAGTGCACATAGAACATTCTCCAAGATAGATCACATACTGTGTCACAAAACAGCCCTTCATAAGTATACAAGAATTGAGATCATACCATGCATACTTTCAGGCCACAATGCTATGAAGCTTGAAATCAACCACAGGAAAAAGTCTGGAAACCCTCCAAAAGCATGGAGGCTAAAGAACACCCTACTAAAGAATGAATGGGCCAACCAGGCAATTAGAGAAGAAATCAAAAAATATATGGAAACAAACGAAAATGAAAATACAACAATCCAAATGCTTTGGGATGCAGCAAAGGCAGTCCTGAGAGGAAAATACATTGCAATCCAGGCCTATCTCAAGAAACAAGAAACACCCCAAATACAAAATCTAACAGCACACCTAAAGGAAATAGAAGCAGAACAGCAAAGGCACCCCAAACCCAGCAGAAGAAGAGAAATAATAAAGATCAGAGCAGAAATGAACAATATAGAATCTAAAAAAAAAAAACTGTAGAGCAGATCAAGGAAACCAAGAGTTGGTTTTTTGAAAAAATAAACAAAATTGATAAACCTCTAGCCAGGCTTTTCAAAAAGAAAAGGGAGATGACCCAAATAGATAAAATCATGAATGAAAATGGAATTATTACAACCAATCCCTCAGAGATACAAGCAACTATCAGGGAATACTATGAAAAATTATATGCCAACAAACTGGACAACCTGGAAGAAATGGACAAATTCCTAAACACCCACACACTTCCAAAACTCAATCAGGAGGAAATGGAAAGCTTGAACAGACGCATAACCAGCGAAGAAATTGAATCAGTTATCAAAAATCTCCCAACAAATAAGAGTCCAGGACAAGATGGCTTCCAGGGGACTTCTACCAGACATTTAAAGCAGAGATAATACCTATCCTTCTCAAGCTACTCCAAGAAATAGAAAGGGAAGGAAAACTTCCAGACTCATTCTATGAAGCCAGTATTACTTTGATTCCTAAACCAGACAGAGACCCATTAAAAAAAGAGAACTACGGGTCAATATCCCTGATGAATATGGATACAAAAATTCTCAATAAGATACTAGCAAGTCGAATTCAACAGCATATAAAAAGAATTATTCACCATGATCAAGTGGGATTCATTCCTGGGATGCAGGGCTGGTTCAACATTCGCAAATCAATCAACGTGATACATCACATCAATACAAGAAAAGATAAGAACCATATGATCCTGTCAATCGATGCAGAAAAGGCATTTGACAAAATTCAGCAACGCTTCTTAATAAAAACCCTTGAGAAAGTCGGGATAGAAGGAACATACTTAAACATCATAAAAGCCATTTATGAAAAGCCCACAGCTAACATCATCCTCAATGCGGAAAAACTGAGAGCTTTTTCCCTGAGATCAGGAACACGACAAGGATGTCCACTCTCACCGCTGTTGTTTAACATAGTGTTGGAAGTTCTAGCATCAGCAATCAGACAACAAAAGGAAATTAAAGGCATCAAAATTGGCAGAGATGAAGTTAAGCTTTCACTTTTTGCAGATGACATGATATTATACATGGAAAATCCCATAGACTCCACCAAAAGTCTGCTAGAACTGATACATGAATTTAGCAAAGTTGCAGGATACAAAATCAATGTACAGAAATCAGTTGCATTCCTATACACTAATAATGAAGCAACAGAAAGACAAACAAAGAAACTGATTCCATTCACAATTGCACCAAGAAGCATAAAATACCTAGGAATAAATCTAACCAAAGATGTAAAAGATCTGTATGCTGAAAACTATAGAAAGCTTATGAAGGTAATTGAAGAAGATTTAAAGAAATGGAAAGACATTCCGTGCTCATGGATTGGAAGAATAAATATTGTTAAAATGTCAATACTACCCAAAGCTATCTACACATTCAATGCAATACCAATCAAAATTGCACCAGCATTCTTCTCAAAACTAGAACAAGCAATCCTAAAATTCATATGGAACCACAAAAGGCCCCGAATAGCCAAAGTAATTTTGGAGAAGAAGACCAAAGCAGGAGGCATCACAATCCCAGACTTTAGCCTCTACTGCAAAGCTGTCATCATCAAGACAGCATGGTATTGGCACAAAAACAGACACATAGACCAATGGAATAGAATAGAAACCCCAGAACGAGACCCACAAACGTATGGCCAACTCATCTTTGACAAAGCAGGAAAGAACATCCAATGGAAAAAAGACAGTCTCTTTAACAAATGGTGCTGGGAGAACTGGACAGCAACATGCAGAAGGTTGAAACTAGACCACTTTCTGACACCATTCACAAAAATAAACTCAAAATGGATAAAAGACCTGAATGTGAGACAGGAAACCATCAAAACCCTAGAGGAGAAAGCAGGAAAAGACCTCTCTGACCTCAGCCGTAGCAATCTCTTACTCGACACATCCCCAAAGGCAAGGGAATTAAAAGCAAAAATGAACTACTGGGACCTTATGAAGATAAAAAGCTTCTGCACAGCAAAGGAAACAACCAACAAAACTAAAAGGCAACCAACGGAATGGGAAAAGATATTTGCAAATGACATATCGGACAAAGGGCTAGTATCCAAAATCTATAAAGAGCTCACCAAACTCCACACCCGAAAAACAAATAATCCAGTGAAGAAATGGGCAGAAAACATGAATACACACTTCTCTAAAGAAGACATCCAGATGGCCAACAGGCACATGAAAAGATGCTCAACGTCGCTCCTTATCAGGGAAATACAAATCAAAACCACACTCAGATATCACCTCACGCCAGTCAGAGTGGCCAAAATGAACAAATCAGGAGACTATAGATGCTGGCGAGGATGTGGGGAAACGGGAACCCTCTTGCACTGTTGGTGGGAATGCAAATTGGTGCAGCCACCCTGGAAAACAGTGTGGAGGTTCCTCAAAAAATTAAAAGTAGACCTACCGTATGACCCAGCAGTAGCAGTGCTAGGAATTTACCCAAGGGATTCAGGAGTACTGATGCATAGGGGCACTTGTACCCCAATGTTTATAGCAGCACTCTCAACAATAGCCAAATTATGGAAAGAGCCTAAATGTCCATCAACTGATGAATGGATAAAGAAATTGTGGTTTATATACACAATGGAATACTACATGGCAATGAGAAAGAATGAAATATGGCCCTTTTATAGCAACGTGGATGGAACTGGAGAGTGTGATGCTAAGTGAAATAAGCCATACAGAGAAAGACAGATACCATATGTTTTCACTCTTAGGTGGATCCTGAGAAACTTAACAGAAACCCTTGGGGGAGGGGAAGGAAAAAAAAAAGAGGTTAGAGTGGGAGAGAGCCAAAGCATAAGAGACTGTTGAAAACTGAGAACAAACTGAGGGTTGATGGGGGGGTGGGAGGGAGGGGAGGGTGGGTGATGGGTATTGAGGAGGGCACCTTTTGGATGAGCACTGGGTGTTGTATGGAAACCAATGTGACAATAAATTGAAAAAAAAAAGATGATGAAAAGATAAGCCAGAGACTTAGAGAAAATATGTACTTGTTCTGTATTTAGTAGACTTGTATCCAAAATATATTTAAAAACACTAAAATCTCAGTGATAAAACAACAAACCAATTGAAAATGGGTATAAGAAAAATTAGCCTGGAGCATCCTTTATGTATAACCAGAAAGTGAAGAGATGCTCAGAACATTGATGAAGGCATGTCAAAATGATGCATAAAACAAGGAAAGAGCTCCCAATATCCAAAGCTGGCACAATTTGAGCAATAACAACAAAAAAGAAATACGGCTTTATAACCCAAAGTGTAACATAAATTTTCATGAGTCAGTCCATGTTAATATAAACAAATGATTAAATAAATAAATGAAAGAAAAAAGACAAGTTGCCTATGCAGAACTTCAAGTAATGTATATAAATACTTCACCCTCTAGAGAGAGTGTAACTTCCCACTTATTAAGTGTGGTCTGCACATAGTGACTTCTTTGCAAGGAGTATAGTATGGAAAGAAGGGAGGAGGAGAGTAAACCTACAGTGAAGAACTCTATCAAACACTACCTTTGTTAGGTGATCAAGGTTAACATCAATAGTGATAAATCAAGTTTATAGTACGTATTGTTGGTATGATATGATGAAAATGGTACTTTACCTTTTGTCGTCTTTTCCAAAAAAAACTACAATCCTAGTCTAACCATGAGAAAAATACCAGACAAATTCAATTAGAGGAGCATTCTATGAAATCCCTGGTCCATACTCTCAAAATCATCCATTGAGGGATGCCTGGCTGGCTCAGTCGGTAGAGGATGCAACTCTTGATCTTGGAGTTGTGAGTTCAAGCCCCAGACTGGGTGTAGAGATTACTTTAAAAAATCTTTAAAAATGTTTTCCCATTGAAAACAAAGAATATCTGAGTAATGATTATTAATTATGATATGGTATCCTAGATGGGATCCTTGAATAAATATAGGACATTGGGTAAAAACTAAGGAAATCTGAAAAGAGTATGGATTTTAATTAATGACATTGAATCAATATTGGTTCATTACAAAAAAGGTACCATACTACTCTAAAATGTTAAAAGAAACTGGCACAGAGTATGTGTATACCATTTTCTTAATTTTCCTATATATCTAAAACTGTTCTGAAAAATGAAGTCTATGTTTAAAGGATGGATATAAATTTTGAAAAAAACACTTCACTAGATAAGATATACGGATGGAAAATAGTTCCATGAAAAGAGTCTTGACATTACTAGTCAGTAGAAAAATGCAAATTAAAATCACACTCGGATTTTGTTGGAGACCACACACACTTATTTGAAAGTCCCAGTCCAAAAGTCTGACCGTACCAAATGAGGAAGATGAAAACTAACTAGAATTCCCCGACACTGCTGACGGAAATGTGAAATGGTACCAACTGCTTTGAAAAACACTGTGGCAGTTTCTTGAAAAGTTAAATATACCCATGCCAGATGATCCATCTATTCCACTTCTGGATATTTACTAAAAAAATGAAAGCATATGTCTCTACAAAAACTTATACAAATATGTTCACAGCAGTTTTATTTGTAATATCCAAAACCGCAATGGAGCCAAACTGATTCATGAACAAGTAAATTGATAAAGAAATTGTGGCTATCCATGCTGTCAGGCTAGTCAACATTAAAAGGAATAAACTATTAATGCACAGAACAGTATGGATGGATTTCAAAATAATTAGACCTAGTGAAATAAGTCAATCAAAAAAGGAGTACACATTGCATGATTCTGTTTATATAAAATCATAGAAAATGCAAACTAATCTACAGTGACAGAAAGCGGATTAGTGGTTGTCTGATGAACAAGAGCGAGGAGAAGGCCAGGAGGAGTAAGAGGAAGGGGTGACAAAGAATCTCAAAGAAACTTCTGGGGGTGATGGATATGTTCATTACCTTGATTGTGTTGATGTTTTCACAAGTGTATACATATGTCAAAATTTATCGGATTGTGTACTTTAAATACATGCAGTTTATTATATGATATTTTCATCCATCTGAGGTGATTTGTAAATTTTACTAATTTAGAGATCCTTACTTTCAAATTCCTATTTTTCTAGCCAGACCAAATGTCATTAATATATGAACTATGTTTGCTTAATTAATGTCCATATTACCACTTGATCAAGTGCTAATAGCACTTTTAGAATTGAAGACAAAAGTTCATTACAATAGTTTTAAATAGGGCAGTATTTATGTGTTTACCTTCCACATGAAAAAAAAAAAGCATTATACTACAAGAAAAGAGCTCCACATGCATCAGTGTTCCTTAAAGATAATATTCGTTTGAAGGAAGGAAGAGCGAATGAGAGGGAAGAAAGGAAGAAGTAAGTGAGGGAGGGAGGAGGAAAAGGGAGAGAGACAGGGAAGGAGGGAAGAAGGGAAGAAAGGACCTATATAGATCCCCCCACCAAATTATCTTTTTGCATTAATAACTTGACTCCTGCAATCCCATATATAGAAAATAAAATGTTTTCTTTTATCACCAAAGAAAGGAAATATAAATATTCTGGGTATGTATGAGATATGGTACTAAATGGGAGTTAAATGGACCAGTACAGTAAACGATTACATGATTCACAGAGCAGGGTGGCAAAACACTAAGAGCCATCTATCAAAAACTTTGCAAACAGCTGGATCATAAGAGAAACTCATAGGACTGATAGCAGAACACAGCGCTGGGCATCTGCTTTTGGCAATGAGTTGATAAAATGAAACTAAGGTTTACCTAGTTTCATTTAAATAAGGTCGGCTAGATTTAGTATTCTATTTCCCTCCCTGACAAGAAATCATATATTTTTGTTTGTTTGTTTTAAACGAATAATCCTGTTTGAAATCTAGTGTTCTCTGGTGCTCTCTAATAAAAACCACTCTAATTCCACTTTTAATAGTTCACAAAGGGGCCTTGGATTATTAACCTTTGATCAATTTCTAAACACAACTGACCTTTAATATAATCCAATTTTATTGAATTTTTAAAAATAGAAATAAGGAAGAAAAATTGAGAACCAATACAACAAAGCAATTCTGAAGGAAGGTCTACTGTCTTTTTCCTGAAAACCATGGGGCAAGATGTGTATCAAAGTTAAAAACTTTTAGAATTCTAGAACAGTGATGTGTTACATATACCATATATTACGTACTTCCACAGTGGGGTCTGGGGAAGCACTGAAATCAAAGATATAGCTATTTTTGGAGGGAAATGTGTTAATATCCATGAATGTGTCAAATAGAGATTATAAATAACCTCATGTTTAACTAGGTTTTGCCGCCATATGAGTTTCAAAACACCTTTTGGTATTCAGATCATTTTGGATTTCCAATTTGCAGATAAGACATTATGGATTCAATTTTATAATTTCAATATGTTGAAGAGAAGAAAATTGTTACATAAAACTGGAGAAGATGGGCTGAAGTATGAAAAAATATATGCACACATTTAATAGATTCCCATTAACTTTTAAAGTGCTGATAATATAGATAGATGGCTGTTAGATTTCAACTATTGTACTTCAGTTTTATTTTTCCAGAGTTTAACAGAATGGCCATGTAGTTTCTGAAAGTGTGGCTGTGGATCACGAAACTAATGTTATTTTTAGAGGAAAAAGCTCAAGAATTACAAATAGGGGTGTGGTAGGTAGAATTATCAAAATTGTAATATATCATATTTAAGATAGTATACTTAAAATATACAGGCTTCTTATATTTAAGATAGTAAATTATATTCCCCTTACATTGGCACCTCATTACAATAGTATCATCAGGTTCTATGTAGAACAACCTTTAGGTCATCATAGTGAAATATTTTAGGTCTAAATGTAGTATATTGAACACTGAAGTCCAACTGACTTCTGTTTTATCTGAAACTTTTGAATGAATGAATGAATGAATGAATAATGAATAAATAAATAAATAAATAAATGAAAGGAAGGAAGGAAAAATAGATTTCATTCTGGGAATAATATATTAGACATTCCACGTATTATGGTAGGACTTGTTAGCTCAACCTTCCTGCTTAAATATGCACTTACTTAATTTCAGCATAGCTTATACATGTAATATTATTTTTCAGAAACTTGAATTTTGCTCAGGTTCGATTGGACTTATGTAACAAATTGAAAAGAAATTCTGAGTACATAAAGTAGTCTGAGTATATATGAAGGTAAAATACCATTAAAATGTCGTGTACCCATTCCCATACCTCAGCAAGTATGAATTGTGTTATTCTGTGAATCATCTAATGAGTAAGTCTTTCTCTTCATTTGTTAACATTTCGTCCTTCAAATTTCAAAATGTTTACCCATATAAAGAAACAAAATGATTATGATTAATTTCAAAATGTACTAGACAAACAGCTTTCTGTTAAACATGATCACGTAAGTGTAGCTGAGGTTAAGTAAAGAAAGAGAAAAATAGATTAAAACACCACCACCACCACTCTGTGCCTGACTTATGTGAAGTTACTGCACATACATAATTATTATTTGCTTTTCAGCACAATAACCTCAGATTTGTACTATTATATATTTTATAGATAAGGTGAAGAAATTTCCCCAGGTCACAGATATGTAGTTTCTCTGTCTCTAGATTGCTAGCCTTTTCTTTCTTTTGGACTACTCCCTTTTTCCTGATCCAGCAAAAGATTAAGTGAACAGAACCACATGGGGGTGTGTGTGTATATATATATATATATATATACACACAGGTGTGTGTGTATATATATATATATATATATATACACACACATACATATACATGTATATGTATATGTATATGTATATGTATATGTATATGTATATGTATATGTATATGTATATATATATATTTTTTTAATGTCATGAGCTGGATAGAATTCTCACCATTAAAGTATTCTGCTAAAACATCAAAGTATATAGATTTTCCCCCAAAAGTTTCTGGCAACAAGCCTATCTGATCACTCCAGAGTGACACCAAGTAGAGTATGAGAAGTTGAACCAGGAACTCAAATGCTTGATTTGTGCTATTATCCCCACACATTCAGCCAACTAATTATTTTTAGCTTCTTGTATTCCCTAATCCACAATCTAGGGCTCTTGATGCCCATCATCTTTGTGTCTCTCTATCAATCTGGAGCATTTTAAGACTGAATGATATTATAAAGACTTCAAAAACAGCATCTCTGAAATATTATTATGCCCTCCTGCAACTTACATTTCTGTCTCTTTGGCCAGAATGTTCAAGGAACTTCAAGTAGTGCCCAGATGTTTTGAGACATTTGATTAGCAGGAGTTATTCCTCTGAAAGTGTGAGAGATTTATTTTGAGATGTGTGCTGTTACCCTGACTGCTGCTATAAAGCTGTGGGTTGTTCTTTCCTTTTTACCATAGGAGTACTTTATAATTTCAGTAAGATTCTCTCTGCATGAAATAATGTACTTTAATGTAGATTTCCTGCAGCAATCCACAAATACTTCTCTGTGGGATTTTACGTTTCAACCAATTCAATGTACTCATATCACTTTTAAATTCATTTTTACTTACATTTTTATAATGTTCACCCTGACTAGTAATTTTAGCCTCACCATAGATATTTTTTGTCACATCCCCTATAAATCTTAAAGCCCTAGAACTCTGAGCCATACGCAAAAGATTCTTTTTTTTTTTCTTGGATCCTCATTCTAATATGGAATGACAAGTATTAGATCATAAAATATTAAATAAAAATGAAAATTTTCCTCAATGTTAACATGATTAGTTTGGATTAAAAAATAAAACAGAGTGGCTTTTGCTAACTTGCATTACAGTCTGGCTGAAGGTAGAGCAATGTTCTTATTTGGATATAGCCTACATATATATATATATATATATATATGTATATATGTATATACACACATATATGTGTATATATATATATATATATACATATATATATATAAATCCTGACCCCTGGAGTGGGTTTTTTGGTTTAAGCTTTTTAATTCCAATTCCAATTTCAATAAACTTTATTGGCATGGCAAGGAATACAAGCATGGCTAGAATCCATAAATTATGTTTGTGACTCGAAGGCAGTAGTTTTCACAGAGGAAATGGAATTTTTTTTTTCTTGCATCTTCATTTTTCCATTAAGTAAAGGAAATGGAAGAGAATATTTCAGTCCTGGTAAGACAGAGCAGAAGAAGGAAAAATGGACTTCTCCGTGGGGCTGCTTTAATGCAATGAGCCATGAATAGGAAGCAAACACTGTCTTTAAAGAAATAAAAGAAATACCAATTCAGTATTTTGTATCACAATAAAATGGGCATACAGGAGACTATCTTGGCTCTGCAGGGCCTGAAGTTTAATGCAAATTTGTGGACCCTTTTTGAGGAAAGAAATTAAAATTAAAAATTAGATTCCAAAGTGAATATTTAAAATGATAAAAGAAATTATACCCAGTTATATATTAAAAAGCTGACAACTAAAATAAAGCACAAAAATCCAAGGAAAATATAACCTTATTATTAATTACTGCCTAACTTTAACTCTCCCCCCAAGCACCTCTTTATATGACAATTCCTGTATTTTCTTTATTTTTTCCTATATGTTCTATAAGTGTAATGAAAAGATAACCTAATCTGTCTTCTAGCCTGGTAGATCAACTGAGTTTTAAATTAATGTTGATTTAGAAAACTTTATTTCCACCTCATAATTCATGGTTGGTAATGTCATGCCAAGATGCCCCCTATGTTGGCATGCATTAAAAATAGGTGACTTTAAAACAGACATACATAGGGGTGCCTGCCTGGGTGGCTCAGTCAGTTGGGTGTCCGACTTCGGCTTGGGTCATGATATTGCAGTCTGTGAGTTCGAGCTCCGTATCAGGCTCTGTGCTGACAGCTCAGAGCTGGGAGCCTGCTTCGGATTCTGTGTTTCCCTCTCTCTGGACCTTCCCCTCTCGAGCTCTGTGTCTCCCTCTCTCAAAAATAATAAACATTAAAAAAAAAAAAGTTTTAAAAAGACATACACAATGTTTTTAGTACTTCTTTAGGCATGTGCCCTATGATCTGAGGAGTTCTATAAATTCCATTGTGCATAATTGTCACCAAAAAGAAAAAATGTATGCTGCATCTATAATTATACATGTTGCATTATTGTGTATATTCCTAACAGAAGAGGACTTCTGTTTTGAGTGGAGATCCTCCTCTTACCTTTAAGTATTAAATATATGAAAAAAATTATCTCAGACTAGCATCTGGATCCATACATTTCCAACTCTCTTTTCTCCTCCACCACTGATATACTTGTAGTATCCATTACTGTAGAGCCAGTTCATATACAATCTCTATCTTCTATTTCCATGTTATGACCCCATGTGAATCAGCACAGATATTCATGAAAGCCACTTCTATAGCAGGACAACCAGGAATAACTTAACTATACATGGAAGTAATTGCAAACCACAAAAATTTATTCCACTAAACCAGGATTTCTCAGTGTTGGCACTATTGACATTTTGAGCCCAATCAATTTTTGTTGGTGGGAGGGAGGTCATTCTGTGAATTCCAGGTGTTTGGCAGCCTCCCTGGCCTCTGTCCCACTCCCCACCCCGGCTGTGATACCCAAAAATGTTCCCAGACATTGCTGAATGTCCCTGACAGGGGACACTTCTGAACTTATCCAGTTAACTGAATACCAAAAAGTCTACCACTCCTCCAATATCACTCAGCAGGGCAAAACATGGCACAAGGCAAGCTGAAAAGAAAAGAGATACATTTTTTTTAATGTTTATTTATTTTGAGACAGAGAATGTGAGCAGGGGAGGAGCAGTGAGAATCCCAAGCAGGCTCTGCTCTGTCAGTGCAGAGCCAGACACGGGGCTTGATCCCACGAACCATGAGATCATAACTTGAGCCAAAATCAAGAGTCGGACGTTTGACCCACTAAGCCACCCAGGCACCCCAAAAGAGACAATGTTTTAAGCAATAGCAGATACGATATCTTTTTTCTGCAAATTTCACAAAAAGCTCATGATTACATGAACATATTGTTAGGGACTTCCCAGGGTTTTGGAAGGGGTCCATGCAAAGGGGTTTAGAGAGTAAGCTTTATTAATGTTATGATAAATCATTTTCTGTTTGTACTTGAGATTATAGAGGAAATAATGACTTTTGGTATTTGTATACTCTATTGGTCAAGGGTTCTCTGAACTTAGATGAACTGTTCCTAATGGGCAAAAGTTGTTTAAATTGTACTAAATAGGGAAAAACCTAGATCACTGAATGGTTCTTAGGTTTCCTCCTTCATTAATTCTGTCCTTAATCTGTAGAGTGACATGGCAGAAGGTCTGTCAGTGAAAAACTGATGTGTAGTGCCCAAATAAGATTAAGAAACTAAGAGTTAAGGGGCACCTCGGTGGCACAGCCAGTCAAGCGTCTGACTTTGGCTCAGGTCATGATGTCGTGGTTCATGAGTTTGAGCCCCACATCAGGCTCTCTGCTCTCAGCACAGAGCCTGCTTCAGAACCTCTGTACCCCACCCACCCCCCCCCGCCTCTCTCTCTCATTCTCTCTCTCTCTTTCTTTCCCTCAAAAATAAATAAAAATGTTAAAAAAAAAAGAAACTAAGAGTTAAGTTAAATATGTTTCTTTCCTATAGTGTGATGTTTTCCAAACATAGTTGACAATAAGACCTTTTTTCATGCAACGCTCTTATTATCTCACTGGACACTAGTATAATTTGAATGACAACCTGGTGAATGTTGGTACTGTGGTCAGAAGATGACATTTGCACCAGGAAGTTTTGAGTCTAAATCTTGGGTCAGTTCTTTACCAGCAATGTGGCCATAATGAAGTCAATGAATCTATTCAGGGTTCTCTAATCTTATCTGTAAAACTGGGATCAAAATAGCTGCCCTAGAATATTATTATGAGGTTTAAAAGTAGCACATAGTACTTTGTATAGTCCCTGACACATGGTATGTGCACCATAAATCACACCTGTTTGTGTTTGAGTGTATTCCCAGAAAGGACTTTAAAGGAGCATCATTAATCCATAATCACAGGGAAGACATTTGTATTGAGTTGTAATTCTTTTAGCTTTTACTTAATGTATGTTGAGTGACTTTTTAGGGAGAACAAAATCTGCCTGGATTTGTTGAGCCCCATGAAATGCTCAATAGTTTTCTTGTGTCAAAATCTCTTGGCTCTGGAAGAAGCAAACCCACAGCTTTTTCTAGAGGAGAATAATTCACTACTATTAATTTGATATGGAAATAATAGTATTCTTAGGAAGGCTATATACTAAGTATTAACCATGGTTGTGTCCAAATGGGTAGGAGTTGTAATGTTTTATAAAGTTCTTCTTTTGAATTTTTCTGTGTTATTTTTGTAATGAGGAAACAGTTATTTTTAAAACTTAAAATAATAAAACCCTGAGTTCTTTGGTGCCAAAGTTCTGGTAACGCTCATGCTCCTGGTAGGAGGAGATTGTGTCTATTTAGATAGTGCTATACACAGCACAATAATTCCAAGACCTAAAAATAACGATAGCCTTTAGGACTAAAAAGAGATCTTAAGGATCATCTTTTCCCATACTTTCCTGTGAAATATGAAGAAATGGATTCCTGGGAGTTTAGGGTACTTGCAAGCAGTTAGTTGATGATAGAACCAGGTGCTTTTCAACATATTTCTGTGTAATAAACAATGCAGATCTTAGGTGACTAGGAGAAGGGTGATTACAAGGAGTGTTGACGATTCATGTACTGTCAGTTCCATTATTCATATTCGAATTCCTTCCAAATTATCCTACTAATGTAATCCCAGCTGCCTGCTTTCTTTGCCTCTTAAAACAAACTCTCAATGGTAAAAGTCTAAAATAGTCACAGACTGTCTTATAATCTTCCCCTATTCCTTTCTCCCTTCTGGCATTTTCTCCAAGATTCTGAATCTCTTCTCCCCTACCCACAGTGTCTTATGCTATTCCTGGCTGCTTCAAGTCTCTATCCTGGCCTTCACCCAAAACCTCCCCATTTCAAAGTATTCATAATTCCAATGTTTCCCCCTCCTTCCCTAGCTCTGGCCAACTCCAACTTAAACTTCAAGATTTACCTCAAATCTGTGGTCCTCTCTCTGGAGCTTTTACCCAATTCCCAAGGCGGTGTCAGTGGTTCCTCTTCCTAATAACTATCACTTATTAAAATCAAGGTTATTTCTTTCCCCAACCAGCATGTGACACTGACAGGCCTTACTCATTTTTGTAACCAGTTAACCTGTAAGAAGGTGCTAAATAAATAGTATCTGAATGAGTGAGTTCGGGTCTGAAAGTAGCTCAGCTCTACTAGATGTTTGAAATAATTCCTACGGATGTATAAATGACGCATAGACCTTCTGCTCCACCCTCACAAAAATACTTGAGTATTTGATAAGACACATGGAATGATGGAATTTTACACAAAGTGACTCTGAAGAGGACCCTGAGTACCCTGAAATTCATAACATATAGGCAATCAAGGTCATCCTGGTATAAAGCCTAGTCTGTACTCGAAGGGTACAGCAGCTAGAATAGTCTGGCACAAGGAACTAGTGAGAAAGCAAAAGCAAAACACTGGATAATCCTAGGAAGGCATTGAGAGGTTGGGGGAGACAGGGACAGATGAGAAAACATGACTGAAAGCAACTGGTATTGGGGGTCCTAAAGCAGACACTGGCAACAGGGACCTCAGACAGTTGTTGCTCGTAGAGATTTGGCCACCAAACTACTCTTTCACTATATTAAGTTAAATACAGCTTCTTCTGTGGTTGACATCAGAATAAATTTCATCCTCCAGTTTCACATTTCAGTAGCAGAAACTGACAACTCAGATCCCAAATTGTCCCCATTAGAAGTGAGAGAGACAGATGGGAGGGGAGTACACAGAGTAAAGATATTTGTCACCCATCCTTGCTAGAAAAATGACAGAAATTAATTGCTTCTTCATCTGTTTTTTTCCAGCAGGTTGTTTGTACCTTAATTGTGCCTATCATATTTGCCTTTATTTCTATTTTGTTTTTCCCATGTCGTTCTCCCTACCCCCATGCTCAACATTAGATGGTGACTTAAGCTGTTAGATGTATGGACCTTGTGTCCCATCTCTGTTCCCCTAAATGCCCAGTACAGAGCATTAAAAATAGGAAGGAAGGGAGAGGGAAGGAGAGAGGGCAAGATGCAGTGAGGAATGGCCATATCAGGAAGGTATTGGTTAACAAGAAGTGGGCATATGGATTAAAGGAGTGGAGGTAATTGGACGGGCTGTAGTGGGGGAAATGGAGGCTGAGGGTTCAAGGGGAAGAAAAAGGAGATGGTGATGATAGAACAATTGCAAAACCTAGTTTCAAATTCACTTGCATTTTCTGTGATTATTGCTGAGAGTTTTGCAGAGTCTGGTGTTTCAATTTTGATTGAAGTAGTTAGGGCCAACTTTTCAATTTATTCCACTGCTAAATAATTAATCTGCCCTTGGGCTCCTTAGTAAACTGATCAGCAGCTGTATTACTACTGGACAAAATAGCTCTGTGATGGGTCTTGTCACTTCCTAACTCAGGTGTCATTTTTCTTCTTGAGAAACCATACCTTTAGATCTGAATCACATAATTTTTTTTAATGCAGGAATAGGTTGCGATAATTTAAAGGCACTTCTGATGTCTTACCTAGTCTCCTCAAACATGTCCATTTGCTAAGATTTATAGATTCTGTACCAAGATTTATTTTTCTTGACAGTTTTGTTAAGAATTTGGAGGACCTGGTGGGCCATCTTAATCTCTTTCTCTCTCCAAAATCCAAGGATAACTGGCAGAATGTCACATAGAGGAGATAGAAACTTAAAAGCTAGTAGCATTCTGTGATTTAAAGATGCACAACCATAAATTACATTTTAACCATAGCCTTTCATAATGCAGAAGCCATCCTTATTCCCATTTCACCCTGACAAGTGGTTAATTAGCACATGCTTTAAGGACGCACTACAAATCTTAGATAAGACACCCTACCTCTCTGTGACTTGGCAGTTTTCATCTAAAAGGATTTAAGAAGCAGGAAGGTAGAACCTCTTGATCTATTCTGTGAATCCACAAAATTTAAGTAGTCATTCTCCTGGGGTAGATTGATCGATTGATTGATCGATGATTTGCCTATTTAGTGGTAGACTCAGCTCTTCGTTTACAAAAATGAAACCAGTACATTAAAATATAAATGAGTAAAGAAGTCAAGGTGAAAGGAAAACAGGGAAGACTAGTAAAATAAGACAAGCAGAATTTAGTACGTAGCGAGGTAGACCAGCAAACTGTACACAATTACTAAACGTAACTGCAAATTTAGTTCTGTGTTTCCTAGCAGCCAAAGTAAAAAAGGAAAACCGCTATAGCTACACAATTTTTCTTTTCTTTTCTTTTTTTACATTTTGTAATGTTTATTTATTTCTGAGAGAGGGAGAGACAGAGTGTGAGTGTGGGAGGGGCAGAGAGAGACACACACAGAATCTGAAGCAGACTCCAGGCTCTGAGCTGTCAGCCCGGAGCCCAACGCCGGGTCCGAACCCACCAGCTGTGAGATCATGACCTGAGCTGAAGTCTGACGCCCAACCTACTGAGCCACCCAGGTGCCCTACAATTTGTCACGAAATACAAGTACACGTGGTTTAGAAAAAAACTTTTTTCTTGTCTATTAACCATACATTCTTTTCCTGTGCTCAGCCAAAAGTTTGGTTTCAAAAGCAAAATAAAATAAAAGTCTCTTTTTTTCTGATATTTTTCAGATATTGCAATATTAATTATAACGATATGTTTTATTTATTTGTCTATTTAATCTTTCTCAGCTAGAGTATAAACACGGGGCAGAGATTTTTTTTTTTTGCGTATTTTGTACCTTGCTGTATAGGCAGCACGCGGAATGGTACCCGGTACTGTGAAGTACACAGTGAGTATTTATTAAGTAAATAAAGAAAAAAATTAGGTTGTGTGGGGCAGGCTGGCAGAAGAGATGTCTCAGCCAAACCACTGAATGAAGGGTTTATAACCAGTAATTGGATCCCAGGCTATCAACCTGATCACTATTTATTTACTAAAGTATCCTATGATTAAAAGACAACATTTCAGTATATGTGCTGAAGAAGCGAGCACAAAAGACAACATTTCAAATAAGAGGTATGGACTTAGCTTCCCTTTCTTCAACCTATCTAGGAAGGATAAACCCCCAAACTCTCGGATCTGTGATGATGTAAGCATCCCTAAACTGGGGGTTCATGGCTGGCTGGCTTGTTCAATGGAGCATACAACTCTTGATATCAGGGTGGTGAGTTCAAACTCCAGTTTGGGTGTGGAGCCTACATAAAAAAAATATAGTCTTAAAGTGTTTCAGGGTGCAATCTCATTTTATCCAAGATACCCTGGATTAGACTCACAGATTTCACTGCTGCAATAGAAATTGAATTCTACGTATCAAAAAATGAGTTGTGAATATAAACCTTCAGTATCTCTGCGTGCAAATAAGTGATGCTGACAGCTATTTGTTATGACTAAAATAAAATATTTCATCAGCAAAAAGAACATAAAAGTTTAAACTAAGTTGGCATTCTTGATCAATATTGCATCTATAAACAAAAAAATAGAAATGTAATAAAGGAAAAAATGGTCTTCAATATCTTGTATCAGAATGATACTTTTAACTTCAAATGCCATAGAAGTTAAGATTTTCTTACTTTATTCTGTGTCTGTGTTTTTTTTTTAAGCTATCTCTCCCGGGACTTGTTCTTTCATTGTCTCAAAATTCTGTACCTTCTCCCTTCTCCTCCCAGACCATTTAACCACTTGACTACCCATGAAAAGACCATCCATCTTTTCATCCATCTATCCATCCACCCACCCATCTCTGAACTATCATTATTTGAACAACTATATAACATTAACTATTTTATGGGCAGGGATACAATGACAAACAATACATAATCCTTAACTTTCAGGGAATTAGAATGACAACCTGTGCACCAATTTAAGTTTGATTCCTAAGGAGGCAATGATCCCCAGAAGTAATGACCAGCAGATTCACATGTAAAAGATTTAAGCAAATGCGTGGGAGGACACAAGCATGAGCCTTGTAGAAGATAGAGGAATATAGTTTCAGCCCTTCAATGGCATATAATCTATAGAAGACAACATAATAATCGTTATGACAGGAAATATACCAAATGTAAATGATGGTTAATCTTCTAAATAACTACTGACAAAGGCTATCTCCCAGTTTATGTGTTTCTCTGATTAAATAGTATGATCATATCAGAATAGAATGTGATTGCTAGCATTTATAGCAAAGGAATTGTAGCAGAATGCTAAGAAATGTATTCATTGCATATATAGAAGAGAGAAATTTTCAAATACATTTAAAAATTTTATAAATTTTCTACCACAATTTGCTTTTGTGTGGTAATTCAATATATGCTTGTCATTCAAAATTAGTGTTTTGAAATAGCATACTTCTCATCACTGCAGACTCTGGAGGCAGAGGGCCTGAATTTGCTCTTTAGTTTCACCTCTTACTTAAGCAGATTGCTTAATCTATTCAAGTATCAGTTTTTTCATTTTCCACTTGAGCATGTTAGATGAGTATAATCGCTTTAAGGATCAAATGAGATAACCCATGTGTATCAGCTTCCTATTGCTGCTGTAACAAATGATTGCAAACTTAGTGGCTTCAAACTACGCATATTTATTATCTTACAGTCTAGAGGTCATAAGTCTGACTGTTTTTCACTGGACTAAAATCAAGGTGGAGAATCCATTCACTCGACTTTTCGAGCTTCTAGAAACCACTTGCTCATGGCCCCCCTCCTCTATCTCCAAAGCTAGCAGTGTAGCATTTTCTCTGCGTTGATATCTGCTTCCACCCTCTCATCTCTCTTACTCTTTTGCCTTTCTCTTAAAAGGACCCTGTGGATGACATTGAGCCCACCTAGATATTCCAGGATAAATTTACCTGACAACATCCTTAACTTCATCATAGCCTCAGGTCTTTTTAGCCACACAAGGGAACATATTCACATATTCATAGGTTCCAGGGACATGGATATTTTGGTGGAGAATAGGACGTTGCCATTTTTCTTCCTACTACCCCATGTAAAGTGTTTTTTTAATTATCTAATATTATTTCTTATGTACACTCTCCTTGTGCAACAAGCTTCTCTAAAGTTTATACAAAATAGTTCTTTATGACCATTTCACATGCAGAAACAGAAATAAAACTAGGTTTAGATGTGGGGGCATGTGGGTGCCTCAGTTAAGCGTCTGACTTCAGCCAGGGTCATGATCTCATAGTTCCTGGGTTTGAGCCCCATCAGGCTCTGTGCTGACAGCTCAGAGCCTGGAGCCTGCTTCAGATTCTGTGTCTCCCTCTCCCTCTCTCTGCCCCTCCGCTGCTCGTTTTCTCTCTCTCTCTCTCTCTCTCTCTCTCTCAATAATACAAAAAAAACATTAAAAAATTAAAAAAAAAAACAGCAACAACTAGGTTTAGACCTATCTCAGCCTCTGATTCTTTCCCCAGACAATCGTTGCTTGTCATTTTTTGACTTTTTGCTGAGATCAATGGACCATTAGTTTATATCAGCTGTAGTTGTCAACAAGTAAAAGAGCTAATTGACTATTTCATTATGGCTCCAAAGAAACTGCATGTAATTTTAATACTCTACTGGGCTTGTAAGTCTATTTCTTAATGATCTCTTTTGTGGGCTTATGCAGTTTAGACAGTTAGGAAGCTTTAAAAACATATAAACTGATGTTATAAGAAATCTGTATTTTAGGTATCTTCCAACAAGACTTCTTAGGTGATTTGAAAGCATTCAACAATAAAATAAGAACTCATCTCAAGGACAGACAGGTACAACAGCCAATGAGAGACACATTTTGGTCAGTTTTCAAGAGCACCCTACTTCACAGAAAGCCAGTTTGCGTAAGTTCAAGCTCCAAAAAGTGGTTTATGCATCAGGAACTTTTTGCCAGTCACAACCATCACTTTTTTTTTTCACAGTCTCTACCCTCAATGTGGGGCTAGAATTCACAACCCTAAGATCAAGAGTTGCATGCTCCACTGACTGAGCCCTCCAGGGGCCCCACAACCATCACTTTCTTCAAGATGTAGCTCCAAACTAGTCATCTCCAAAAAGCTATTCCCTCCAACTGTACTTCATTCACCATGAACTAAAACTTTGTTTTCTTTTCTTTCACATTTAGGAAATGTGTGTGTGTGTGTGCATGTGTATTATTACACACACAATTGTACATATATATTACACACACATGCTACATATGGTGTGTTGTCTCTTATTTTTTTGTCTGTTAAATTCAAATGTAAACTACTAATTCCCCTATATCCCCCATCGAGTAACTAGTACTGTATTGTACACTTAATAAATGCTTGCAAATGACAAAATGAATTCTTTGCTTTGCTTTAAAGAGGACGTCAGCACTGAATGAGCCCCTATGTTTGTGTGTAGGTTTTAATGGTTCATTTTCTTGTCAGCGTTCCTCTGGTTATGAATGCTGTGGCAGCACCAACAGTGTAAAGGGAAGATTTTATTGGAGAACATTTGGAGGATTAGAAAAATCTCCAGAGTCTTGGAAGTACCACATTGTGTGTTCAGAATTCTATTTCATTCCGTCTCAAGATCAGAATAAGCAGAGAAGAAAGATGGCAAGATCCACAGGGTTCCATATGTGAAGCCAGCCCCCAACCCCCTTCAGAAATAAGTGGGAGGAAGGAAGGAGCACAATCATTAGAGAATTTCTCATTCAGCTGTGTTAATTCTCCTCAGGCTGCAGCTTTGCATATGAGCTCTTAACCCTGCAAAATGTATTATTGAATACATGATGAATTTAATTAGTTGTAAGAGTTATCCCCTTTCCTGGTTTTGCTAAAATAACAAATAAACAAAAAAAAATACCTCAGGATAATTGGTCCATTCAGACCAGAAGAATTCAAATAGTATTCAATGGGGTGCTATATTACTTGTACCTTTATACCTTTTTTCCCTCTAGTGAGCCAGGAAAGAAAAAAAAAACGCAACTTTTTCCTTCCTTTTCTTTTCTTTTCTTTTCTTTTCTTTTTTTTTTTTTTTTTTTTTTTTTGTTCAGCATGGAAATTACTTGCTAGTATAAAGGGTGGCTAAGGCACCCTATAGTGTTCCAGAAAAGCTAATTTATCAAACACACACTAGGGTACTATGAAGACCCTAATTTTTTCCCTCTGAGTTCAATCTTTTATTAACATCATTAGACTAGGCTTTTTGAAAATGAGGAGAGACTCTGAAGTCAGAATACATCAGTTCTGGAAGTTGACTGTCACTGTTCCCATCCCTCCACCTCAATCCAATTCACACTTTTATGATTGGCTTCCTTTTTGACCCATGCTTGTTAATTATATCCAGCTGTAGGCAAATTGCTCTTCCAAATTGGCAACACCAAGCTCTCAAGCTGCTCAATTTTTTTTTTCTTCCCTGGATAAAACCTTTGGAGCATGCATTTTCTTGACTAGGGTTTCTGAACTAATCCCCCGTTATGGATATTTTAAAGGGTTCAAGGGACTCACAAAATAACTCTGGTTTTGAATACAGTGCATTTGTTTCCATTTGATCCAAAATTACCTAAGAACATATAGAGAGAAGAATTTCCTTAGAGACTTAGGCACACAGCCATCACTATTCAATTTGTTCCTGGATGTTCTGATGTCAAGACCTAAGTAGTAACTGGCCAGGTCCCAGCACTACTCCAGGGAGCAATTGGGCTTTGCCCTACAGTGGAAGACCCAACACCCACTCAGAACAACAGTTTTCAAAGACATAATACTTTTTTTTTCCTTTTCTGGAAGGCTCTGCGCTGCTCAAGGGCTTTATTGTCAGAAATTCCCTGCCCCTCCCTTCCTGGGTATATACATACCCAGGCAAGAATATTATATTAAGAAAATGCTTTATTTTCTTTTTCTTTTTTTTTTACTCTTTGCAAAGAGAAAATAGAGCCTCACTGCCACCTGCTAGCCCAAGAGTTTTGGTCTGGTGACTTGGCATTGAGGATTTTGCTCCCAATTCAGATGAATCTTTTTAGAGATGAGAGTTAAGTACATAGGCATTGGCGGGAGGGTGGGAATGAGATTTGCAGTCAGAATACCCAGGTCAAAGAGAGCTCTGCTACTGATCATTGCCAAACCTTGGCCAAGTATTTTAATCCCTCTAAACGTTGGTTTTCTCTGTCAGGTAATTATCCTACCTGCCCTGGCTACTTCGTAGGTTGGATAGATTGAGGATAGATTGAGATCATGTGGGTGGATAGGCATTGTAAAATGAAAAGCATATGTTAGCAATTAGTTATTATTAACAAGCTGATAATGTTATCTAATTGCTTATAAACATAGGCTTTGGGTACTCTTGGTCTGTCACTGGGTAAATAAAAACTTTGCTTCTGCTGGGTACAGATTTGTGCATAATCCTTCATTGGAACAAGAGAAAGAAAACAATGTTTACTCAGCAACTATTATCATCCAGACTATTTCATGTTTATGCCTACTGCATCTATATTAAAAATCTATATTAAACACATATACAGTTGAGCCTTGAACAACATGGATTCGAACCACATGGGTCCACTTATATGCAGATATTTTTCAATAAATACAGTGCAGTTTACTGTAAATGTATTTCCTCTTATGATTTTCTCAACATTTTTTCTCTAGCTTTTCTGTAAGAATACAGTATATAATACATATAACATACAGAATATATGTTAACCAACTGTTTATGTTATCCAGGGGTTTCTGGCCAACAATATGCTATTGTTAGTTAAGTTTTGTGAGAGTCAGAGTAACATGAGGCTTTTTGATTGTGCTGGGGTCAGTGACCCTAACCCTCACATTGTTTGAGTCAAGTGTATTTCATTTAGTCATCTGAAAATCTGAATGATTAGCCTCATTTTCATATGAAGGAAATGGAGATATAGAGATATAGCAGTGCTTCCCCAACTCTGTCCCCTGAAATGCTAATTATGAGTAATACTTCTTTAAAATTTTTTTTAATGTTTATTTATTTTTGAGAGAGAGAGAGAGAGAGTGAGAGCAAGCAGGGGAGGGGCAGAGATAGAGGGAGACACAGAATCTGAAGCAGGCTCCAGGCTCTGAGCTGTCAGCACAGAGCCCCATGCAGGGCTCGAACTCATGAACCTCAAAATCATGACCTGAGCTGAAGTCAGATGCTTAACTGACTGAGCCACCCTGGAACCCCAGAAATACTTCTTTATTAAAGAGTTCTGTGGTCCAAAACTTTGAGAACCATTGCATTCTTGTCCCCCTGCCCCCACTCCAGATTCATAGTGCATAGTACCATATTGATAACCATGGAAAAAAGAGTTATATAGTAAAGAAGACTGTTATAGGAAAGGAACCTACTTACCTTTCTCAATTCAGTGTTCTCCTAGCTTATTTGATTTGCAGAACTTATTTTCCAGGCATACTCATGAAATTTTGGTAAAACTGGGATTACACAGAAAATATTTTCTCCAACACAGATCTAAATTCATGAGTGGAGTTACTATGTGGTAAATCTGCAATCAGAATACAAATCTCTTTAAAAGATACGCTCTCATATATACCTCAAATGGTAGGAAAGGGCAATTATAATTTTTTTTTCTGTATCTACTAATTATATCAATATTATGGTGTATGGTTTTTTTTAAGTCTTTGTTATTTCTTAGTTTTCCCATGTTGCAACTTGCTCTTGTTTTTATAAGTTTCAGTTTCTAGTGGCCATGAGATAATTGTATTTAGATAATGCTCATGAATCTGCCTATTGTTGGACATTTATATCCACTTTTCCCCTTTGAAAATGACAAATACCTTTGTGTATATAACATTTTCCATATTTTGGGTTATTTCCTTAGAATAGCTAGTAGATTGAGGAATAAGAACATTTTGGTGATTTTTAATGTATGTTGACTATTATTTTGTAAGTTATACCAGATTTATACTTCTATGGATTGATTGATACATTCATTCATTTTTCTAAATAAATGGAGATCTACTAAGTTCCAAATACTTGCTAAATACTATGTGGAAGACAAACATACTCTACTCAAAGGATTTCAATGCACTCTGGCCAGCATTAGTTATTATGGCCAACATCCATGACAACTGACAAAAGGACTTATTTTCTTGTCTAAAAGTTTTGTTTTACGCCTTTGACTTTTAGTGAGAAGTCATTCTTGCTGGTTTGCTGATTCCTTTTGAGAATTTTCTTGCATTTCTTTGTTTCCCCTTACCCACTTTTCACTCACATTTGTGCTGATGACCAAATTACTTAATCTCTAATCCTGTTCCCTCATTTGTCAAATGGGAGTGATAATTGTACTGACGTCAAAGGATTGTTGTCTGACCTCAGTGAGATGTTGCATATCTTACTTAAGTCAGGGCCTAGCACATTGTAAGTGCTCTGTAAATATTACTTGTTACTGTTATTACTTCCAGCATTGTTAAAGTGAAATGAATCTTCTATCAGTTGACCCAAGGAATACCCAAGGTAAGAACAGTGTGGATAACCCTCACCCCTCACACCATATGTTAATTTTTAAACAAGCATTTTGTGTGTTTATTTATTTTTTTTAACGTTTATTTATTTTTGAGACAGAGAGAGACAGAGCATGAACGGGGGAGGGTCAGAGAGAGGGAGACACAGAATCTGAAACAGGCTCCAGGCTCTGAGCTGTCAGCACAGAGCTCGACGCGGGACTCGAACTCACGGACCGCGAGATCATGCCCTGAGCCGAAGTCGGCTGCTTAACCGACTGAGCCACCCAGGCGCCCCGCATTTTGTGTGTTTAAACCAATCTACCAAGTCGTGAACTTCCTTCATCTTTCTTTCTTTATAGAAGAATAGATGAATTAGTATATGGGTGGTGGGTTTTTGTTTGGTTTTCCTGAAGCATATTCCTGCTAAATTTTACAAAGTTCTCCTTAGTCCTTCAAAAAGAAAACATATGTCTTTCAGTTTTTTGTTACCTAGGATTTAGGAATGTTCCTCAAAGAAATAGGAACAGTGATGTGAGAGCAGTTATAGGTTAGGGAGTTGAAAAAAAAAAAAAAAGGTTCTTTGCACCCTAAGGAAGAATGAATTTTATTGTGCTGAATTGAATTGACAGGTGTTGGGATAGTCAGTGTGCTAATCAGCCAGTCAGAAAACTCCAAATTGTGTTTAATCAAGCTTCTATTCTAAGCAAAAATTTTAAAAAGTCTTTTTCTTCCTGATTTTATATGTGTATATATGTATATGTATTTCCAGTTGTATCATAAACTTGGTCACTAATAGCACTAATAGCATATATTTCATTTGTAGAAAGGAGGGATATATGGCTTGGTAAATAAATTATGTGAATGTTAAGTTGCATTTCACAATGTCTTATTTACAAAGGCTAAAGATATCTGAGTACCTGACAGATGTCAATCAATAGATCCTATTGTTCCAAGAATTGTATCTACCACATTAAAATTCTTAATAAAAGTGTGTATTCAATTGTGACTGCATCTATTTTACTTGATATTTTACAAAAAGGAATAAAGTGTGCACTATATAGTCTTTTCGCAGAAGCAAGTTAAGTGTGGCATATGGTGAAACCACTTCAAGCTGTTGAAGAACCAGCAAACTGTAAAATACTTTACTGTCATAATATAGCATCATTTTCCTCCGGATGAAATCATCCGTTGCTGTTTTCATTGTCGGTGCAAAGTCCTTTTGTTAAATACTTATGTCTTAAGTACCTATTAGATATTAAAAACAAAGCTGAAGCCCTTTTCTACTCCAGCAGACCTATGCGAAAGGAAGGGATAATGAGCGCTGATGCAGTTCTTAGGCTCTTCCTGAGGGAAGACGTGGAAAGAGGCCGGAAGGTTTCAGAACCACAAGCAAAGTCAGCGAAGCAGAGAGTAAATCCAAACATTCGGAAAATGACAAATAAACCAGAAAGGAGACACGCCAGCTGTTCACACTGGAAAGTTACCGAACGTTTATTGGCTTCAAGTTTTATTTTTGCATAATAAGGGACAACAAGTTTCCTGGGGGTGGGGTCAGGTGTCTTATTCCTTATTACAAGAATAAGGAATAGGGAGTTTTCAATGCAGGTGGGTGTTTCCTTAGGGCGCTTCTCCACTCCCGCTTCTTCCTACCGGCCACCGCTCCGGTGGAAGCTGCACCGCAGGGACAGAAGCCCAAGACGCCCCTGTCCGGGCGGCCGGGCTTTCTCTGCGCCCGTCCTCTGTGGTCCGGCCACACAGCTTACCAAATAGTCGCCTCGCAAACTCCGATTTCTGGAACTGGGCAGCCAACGGCGCAGATCCCCTTTCCCGCCCGCTCCCCCGAGCGGCGGCGGGCGGCGAACAAAGGCGGCGAGAGGCGCGGGGCGCGCGGCCGGGGCTGGCGCGCGACTCTCCGGCAGGAGGCGGCGGCGCCGCGCCCGAGCCTGCATTCCTCCGAAGCTCCCGGAGCCCGCGGGGCGACGTCACCCCCGGCTCCGCCCCCGTCCCTCCCCGAGCAAAGTAACTCTTGACTAACAGGAGCAGCCTCCGCCGAGCATGGAGAGCTGCCGCCGCGGCCGGCCGGCGACGCGGGCGACGCTTGCGCCCCAGCGGTAGTTTGGGCACCGCGAAGAAGGCAAAAGTGCCGGCGGGCTGCCGTGGACTTCCCGCCCTCACCGCGCGAGGCCCGGCCGGCACCTCGGCCGTGGGTTTCGCTGCGATCCCCCCGGCAGCTCTTTGCAAAGCTGCTTGAAACTTCTCCCAAAGTCGACATGGATACGGCGGCGGCGGCGCTGCCTGTTTTTGTGCCGCTCTTGCTCCTCTCCCCTTGGTCTCCCCTGGGGTCGGCCCAAGGCCAGTTCTCCGCAGGTGAGTGGCTCGGGCGGCTGGGGGAGGGGGGTGGGGGCTGTCCGGAGTCCCGACGAACGCCTCCGGCCCGGGGCTCGCGGGGGCTGGAGCCGGCTCCTTGCCGGGGCCGGGGGCAAGGATTCGCGGGAAGCTTACGCGGCCGGGGAGTCGGGTGGGGGGGGGGAGCGGCACAGGGCAGAGGGAGAGATGTCCCCAGAGTTTGTGCTAGGTAGGACGCGGGGCACCGGGCTGGGCGCCACTTGGCGCAGGTAACTTTCATCTCTGCACCCCATTGTTCCTCTCGGAGGCTCGCTCCGGGCCGGGGCTGGCAGGGCTGTCCGGGAGCGCGGGGAGACCTTGATTTTAAACTGGTAGCCTCGGCGCCCAGCGCGCGCTCACCGCGCTGGGGAAGAGAGAAGGAAAAAGTAGTTAAGACTCTGGGGACGGCTACTCTGTTGCTCGTGGTGCGGGCTTGTTGCTGTCTGCCTCTGGAGCATTAAAAAAAAAAAAAAAAAAAAAATGTCCCCGGGAAGCCATTGTCAGAAATGTGGAGACTGGAAGGGACTGACCTCGGCGCGCTTTGCCAGGTGCTTTTTGTCCTGGGAATAACCTCCCTTGACTATTGTCTAACTACTTCCCTGTCCCTCCCCCAGTCCCTTTCTCCTCCCCCGGTGTTGGCTGCTCCCGGTTTTGCCCTGTGGGTTAGGGCACTGCGTGGAGTACGTTCCGTGTGTGTGTTGGCGGAGACTGTAAGATGTTTTGAAATATGATTCTAAGGATCCACACCGAGCCGTCCTGCGCAGCGAGGTCTGGGCGCCGAGCCGGGGAAGCTTGACCCCGGGCGGTGGCAGTCCGCTCCTCCGGCGGAGCACCGCGAAGCTGGCGCGGTGACCCCCGGAGCCCGCCTGAATGATGGGGGCTCTCAACGACCGCCGGCAGCTGGGAGAGCCCAAAGGGAGGGATGTGGTGCGGTCTTGCAGGTTGGCTCTTGGGGTTCTTGGTAAAGCCACTTAGAGAAGTCCGCGAAACCCCGTCTCTCCCAGCCCTGTACTCTGTACCCTTCCAGTTTTATTATCTTGGTTGCTTCTTTCGGTTTCTCCTCTGGGGGCTCTGAAGTTTCACCAGGTGCATGCTCGCCGGTCCTGACAACTTTTCTCGCCAGTCCACCCAGCTCGGCTCGGCTGGCAAGCCCAAGTGCTGCCCTGGTTCGCGGTGCAGATGGAGATGCACTGGTGGCCGAGGGCTGATGGAGAAGACCGGGGAAGTGACAGCCGCGCTCTTGGCTGAGGCCGCAGGACGCGGAGAACGAGAACGAACTTACTTTGCACTTGTCGGTTGTTGTGGCTGTCCTGTTTCCCGGAAATAAACTCAGAGTGTTTTTCATCCGGAGGGATGTTGATTTCCCTCCCATCCCCTCTCCCCTTCTGTGGAACTCTGTAAAAGGAGTTGGACAACAGCACTGAGGCAGATTATGAAATGCAGCGTGTAGAGGAAAAGCTATGTATATCGGTGATGTATGCAGTGCAACAGATCTATGCAATGAATGATCCGATGGCTTAATTTAATTCTTTCTGGAGTAAGCATTTCTACTGCATGCGTCTCTGACATACAATGCCGGTTGGTATCGGAACCGTGCTTGATGTAAGTCATTATATGCAGGCAAGTTAGAGTGGGTATTGATTCCTGCACAGTGTTTGTCACTGCACTGAGAGCCTACGCTTCAAAAGGCATGTAGTTTGTTAATTGAAAGTTTGAATCCTACCAGTTGCATGATTAAACTTACATGTATTCAAGAGTTGCAACCATTAATGTCTCAACAGCTGATGGACAAATTTTCAGCAATAAAGAAACTTTTATTTTTGCCCTTTCCAATGTTATTTACCCTTTAGTAAATATTAAATTTCCTCTTAACAGAATGTGTAGATGAGCTTTTCTGATCCCTGGAGTTTAGATATCTCTAATGAACAATTGCATTTGTTGGCATCCAGTTCTAAGTAATTTAACTAAATATGCCTGACTTTGCTTTAGTGACAACGTAAAACATTTGACTTTATGTTTTACATGTAAAAAAGAGAATGTGCAGTCCTGATAAATGCAATTCTTACAGGACTGCGCCTTAAAAATTTTGTCATTCAGGATTTACATAGATGCCCAGAAATGAATGCTTTTTATTCCCCCTGCTTAAAGTCAGATTGTGAATATGCCTTTTTCTCCATGAATTAAAAGTTTGTCTTGTAAAGATTTTCATGTTTTGGCTTTCCTAAGCCATGTGGTATTCTGCTGCCCTCAGATTTTATGGTAGTCAGATTTGTTGCAAATACATAGATTCAGACATTGGAGCTGTATTCTTTCTTGCTGTTTTTTTCCCTTATATTCTACTTTAAATAATGCACTTTTATTTCTTTTAAGGAATTTCAACAAAATGCTTTAAAAGTCTAAAACAAATATATGTTAAGAATTTTTAAATAACCTTTTAAATAAATCTTTTAAATCACATCCATTAAGGCCAATTTACCACTTTTAGATATTATCATGTGGCTCCTAATGTAGTAAGTGTCAAAAGCAAATTTTGAAAGAATAAGGATTATTGGATATGTCATATACTCATCCAGTGTGCTTTGTTTAAACCACAAATTTAAGAATATTTTTTCATGACTGTGATTTTTTTCTTAGTTTTTGGAATTAAAGTGTAAAAATGCTGCATGGTGAACCTCTTTAAAACCAGAACAGCCTATGAATATCAACTTACGTTACTTTCACTTAAAACGATACCAGCGGCATAGCTGGGGAAACTGAGGCATAGAAGCACAAAGATGCACTGACATTTATTCACTGGATTGTGTCAGTGTTATCTCTTGATATTATAATAGGAGAAAGTTTTCTGTACTAGGACTCAGATGACTGACAAAACGAGTCACAGATGAAGTCACCTGGAAGCTCAGCTTTCTCATCTATAAAATGGGGATAATAATACCTGTCCTAACCTTTCCACCTGGTTTTTATGAGGATGGTATGAAATAATTTATGTGAACGGACACTGTAAGTTGTAAAGCATTATGCAGTTCTCTGGGGGTGTAGTCATCATACATTAAGGTGGGTAAGTACCTTGACGTGAGTCACCTTTGCTCGCTCCCACATTCGCCGAGTGAGGACAGTATATGTGTGTCCTTGCCACACTGTGTGTGACAATTTAGGAGCATGTGTATGTGTTTCCCTCGCTGGTCATTCATTTTAATCTTTATTAAACATAAACATGCTAGTTTGGCCAGACTATAATTTTATCAGCACAGTGAGACAAATTATCCTTTTTTTTTTTTTTTTTTTTTTTTTTTTTGCTTACCTCTTGTAAATTGTTACTTGAGCTTCTTGTGGAAGGGTCATTAACATTTCTAGTATTCTACCAACAGAATAACTATATTTTCAGTCCATTCATTTAGCTGTTTGTTCAACTCTTGGTTATTCAGCTTTTTCATCTCAGTAAGGAGAAAAAATATGCATGGTTTTAGATGCAGTCTTATCAGTGACCTAGAGAGGGACTATTGTGTCTCTAGTATGATGTGAGCCTGGAAATGCAGCTCAAGATCCTGACTTCACCTAGCATACAGTTCCTGACATGTCACACTGTAAGCGCACACTCACTTGATCCCATAGGACCTTGCAACTCATCTAAACAATGACACTTTCCTGTTGTCTGACTCCTTGATGTCTCTGTATGTAGAGTTAATGTCTTTTGTACTTACTACCTACTACGAAAATACATCAGAAACAGTTTGTCTCAAGGTTCGCTTGTTGATTTCCTGGTCCCTCAATTCATTGAAATTTTAAATTCTGACGCTAGTAATGATACGTAACTGGACAGTTCCAGGACTGGTTTTTCTCTTACTGTTGTCCATATATCTGACTCTGCTGATTTTCCTAGATTGCAAGATGTCGTTTTGTGTCTGGCCTACCCAGACGGGAAGAGGCAGGTCTGGCTGCTATTTGGGCTTTGGCACGTGTGTTGCTGACAGCTCTTCTCTCTGTATTCATAAATGCGAATTTGAAAACTATGTCAACCCCTCTGCCACTCTTCCCCTCTCCCACCCTCCTTCCCACTCCTCTTTAGCAACAACAAAGCCCACATGCGCACACACAAAATCACAGCCTTTTTGTTCTCACTGAATATCTTGTGGTGCTGGACCTGTTCTTAAAAACTGGAAATGTGACTCAACCAGTACCCAGAGCAAACGCCAATTTTCCCACCAAATCTCACATTTCTACCAATGATGGTTTACAACACCTTTTTGTGGCCTTCAAAAAAAACATTTGATTCACGTGATATGGTCCTATAGAGAGAAACTGTGTTGTTGCCTACTAATACTTTTGAAGTGCAGTGATCTAGGTCTGCTCAAGGTGGTATTAAAGACAGTGTAAATCATGCTAAATATGGATGTACTTCTCAGAGGCATGGAAAATGCTGTCCTCATCTGCCCTGTGCTGTTCCCATTTCCTCTGCTTGCTCTTCATGGAGAGCAGGAAGAGGAATACTGCACGACTCAGAGCAGGAAACATCAAGAGAGTTTACAGATTGTTCTTAAAGACAAAACAAAGAACACTAGGATTCTGTGTGTGTGTGTGTGTGTGTGTGTGTGTGTGTGTGTGTGTGTGTGTTTGATCTTTAATTTTCTAAAGAGGGGGGGGAAGCCTTGTTTTTGATTTGTTTATTGGAATCAGCCTTTGCCTTTGTCCAAACACATTCATTTCTTATTCTGTGGAGGTAAAAATTTCCCTCTGTGTATTCCTCTCAAACTTTACCCTTTGATCATATGTATTTGTTTTGTGTTCCTTTATCAAGTGTGTTTCTCTTTGCCTAAAAAGGGTATAATTGCTTTTGAACATGACTTGTTTTTTCACCAAAACTCATGCTGTTTGTCATAGTTACTGAACAGTGATATCTTGACAATGATATCTTACCAGTTCATGATGTGTTAAACTGGGATTTGACAACGAGGTAAGTAGGTCTGTCCATCAGGATAATTTTAATTTTAACTGAAGCCAGAAATAAACTTGTATGTACATCCATGAAATGATATTTTGTTTTTTCATGAAATGGTATTTTAATGTCACAGTGTTTGTGCTTATATATCTCTGAATGGAAGAGAGACTTTAAGTTCCTTTTTGTAAATGGGGATAGAGCACACTTGAGGACCTTATTGCCTGTTATTTTGACATCCGTGAGATAAGTTACATACAGTTATGCTGTGGAAAATGAAGAAAATATGTTTGAATGTTTGATATCAGAATTCTGGAGGTAGATAGTTTACAGACTTCAAACTCCATCTTAGTAGAAATGTGTTCTTATGAACAGTGTTCTTAAAGAAACTTAGTTCCACATAAAAGTTTTTATTAGTTCCATGAAGATTGTGTTGTGAGAAGTATGTTTATTTTCCTGAAGTATTCTTATGGAAATTCTTTTGTAGTTAATATTTTAGTAATAAAAACTTGAACAGGGGCACCTGGGTGGCTCAGTCGGTTAAGCTCAAGTCATGATCTCAAGCCTGGAGCCTGCTTTGGATTCTGTGTCTCCCTCTCTCTGCTCCTCCTCTGCTCGTGCTCTGTCTCTGTCTCTCTCTCTTTCAAAAATAAATAAACATTAAAAAAAAGCTTGAACATACATAATTCAACTTGGTTTTGTGAGGTTTTGCAGAGTGTCGAGGTTCTGGGAAAACACTGGGCCTGGGATGGAAGGACCGCATTGATCCAGTCGGGGAACATTGCCATATCACCACTTAACTCTGCTTGGGGTTTTTGGCTTTCTCCTCTGTGTGTTGATAATCCATTAAAAATTACAAGTGGCTTATTTTGTCACTTACAATTGTTTTAGGAGCAAATTAAGTAGTCCTGAGTGAAATAATCTGTGTTTCCACTTTATATGATTGTAGGGCTCTGTTACTAAACACGATGAACAAGGCAGTGCTGGCTGAATTTTTCTGCAGGTAGTCATTCTAGGAATTACCTTTGTAAGAGGAACTCAGAATTAAGGCCAAATAAAAGAGTGTCTAGGTGAGTGACTGCATTAATTTGTTGGGAAGGCTGAAAGATAGAAGTATGTGTTTTGTGTATGTCACACACACACACACACACACACACACACACACATACATCTTAACAATGATAGAATTTCATCGTCCAAAGGTTCAGTCAGGTGAGAAGGAAGCTAAGGACATCTACAGATGGAATCCAACTCCTGTACTTCTATTTTGGAAAGAGTATTGCAAATAGATAATTATTTTGCCTATTTCATAGATGAAAACACTGACATGGACACATGAACTATGGAGTATATAATATATTGTACTATACTTTTAATGAAGAAATAATAAATCTTCCTCCAGATTGGTGTCTATTTATATAAACCCTTCCCAGTCAGCCTGTTCCTTAACCAGCTGCTTTTAGGCTGATTCTCCAAACCCCGTCCAGAGTAGCAGCTGACCAGCTACAGAGATTCCCCTAATCTTTGTTGGGGGGTGGGGTGACCACGCAGCTGCTTAAGTGACATACTGGCCACAGCTCCTTGATATGATTCTCCTTGGGTCATTCAGCAAATTCAAGAGTAGAGAGGAAGTCTTTCTGGTGGCTTCACAGCCTACCCAGGGGTTGTTGACTGAATGCTTCATGGTCATTGGATTCATCAGCTCCAAGGTGCCCTAGAATTTTGCTGCTTGAATTGTGGTCCAGGGACCAGCAACATCAGCCTTGGGAACTTGTGATGATCTTGGAGTCACTTATTAGAGCCCTTCTCAGAACAACTGACTCAGAATCTGCATTTTAATGAAACCCCTAGGTGATTTGCTTGAACATTGAATTTTGAGAAATACTGCTTTAGGCCAAAGAAAGCTCATCTTGAAAAGATTTGTCACATGCACTTTCCTGTAGAATTCTAAGAGTATTGTGAAGGGATTAATTACAATGTGAAACACATTTCCCTATTTCCCTGGAATTATATTTCTGATCAGTATTTACTTAATTATAATTTAACGCCGCAGACACATCAAAACAGCAGTAGTAGTCACTTTTTAAAAAGAATACTCAAACAGTTTTGAAAGAAATATTTTCATAAGAGAATAAAACAAGGCTAAATATAAATAGTTTTGGCTATGAACATATTTAAAGGTAAGGATATTATCGAGGCACCAAACGTGATATCTGCCAATAATTAAAAAAAATTTTTTTAATGTGTATTTATGTTTGAGAGACAGAGAGAGACAGAGTGTGAGCGGGTGAGGGGCAGAGAGAGATGGAGACACAGAATCCGAAGCAGGCTCCAGGTTGCAAGCTGTCAGCACAGAGCCCGACGCAGGGCTCGAACTCACGAACCGTGAGATCATGACCTGAGCGAAGTTGGACGCTTAAACAACCGAGCCACCCAGGCACCCCTATGCCAATAATTTTTATTTAGCACACTGATATGTTGATACAGGAAATGATATTCCCTCTGATATTACTAGCAGCAGTTTCTTGTTTTATATTTATCTTTTGCTTCTACGTGTAATTTAAAGATCTTTGTAATAAGGAGCTCATTTAAGGACAGTCAAATGTAATGAATGAGAATTAGATAGAATGCATTAAATATAACTGGTGTTCTTTTTACTATCTTTTGTGCTCATATTTAAGAACAGATTCTTGTCAGTTTTCTCAAGAGAAAAATTATGATGTAATAGACAGTGTATAGTATTCATGTCAAAACACAATTTTACTTGCATTTTATAGCTTGCTTTAGCATTCTTTTAGAAAATGAATTTTCCCAGAAGACCTAATTGCCTTCTTATTAATGAGGCTGTAAGTGTGTTTTGTTATCCGTTTGCTATTCTAAACGTGTCTACTTTGGCTGGCTGTTTTAACAGTGAAGTCTCTGATTAAATCACCACTGCTATATTTGTTTTTGCCATTCACTAGCGATTTAGACAATACTGGCATAATGACATGGTTATGGCAGAGACTAATGAAAACCAAGAAATATAAATTAATATTAACCCATAATAGTTGGTTGTGTTATGATATTGGGAGCTGGAGTTTGGGGCAACACACAACAGAATTCTCTGCATGTTTGATACTGTAAGTGAAAGTCTCTTAACCTGTGTTGTTCGAAATACAAAGAATATGGTTGCTGGATTAATAAATAAAATACAAATCAATGATTTCCACAGGTACTTATTCTAGACACTGGTGTTTAACGGAAGAGGCTTAATTCCAGATAGATCAGTGCTAGAGTGCGGCTTAGTGATGGAGAGAAACTCTGAAAGGTACTTCTAGACACCTTAAAGAGCTTTAGAATCTGAAGATTTTGACTTGTTATATTTTCTAAATTTACTACACATTCTAGAGCTTTCCTTTTGTACTACTTCTACTTTGATTCTTGTCAGCAGTAATTAGGTTAATTTATTCTCGCACACATGGGAGAGGAGCTCTTGCAAAAAACAATAAAAGCAGCCATGTACTGAGTGCCTACGACCTGCCAGGCCTTATGATCAATGTTTCCCATGAATTTAAATCCTCATGATAATCCTTTAAGATAAGAATCCTCTCTGCTTTGTGAACTGAGGACTAGAGAGGTTACGTCATAACTTGCCTCAGGTGTGTGAGGAACTTGTAGAACCCAAATTCATTATTGAATATTTACATGTCTGTAGCAGGTAAACATTTTTTTGGTTGCTTGTTGGCAGAAAAGGCGACCGAGACCGGATACAAGCAGAATTTATTTTCTCTCCTAACTGACGATTCAGCTGAAGCTTGATGTCAAGTTCACATAACTCCACTGGGATATGATCCCTTTCTGCCTGCTCAGCTTAGCTCTGGGGCACTCCAGGAGCTTCATTCTTAAGCTCCATTTAGAGGCATGGTAGCTTTGGCGGCTCCCATACCACAAGATTTTTGGTTCACGTGTGTTTGGAAAATGTGTGCTTTATGTGGTGGTTGCACCTGCAAAGGCCCCGAGGTTCACTCTGATTAGATTCAGCAATCACGTATCCAGCCCCCTCATTTAAGGCTCCAACTGAGGGGAGGCAAGTACACTGATTGGCTTAATCCACTAGAATTCTGGGTTCAGCTCTAGATCCCCACTCAGGTCACATGGACTGATGGGGGCAATGTGGATCAAACCATCATTTATCAACAGATAGGAGGATGGGTTCTGGAAAGACAACCAAACTACAGTGTGGTTACTCAAGATAGAATTTAGTACGGCATGAGAAGTAAAAGCAAAGAAAGTGTGGTAGACCTGTATGTGTATTTATAATCCTTTCAGGGGAAAGAAAGTATATGGTGAGGAAAAGGCAGTTGCATTAGTTGGTTGCCAGCTATGGGCCACTAATAGTAACATCAAGAAGGCATGGTGGCCTAGTCTTGTCAGAATCTAAGGGGAAGAGGGCCGGGGAGGAAGAGAGGACAGAGGCACTTTGCACATGGCAGTTTTGTGTGCATTGCAGACCAGCAGTTCATAATTTTGGAAGTGTTTCTTTTGGGGACTGCTTTAAAGCATGGGTTTTATTATTTTCATTATTTTATTGTCTTTGCCTCATGATTAAGTCCAACATTAAAAATTCACAGAATTTTAGGTGGTGAAAAGGACTTTAGAAGTTAATACCCCTTCATTTGGTATAACTGGTCCAAAGTCATACAGCTTGGAAGAACTTAGCTCAAATTCAAGATTTTTAATTTTTAGGTCACTTTTGTCACCAACATATACATTGTTTTGCTTAATGGTAATTTATACAGGTAGTTATTATTTAAACTTTTGTTTACTTATTCTGGTTTGTATTTTAAAGTTCTAAAGCAATGTTTTCAAAAGCAAGCCTGACCTAAGGATTGGCTTTCATTAAAATTATAATCCAGGGGCTCCTGGGTGGCTCAGTGGGTTGGGTGTCTGACTTTTTTTTTATGTTTATTTATTTATTTTGAAAGAGAGAGAGAGAGAGAGAGTGAGCCTGAGTGGAAGAGGGGCAGAAAGAGAGGGAGAGAGAATCCCAGGCAGGTTCTGTGCTGTCAGCTCAGAGCCCTGTGGGGTGCTCGAACTGACAAACTGAGATCATGACCTGAGTCAAAATTAAGAGTTGGCTGCTTCACAGGGTAGTGTCTGACTTTTGATTTCAGCTGAGATCTGAAATCAATGATCTCAGGGTTCTGGCATTGAGCCCCGCATCAGGCTCCACGCTGAGAGTGGAGCCTGCTTGGGATTCTCTCTTCCTCTTCTTCTGCCCCTCTCCCCCACTCATGCACTCTATCTCTCTCTCTCTCAAAAAAAAAAAATAATAAAAATTTAAAATTAAAAAATGTTGGAATCCAGATATGAGGTGATAGTAATTAATATGTCTGTGAATAGAAGAGACAATCTTAGGAAACTGCTTGATTTTCACTTATCCTCCATATGTACATGTATAGGTACATGTATGCATGCATGCATTTGTTTATTTTTAGTAGAAGTCAGGGGATAAGCTAAGCTGTGATAAATGATGCTAATTGACTCAGAGAAATTGAGCCTAGAAACTCTTCACTTCAGAAACTAATTTTGAAAAACTCAAGAGACGAAGGTGAACTTGTTTATAATTTTGATCTTCTCAGCTCTTGTGCCTAACTTTATAATGCATTTCTGAACAACATGGGATATTCAAAAGAGTTGCTATAAGAAATAGCTTGGGGTACTGAATACTGAATGAAATGTAGGAAACTAGCTGTTTGCCCAGCCTCCCCCACTTATAATGAGAGATTTACTGGGCCTGTGTTAGATGCATACTTGTGCTGGTGGCCTAAAGCTGGGTGTGTCTGAGGACCAGGGGCTCAAATGTGGCTGTGCCAGTTTAGACCAGAGTCTCATCCCCGGGAACTTCCATGGCTGCTACGGCCCTTTTCTAGTCAGAGCAGCTGGCCTGGCAACATAGGGGTGAAGACAGTGGTTGTGGAAGAAGGTTTATTGACTGGAGCATGCTTCTTTTTGTCACTGGAGATTTCTTTCAACACATCTTCATTATCTTAAAAAAGTTACTGAATTACTAATTTCTTCCCTATGTATTTCCTGCTTCCTCCATGACTCTGTTTTATCCCTTATTTATATCCTTATCAGGTGTGATTCCTGAATAAAGTTTGCAATAATTTGCCTAACAACCTGGCCTGTTGAGTCAGAGTGCTATCTATAGAGTATTGACCCATTTTTGCCACTTTAGCTAAACTGACATTTAAATACTTAGGTAATGTATGAGGTCATGAGGTTGGCAGTGATCTGCTTCAGAGAGAGAAAAAGGTTTCTTTGAAGATCTATATGAGTCCATTTTTTTTTAAGTTTATTTATTTATTTTGAGAGAGAGAGAGAGCAAGTGGAAGAGGGGCAGAGAGAGAGGCAGAGAGCAAAACCCAAGCAGGCTTCAGGCTCTGAGCTGCCAGTGCAGTGTGGGGCTTGAACTCACGAAACCCGGAGATCATGACCTGAGCTGAAAGCAAGAGAGTGGTGCTTAACCTAACCAACTGAGCCACCCAGGCACCCCTGTGAGTCCATTAAGTGCATGGAGCACTGGGCATGCTATGACTGTGTGCCAGTCTTAGTTTTGTCACTTTCCGGCTCTGAGATGTGGAGTTAATACCTTTCTGCTTAATCCTTAATTTCCTTCTCATTAAAATGGGAATATTACAATGAAGAGTGATTGTAATATCTTCTTTAGTTACTTAGTAAGACAGTTTTTAAAAGTACAATTAGGGATGCCTGGGTGGCTCAGTCAGTTAAGCGTCCGACTTCAGCTCAGGTCATGATCTCACGGTTTGTAGGTTCGAGCCCCGTTTCAGGCTCTGTGCCAACAGCTCAGAGCCTGGAGCCTGCTTTGGATTCTGTATCTCCCTCTCTCTGCTCCTCCCCCACTCACACAGTCTCTCAAAAATCAATAAACATTAAAAAAAGAAGAAGAAAGGTAAAATTAATAATGTATATGAAAGTATTTTTATAATTGTAAACTACCATAAAATATAATTTATTTTTGCTGGGAATATGAAGTTTGATAATAAATTATTGTTGAAGGCAAAAATAATATGCTGAACAATGGAAATGAAACCAATAGATGCTTTGCACATTTGCAGTTATACATTGTATATCTGTTTGCATATCTAAGCTTTGGGGAAAGTGGTATGAGAAAGAAGCCAGTACATTTCTTGTGAACAGTGAGTAAATTTCGTATCGTGAATCATAAAATGTACCCTCTCAGATTCATTTTCACCTATATACTTATTTTCTCTTTATATAACTAAACTCTACTCTGTAATGCTCCCAAACAATATTTGTGTTTTCTCCAGATATGTCAGTAAAGATTGCATGATTATGAACACTTTTACTGAAAAAATTTAAGCAAATGTTTTAAGGACTGCAATCCTATAGAGCAAGTTTATGGAAAGTATAGTTTTTCCTTTGAGTATTTTCATGAAGAAACAAAAAATGCTCTCGTTATCTGAACTGGTGTGCTTGGCTGGCCAGAGCGTGATTCTGATAAGGTTTATATGTCTTTATTTATTCTTCCACTCTACATATCGTTCAACATCTGCTAAGTGTCAATGCTGTGGCAGGTCTTGGATATGCTGGCAAGCAAGCCAGGCATTGTCCTTGCCCTTTGGGAGCAGATGTGACTTTTATGATTATTAAAGGAGTGGTTAAAGATTACTTTTGCAGAGCTTCACATCTAGTGATTCACGGGTAAAGCCTGGAGCTATTTTGTAACTGACCATACCCCTGCCTGTGGCTTGGCAAATCTGAGTTCAGACTGTCTCCAACAATTTGCCGGTCCACTTTAGAAGCTGCCTGGGAGAATCCATTGTGTCAGCAATCTTTCCATATCCTTGAGTCTACACACAAAAAGCTAGAAGCCTCCCAAAAAAGCATTATGCAAAAATTTGCTGCAATGATAATAGAATTCTATCAAGTGGAATTTCCCAGAAGTTGAGTAATAGGAAGTGTAAACAGGTGTAAACAGGTTGGACAGAGAAGCGAGCACAGTTGTCTTTCTAGAGGCTCACCATCACTTATTCTCCCTCTGGGAACATGAGCAGGAAGATTGGGGGGCAGCCTCCCGGAGGCTGTGTGTAAATGCACATTCACAGTGTGAACATTCCGATGCAGAGGTCCTGGCTGTTTGGCTGCAGATTCATAGTTGCTGCGACCTACAGCTGTTTATCGACTGCCTCTGTTGTCTCTGATCAGCCTTCTGTCTGCTGCGGCTTCAGTGAAGCTCATTGTCGCAAGTGGTGGGCGACCCGTAGGAAGAGAGGCCAGAGGCTGGCCACGAGTCCTGGCAACCGAGAGTGGGCTAGATAATCCCTAGACTGCCCTCGCACCTGCCTCCCGGAAGCAGCAAATTCAATACCCGGTGCTTTAGTCTTTCATTTTGGAGGGGGCAACAGTATTGTCATTGAAATACACCTATTGCCCTACAGGAAATGGGGATTTTAAACCTCTGTATTAAAAGAGGCCTAAACAACCTGCAATGTGTGAATGAAGGAGAGAAGCAAATTTGGAGATGTGTACATTGTTCTAAGAAAAGAAAAAAAAAATCCCTGAATTCCATAGACTGGAGCTTCAGAAATTAAAATGTAGAAAACTTATGTTATTTTTTACTTTTTAAGACTTTATTTTATTTTATTATTTTTTTTAATGTTTATTTATTTTTGAGAGAGAGACACACACAGTGTGAATGGGGGAGGGATAGAGAGAGGGAGACACAGAATCTGAAGCAGGCTCCATGCCCCGAGCTGTCAGCATAGAGCCCGATGCAGGGCCCCAACCCACGAGACATGAGACCATGACCTGAGCCCAAGTTGGCCACTTAACCGACTGAGCCACCCAGGCGCCCCAAGACTTTATTTTTTGAAGTAATCTCTACACTTAACATGGGGCTCAAACTCACAACCCCGAGATCAAGAGTCCCATGCTCCACTGTCTGAACCAGCCAGGTGCCCCACATTTAGAAAAATTAATTTAGTTGAGTCACATTTTGTGCCCATTTTATATTTAAGCAAGGGACACTGAAATGCTGATCTCCAGGCATAAAATATATAGCATAATGTTTAAGATCACAGACTTTGGAACTGACTGTACTTGAGTATGAATAATGGTTCCAATGTTTTCTTGCTACTGGACCTAACCATGTTCCTTCAGGTTTCCACACTGTATCTGTGAAATAGGGTAATACAAGTACCTACCTATCCTGGATTTTTTTTTTTTCAATATTGAGTTAAAGTGCTTCAAAGAGTGTGTGACACATTAATAAAATTCATTCTCTTTAGCTTTTGTTATCATGTCCTTATGTTTGGGCTAAATGAATCCACGTTTGCATAATATCCTATCCCAAGCTGATATCTTTAAAAATCTCTAACTCCATTATCTTCTCCTTTAAAATAAAACCAGCAAACGGTAGATGTCTGAAATAACTCCGTATGCTGATTAACAAAGGCCACAGCAAACATTATAAGAAACATCATTCAATGTTTATGAAAACAAGTGGGAAATTTATACTGATTCCTAATGAATCAGACTCTTAGGATGAATGACTAAAAACAAAATCAAAAACCAAAATAAAAACAAATAACCCCCCAAAACTACATCTGTACAGTGAGAGTATCAGAAGCTATACATTTTAGGTGTGTATACCTCAGACATCTTTAGAAAATGCATTTAACATTTCTTATCCAGGTTGGAGAAGGTGGGAAATTTGGGGCACTCATAAAACTGCTTCCAGCCTGGACAGATTCAATCACAGATAAAATACAAAAGCTCTAATTTGGGAAAAAGATTGAGATGGGCATCGACCAGAAAGTTGAGGAGTGAAATCTCTATCACTTCCAGAAGCGTCCATCCCAGTGACACTGTTGTCCAATCTAGAAGGAGTATTCAGGTTTAGGAATGAGATAATAAGAATTTGCAGAAGATAAAGAGATACCTCCTCAGTTCCTAAAGAATGTTGTTTCTCCGAAGTCTGTAGAAGGAGAAAAGGGTATCTGTATTGTGCCATTTGCATTTGACACATGCTGAGTAAATGAATTACTGGCATTTAGAACTTCTGTTTCCCCATGAATTCTAGATGACTGTTTTGTTTTCCTTTTGAAGGTTGCTGTTGATATTTAATCTTACTTAGCTCAGGTAGTTTCAAATCCATTTAATCCCCAAGACTTTTTCAAGCCACTGTCAACAGGGAAAAGCCATTTTAGAATCCTGGCATATGACTCAGGGTCTGGCTAAACTTTTAACGATTGTTAGCTTGCTTACAGAATTGCTCTGTGGCCATTGTGGTCATTGCGGAGGAAAGCATCTCTCAACTTCAACAAGGATTTTATGTGCCACTCAAGCTTCAGATCTTTTGTACTCTCACTTTCTTACTATACTCCCTCTAGCTTTAATTGAAATAAGTCTCCCTTTTCCTTGAGTTCTACTAATGAAAATGTTTGCTCTCCAGATACAATTAAAAATTCCTGTCAACTTTCTTATCAGAGAAGCTCTTTGCACTGCAGGTTTGAATCTCGCAGATATAATACTTTTATAATATTCAATTTATCATAATAATGCAATTTTGTACCCTGACTGGATGTTCCTACTAACATAGGTTTTTGTGATTGTGGTGGCAGAAGGTGTTTTCATAATCTCCTCTCCATTTAAAATGTAGGTTTTTTTTTTTTTTATTTAAAAAAATTTTTTTTCAATGTTTATTTATTTTTGGGACAGAGAGAGACAGAGCATGAACGGGGGAGGGGCAGAGAGAGAGGGAGACACAGAATCGGAAACAGGCTCCAGGCTCTGAGCCATCAGCCCAGAGCCTGACGCGGGGCTCGAACTCACGGACCGCGAGATCGTGACCTGGCTGAAGTCGGACGCATAACCGACTGCGCCACCCAGGCGCCCCTAAAATGTAGGTTTCTTAAGATGTCATTTTGATGGAACATTTGCCCAAATTCATAGTCTTAATAAAAAGGAGCACAAAAACAACAAAACAAACTCTTATAGCATATATAAACTGAAATATGGAACTATTCCAAAAAGGGGATGCACACTGGACTGTTTGTTCTGTGCTCTAGGATCATGACCCGGTTATTATTTGGAAAGCAGACTGGTTCTTATATATGTCACAACAAATGCCCAAAGGATATCAAGTTGGAACAAGATTGAGAATGATGGACCTATGTGTGGATTGAAAATACTATGTAATAGACAGTATACTTAAGTATAATATACATAGGAACAGGAGTGCCTGGCTGGCTTATTCGATAGATTATGTGACTGTTGATCTCAGGGTCCTGAGTTCAAGTCCCGTGTTGGATGTAGAGCCTACTTAAAAAAACAAAATGCATTTATTTATTTTGACCCAGAGAGAAAGTGCAAGTGGGGGAAGGTGAGAGAAGAGGACAAAGCAAGAATCCCGCGCAGGCTCCTCACTGACAGCACCGATCTTGTTATGGAGCTTGAACCCACAAACCATGAGATCATGACTTAATCCAAAGTCAGACGCTCCAGCGATTGAACCACCCAGGTGTCCTATATGAACTATACATTCTAACCAGTGTGGTTCAGACTGACTTCTAGTCTTTTTGGATGAGGAAATTGAAAAAATCCATAAACCAGGGAATTTTAGGGCAGAAATATCCAGAAGGACCAAGGTGCTCTGACTCCTTGCTCTCAAGGCTTGGTTTCTTAGATTCTGTAAAGGAGATTTCTGGCTCATTCTTATCAGGAATGCAGATCTCAGGTGAGGACTGGGAATTCTTTCTAGGGCTGTTGTTCACTCCTTTAGCTTGGGTACAGGAATCTATAGGCTAGTGTTCTGGATTTCCCACAGTTCCCACGCTGTTCACCTAAGTATCCATTTAAGATCTATCTTTCCAGGTCTCTCAGTTTGCTTACAGTTTGGAATCAGGATACCAGTAGTTGGACGGCACTTTATCGACCTCCATCACTCATTCATAATTGTATCACAAACTTACCCAGTTGCCAGCACATTTTAGAAAAGCAGAGGGGAACCCTGGTTGGCTCAGTCAGAGAATGTGACTCTTGATCTCGGGGTTGTGAGTTTGAGCCCCACGAGATAGAGGTAGAGATAGCTCTAAAAACAAACTAAAGATTTGTAGAGATAACTAAAAAACAAAACACAAAACAAAACAAAACAAAACAAAACTTAAAAAGGGAAGAAAAGCATGTAATGTTAAGAGTATCTCATGTTGCTTCAAATGTGGTCAGATAAAGGGTAGAGGAGAAAGGAAGGCAGGATGTCTTACCAGCAGTTACTTATTCAGATGCCATGCCTTGAAAACAGTTAGGAGGTTTCCTTTGAGGTGGAGACTTGTTGTTGACACCCCCATTAATTGTTGGAATTAGAGCTACATCAGGCATTGTCTTTTTTTTTTAAGTTTATTTTTTATAAAGAGCCACATACTCTTTATACATATTTTTTATAAAAAGCCAGCCAGACGCCCCTCAAGCATTGTCTTTTATGTGAACAATGAGAAAAAGGATATATCTATTCTGTCCATTATGGCAATAGACTTGAACTTTATATGACAGCTTGTTGAATATAACATCCTTATGAGCTTGTTAAATAGTGATACCAGTCTAAATTATTAGCACATTCTCTTTGGCAATATCTTGTCGGGACAGACAGCACTGATTTGTGCATTCATATGATTGACTATGATCTCTGTTAGAGGTGCTGGGGAGCTAGTGGCTTGTTCATTCAATACGATGTGTATGGCAGAGCTTGTCTCGTTTCAGATAAGTTCACCCAGTATTTAATGATTGTCCATTTTTGTGCCAGGCGGTGTGTTTAGCACAGAGAGTAAAGAGATGAAAAAGTTGACCAAGTCCCTGCACTCAAGGACTTCACAGACTAGTTGGAGGGTCTAGAAATAACTAAGTTATAATGCAGAGTGGGAGGTACAATGAGAGAGTACTATCTGGGATGTGGGGAAAAGACAGTCACTCACTGCTGGGGTGATTAATTAGGCTTTTCTGGATCAGCAGGCCATCAATGAATGGCAAATGCTCAAGCATGGCCACACAATGCTCATGGAAAACTGAGGAAATAATGGTGATGATGGTAAATGCTTTAAGTGTGTTCCCAAAAACAACAACAGCAACAACAACAAAACCCAAGTTCAGGTTTTAGCATTTGCCAAATCCCCTTGGTAAATGCTACCACTGTGAATGGTTTCAAATTACCAGTGTGGCATCACTGAACACAGAGTCGGGAATGATGAGTGGTGGCACAGCATTATATAGCCATACAAATACAAGAGAAGTTTCCGCCATACAAATACAAGAGAAGTAAATAGCTTCGAGAATATAGAGGTAATATAGTAATTGTATAATGTAGTAAAATATTTAGGAAGTAAGGAGTTTTGAGTTAATACCTCTGTTTTAAATGTAATTTATTCAGCTCTAAGTTTGTATAATTTAGTTTTTAAAAATGGCTGTTAACAACTGGCTCACAAAATTGTTGGAGATGTTAACAGTTGATGGTTAGCAGCTGGTATGGGTTGGCTCTGGCATACCACTCAATGCTATTTATAATCTCGGATATGGGTGTGATGGGTACAGTGAGTGAATCCTCTTAAATTATGAGGCTTTTCTATAACACTGTCCCAATAAAGCAGAATTTAGTGTGAGAAATACAAGTTCATATTGAAACCCATTATTGAGGATTTAGTTTCCAACAGTTTAGGTTCATAGATAGTCAGTGCTCAGCCTAGAAGGCTTTGGGAGCATCCACGTTGGAGTTCACAGGAAAAGTTCTAAGAACTATGTCCTCCTGCTCAATTGAAGTTTTCTCACCGCACAGGGTGAACATCTTTGGTCGTAAATGTCGGTGTGAGTAGTCCCTCTCCTTAGAGCCCTGCTCAAGTATACTTAAAGAGTAAGTTTTTAAATGCCTTTAAATGCCTTTGAATTATGTACATTTTCATGCTAAGCACTATCTTTTCCAGAATATGACACAGTAGCTGGTGGGTTTCCAACCAATATAGCTTTAAAATTATTTTATAATCCTTATAATAGCATATGACTGTGGCCCATGAGAGCACCCAACATTTATTTAAAAATGTTTGAAGAGGGGCGCCTGGGTGGCGCAGTCGGTTAAGCGTCCGACTTCAGCCAGGTCACGATCTCGCGGTCCGTGAGTTCGAGCCCCGCGTCAGGCTCTGGGCTGATGGCTCGGAGCCTGGAGCCTGTTTCCGATTCTGTGTCTCCCTCTCTCTCTGCCCCTCCCCCGTTCATGCTCTGTCTCTCTCTGTCCCAAAAATAAATAAACATTGAAAAAAAAAATAAAAAATAAAAATGTTTGAAGAGTAAACATGCTAGTGAAAGTGAATGGATTTACATCCTGGTGTGCTATACATTGCTGCTTTGATGGAGTATTTTGGATGTCTATGAAATTAAGATCTACAAAATATACATTTTTTTATACACGGCATATAGTTCTTTATTTCATTTCTTGATTTAATGATCTTTTATTATTTTCCACTGAATTATCAATTGTTTGCCAAAGTTACTTCTGATTATTTTACTTATCTAAAATTCTTTATTTTTAAATCTCTCTCAGTGTCACAAAAAAGTGAAATGTTGTTTTAACACATGCTCTTACAGTGTTTATTTCCATAAGACAAGAATATTTCATGTTCTAAAAAATGTCATGTAAGTTAATACTGCAGTGCTAAATGAAAATTCTTGTGTCTTGTATGCTTTTGTTAGGCTCTGCCCACTGAAAAGATGGTGTCTAAAAGTAAGATATTCACACTTTGGAGTATATTGTAAGATATTTTGTGAAATGGGCAGATTGTGTATATGTTGTATATGTATGTTTTGTTTTGTTCCTTTTGGTAAGAAGGTGTGTGTGTGTGTGTGTGTGTGTGTGTGTGTGTGTGAATTTAGTTTAGTAATATAATGACAGAGTGCTGAAAGGATCCAAGTGTTATTTTGGCAAAATGGATTTCTCTCTGTATGACTTTTCTCTGCATATCTTACATAAAAATTTTCATCTCATATTTGGAAAAAACTTTCCTCCCTCACATAAGAACAATTTCAAGAATTTGGGAACATTCCAAACCTTATGATTTAAAACTAGATTTCATAAAAATGTTTCCTTGTTTGTTCAAAACAAAATACAGATTTTAATCCTTCTTAGTGGTCTCTTCTTAGTTAGTGGTCTCTCTTCCTGGAAGAAACCAAGTGGGAGAAGACATAGAGACAAATATTACTTAGTATTAATAAAGGTGTAGTACTAAATTGGCTAGAAGTTTTGTTTTTCTGCACTTAAACGTGGTCATGGGAAAGAGGCAGATGTTAATATAAACTCTTAGGGATTTACTTTATACATCAATTTCTACCATGTGTCGGGGATCAGTAGATGTTAAACTCAGTCTCTCACTTTTATGCCTATAATACTATAGCAATTAGTTGATATTCAAGAATGATGGCTGAATTAGCTAAGCACATTCAAAGATTTAATTATTAGGTATACTGTAGTAATTCATAAGGCTGGAAAGCTTACCAGTATTGGACACAGTGATCGAAACGAAAGAGCCTCCCTTAATGCCCCACTGCTAAGGTAATTAAATGATTCTATTTTCCAGGACAAACCATTTTAGAGCATTTGTTTTTAACAGACAACTTCTACATAGTGTTATTTTCTGTCACAACACTGTTGCTCATCAGGGTCTGATAAAGATCGGTAATTCATTTCTCACTGTCTTAGCCACTTTGTTGAAGCCTAATGATGTAACACAACAATGTGCGGGCATTAGAATTTTACCTGATACTGGTGTCAGACACTGAAGCCATTTGTGTTATTTCTCTGGAGTGTTTACATGTTTTTTTTAAACAAAAAAATTTTTTTAATGTTTATTTATTTTTGAAAGAGAGCAGGAGACAGAGTGTGAGCAGGCGAGGGGCAGAGAGAGAGGGAGACACAGAATCTGAAGCAGGCTCTAGGCTCTGAGCTGTCAGCACAGAGCCCGATGTGGGGCTCGAACTCACCACCTGTGAGAGATCATGACCTGAGCCAAAGTCAGATGCTTAACCAACTGAGCCACCCAGGTGCCCCTACATGTCTTTTCTAGACTGTCATTTCAAGGGCAAAAAAAAAAAAAAAAAAAGAATCCTTCTTTAATGTTTTAGGGTTCCTTAGCCTATTGTGACATTAACTTTCAAAAGTATTATTTTACTGGGTCTAGCACTGGACGAGGTACTTTGTAAGCATCAATTCAGTATTTTCAAACTGCATGCAACCACCCATTTAGTGGGTATGGAATTCAGTTCAGTAGGTAGCAGCCAACTTAAAAAAAAATGAAATAGAGAATATAACAACGATAATAAAAATAGGTACGCATACCACAGAGGAGGTATTATTTCATGAAATTTTGGTTTTAATTAAATAGATTTATATATTTTTGTCTGTGTGTATTCAGTCACAGCATGAAATGAATTTCTCACTTGGGTTTGACCAAACTAGCAGGAAAGCACCCCAGTTTTTCATATAATGCTCACAGCCATCATGTGATGTAGCGTAAGGTCTGTGGTGTGCACAAAGTCACACAGTTTGTAAACTCCAAGATTAATCTTTGACCATTATGTTGTGGCACATTGGTGTGCTTTACAGAATATAGGGTTTGCCTAATTTGGTGAATGAGTGATTTAATTTAGCTGAGTCTATTTCCTTATCCTCAGTTTGGAGGTAATGCCATTACTACTCTAACTATTTAGAGAGTTATAAGGATCAAATAAGGTAATTTATGTGAATGTGCTTTTCCACCTTGAAAGATCTACACAAATGAAAGTTATAATGACTTACTTTTGCCTCTTAAAATATGTTGGCTACTAGATTTGACTAAATATGATTGTATTAAGTACCTTTTAAAGTATATTTCAGGGGGTGCCTGGCTGGCTCAGTTGGAAGATCATGCGACTCTTAATCTTGGGGTTGTGAGTTCGAACCCCATGTTGGATGTAATTATTAAAAAAAAGTATTTTTCAAACTCAAAAGTTTATAATTCAGTGTTTCAGGAGTACCAACTCCGGTTGGGTACTTTTATAGCTTTTGTGGTGAATGAAGGAGCTATAATTTTTATTTATATTTATTTTTCCTAGTTTGATGTTACACTTGACAAAACAACAGAAGGCAAATGTACTTTGGACAAACCTATACAAACTCATTATTCACATTTGTCTTCAAGTAAACCTGCATCTTGATTTTTATTTATTTATTTATTTATTTATTTATTTATTTATTTATGTAAATGTTGATTTATGTTTGAGAGGGAGACACACACACACACACACACACACACACACAGAGTGTGAGCAGGAGATGGGTAGAGAGAGAGAGAGAAAGGGACGCACAGAATTCGAAGCAGGCTTCAGGCTCTGAGCTGTCAGCACAGAGCCCGACGCTGGGCTCCAACTCACGAACTGTGAGCTCATGACCTGAGCTGAAGTCAGACACTTGACCACCTGAGCCACCCAGGCGCCCCACCTGCATCTTGATTTTAAAAGAAAACACTACGTTAAGTAAAATTTAATTAAAAAGAAATACTAATGGTGATACTTAATGGAATATCTAAAAAGTTCTGAATAAAAAGATACCTAAGACTTAAACAGCAACTAAGGAACAAAAAAGCAAACTCAAAACCTCTGATGGTAAAATTTGTGAGCGGAGGTATTTCATCAAATAAAAGCTAGTAAAATAGCTTGCTGTCTGTCTTTTGTCTCTCTGTCATTCTTTCTTTCTCTCCATTCTCTGTCTTTCTATGTGGCCATCTAGCCAAACTTCTTGTTAAGATAGATGTTTTTATTCCGTATTTATTCTCTGGCCTAATTCCAGGGTATAATGATAAGAATATATGCGTTTTGCATTTTGTATGTCAGAATGGCATAACCTCATAATTCGGCATACATCCTGAAACCTTTGAGTTATGAACATTACCATAATTAAACATTTAGAGGAATAGGCAGTTATCTGGACAGAGGAGCATTGATGCCTCTGCTCTCCAGCAGCCCTTTAATGTAGTCCTAGTAAAAGCAGAGGAGGATATTGGGATGCAAATTAGGTAGAGGAAGGCTCTTTGCCAAGTGTTGTTTATTGAACAGAGTAAATGTCTCCCCCGTGGGGTGGGGGAGCTGGTTAGTTTAAGTGGGCAGGGAGAGCAACGATTCTTCCAAGGGCTGAGGTTTCTCAAGGAAGTGCCCCAAATGTAGATTCCCTGGACCCTGCTGGGAGGAGCGGGCAAGGCCTACCCCATCCAGGAGCCCAGGTGGAGAAAATGACCTGTTTCGAAATTGAGAATTGACCACAGATTATAAGTTAGGCTCCTTGAAATGAAAGTGAGGCCGTGATTTATTTTTTTTAACAATTTGACAGAAAGCAAGTTTTAAGGAAATAAGATGACTGTAGTTTCAGGGGATTTATTTAGGGTTCCTAAGAGAACTAATTGTTTGCCTTTTTCACACTTCAGCTATGAATAGGATGCTAATAGCAAAGCATCCCTACCTATTCATGAGAAAAATTCTCTAGGGGAGTTATGTTAGTCAACATGTTAAAAACACTTACTATTAGAAAAAATACTTTAGAGTATAAAAACATATTCTTTTAAAGTGTTCTGCAGTTCAGATTTTAAAATAATTCACAGTATGACCTTACCCCACCTTCAGTTAATGAGATTTTACTGTTTATGTGTTAGCTACATCTAATAGGGAAAAAGAAATTCTAATAAGTGATAATCACATAAACTTTAGATCTAAACTAAGAGAACGGGGATCATCAAAATATGGATGAATAAAAACTGGGAGAGAATGTGTAAGGGTGTTGGAGTAAGAAATAAAGGAGGGGAAGTGGGAAGAATTCAATCAAAACCAAAACGAGAAAGCTGAGGTATTTAAATATGTAACTCATTTTGATGTTTATTTGATTAAGTGTAAAATTTTACATGTACTCGTTTCAAAGCAAGATAAAAATCTCAAGTATTTAGGGGAGCCTGGGTGGCATAGTCAGTGAAGTGTCTGACTTACGTTCAGGTCACGATCTTCTCCGTCAGGCTCTGTGTTGATAGCACAGAATCTCCTTGGGATTCTCTCTCTCTCTCTCTCTCTCTCTCTCTCTCTCTCTCTCTCTTTCTCTCTCTCTCTCTTTCTGCCGCTCTCTCTCTCTCTCTCTCTGTCCCTTCGCCACTTGCGCTCTCTCTCTCAAATAAATAAACTTAAAAAAGTAAAAAAAAAACCCAAATCCCAAGTATTTAGAGCAGTTTTACTTCTGTCTGGTTGGTGCTAAAAGTATTATTATTTTTATTATTTTTGGAATATAGCCAGGGGTAATTAAATTAAAAAAAATATTTAAAGTGGTGTGTATTTTAATGTTACTTATTTCCTTCATTACCTGGGATCTTGAAACTATTAATATTAAGATTAGTTTTCTGCTACTGACTGACTGGCATGTTTATTTTGTCCCTCTGAAAATTTACTTAACTGCTGGGAGTATAGGGCAAAGCCTTCTCCAATTTTGACAATTGACACAAGGCAATTTAAAAAAAATTTTTTTTTTCAACGTTTATTTATTTTTGGGACAGAGAGAGACAGAGCATGAATGGGGGAGGGGCAGAGAGAGAGGGAGACACAGAATCGGAAACAGGGTCCAGGCTCCGAGCCATCAGCCCAGAGCCTGACGCGGGGCTCGAACTCACGGACCGTGAGATCGTGACCTGGCTGAAGTCAGACGCTTAACCGACTGCGCCACCCAGGCGTCCCAATACAAGGCAATTTTATAAGTGATTAATCACATGCTATTTATATGTGGGAGAGTTATGGCATAGAGTTACATTGTTATCCTTTTTGGCTCTTACCCCTTTTAGCTTATAAATAACCTAATGTTTGTTACCCATGGTGTTTTACTGATTCCACAGCTACCTTGGCCTTCCTTAGTTTACTATGATGCCAAGCACTACAAACATACTTTGAGTAAAATTTTTCCAAGGGAAACTGTGGTCTTCTTTGTTTATAAAGAATTTTATGATAAAATAAGAACAATTCCACAAAGAGAGAGAGAGAGAAACCAAAAAACCAGACTCTTAACTGTAGAGAAGGAACTGATGGTTGCCAGAGGGGAGGCGGTTGGGGGATTAAAGAGTACACTTATCATGATGAAAAAAAGAACAATTCCACAAGTCACACCTAAAAATGTCACCTTACATCGTATAGAAGCAGTTAAGGTTGGTTTATACATTATTTGTCTATTTAGAAGATAATGAATTTTAAAGGATAGCAATAATTTGAAGGGCTGTATATATTATTATTAATGGTCAAGCTGAAGGAAGTTCTATTATTTCCAGCTTTGCTGTCTTTCTGATCCTCTAGTACCAGACCATGTAAGCATTAAATCTGGATCTGGTCTTACATCCTAAGATCCAGAACTAAAGTTCTAGCATGTCATTCTGCTTTAATATTTTACATTAAAAACAATTATTTACTAAATACTAACTATATGTACAACATTTAGCTAGAAACTGTAAGGCTGTAAAGTATATGGTAAATTCTTTAATAAATAACAATCATAGGTAGAATTTCCTAATTAATATCCTCTGTTTTCAACTTTACTCCCAGATAAGGTTTTAGGACCAGACCCCTCTCTGTCTGTCCTACTTTTCTACCTCAAGGTTTAGGAAAATGTTTTTTTCCAACTGTCCCATTGCTGGACTGTAAGGTGAGGCTTCTTCATTAGGTCTGCTTTTTCTTCCAAGGTTTTGGAGGACATTTTCTTTTCTTTCTTTTTTGCTTTTTTGGAGGACATTTTCAATGAATCTTTAAAAATATGTTGAGCACATTTACTATGGCATGCTTTAGGGACTGAGGACATGATCCTTTTCAGCATGAACCTTCTATTATGGTCCTTACAGTCTAGGGAAGACAGATGTTAAACAGATACTTATAAAGAAGTAATCCTAAATTTGTAAAGTACCCTAAAGGAGTTAGTAGAATGTCTCTCAGGAAGATTGTCTTTGCCTTGCAGTTACTGAGAATGAAAGAGTGAACAGGAATTCTTTTTTTGTTCACCTACGTTTGTTTGTTTGTTTGTTTATTTATTTGTTTATTTAGAGCATGAATGGGGGAGGGGCAGATAGAGAGGGAAAGAGAGAGAGTCCCAAGCAGACCCCTCACTCAGTGCAGAGCCCCATGTGGGGCTCCGCACCACAAACCGCGAGATCATGACCTGAGCGGAAACCAAGAGGCCGACGCCCAACTGACTGTACCACCCAGGTGTCCCAGGAATTCTTGATGTGAAGGAAGATGAGCAGAAGAGTCTAGGTGAAGAGCACAGCTTGCGTGGGGACAGGAGAGAATGTGGTGTATTTTAGCAACTAACAGTAGCCCACCATTCTTGGAGAGGGCACTGTGAAGAGGAGCTTGACTATAAATGATTGTGGGGAGTTTTTTATAGAGAAAGAGTGGAACAAAAGTCTGAAAAGGTCATGATCAGATTTTCATTTTATAAGGATCACTCTCAGCATCGTGCAAACAGTGGTTTGGAGGGAGTCATCTGGATTCTGGTGAGAGTAGTTAGGAAGACATCTTGTTTTTTTTTTTTAATATTTTTTGGGGGGAGTGGGAGAGAGAGAGCAGGAGCAGGGGAGGGGCAGAGAGAGGGAGATGGGGGTCCGAAGTGGGCTCCGTGCTGATAACAGATGCAGACTTGAACCCACAAACGGTGAGGTCATGACCTGAGCTGAATGAAGTTGGATGCTTAACCGACTGAGCCACCCAGGCGCCCCAAGGAGGACATCTTTCTAATCTAAGTGAGGGATGATAGCCTGTGGAGGGTAAGGTGGGAGAGAAGTGGACGGAGATATAGGAGATGTGATGGGGCTTGCTGATGGAGTAGCGAGAGGTGCTGCTTGAGCACCCAGTTTGAACTGTAACGTTTACCAAACTGGAGAATGTTCCAGTTGGGTCTTTTGGGCCTTTGCCGCCCTGAAAATTTAAAAACAAATCTGCATATTACCTTTCCCCTGCATAATTCTGTTTTATGCATAATGACTGAATATTCTTATTTTTCAGTTATGGTTGAAGGTACCTGTGTAAGGATTTGTACGTGTGTATCTGTTGAAAACTTTGTTAATTCCCCATTTCAGTTCCAAACAACAGGGTCCTTACCCTCCGGCACCTTTCCATATTGGCTCTTTCTCTCCTTTATGCCTTAGCTTCCTTGAGTGATAAACTTTATTATCTTTGAAGTTCTTTTCCTGTTAACTTTCTCTTCTTCAGAATATATAAAAATACATGTATATGTATATGTGTTCATCCACCCATCCCCTCATGCAGTTTCTTTTAGATTGCACTGAACTGGTATGTAATAAAATATGGAAGAAGAAGGGAAGTTAAAAAAAATTTTTTTTAGTGGGTTGCCTTAGAAAATGGACACGCAGAAAGTTGAGAACTGAGGATCTTTTTTTTGTGGTGAGGGGCGGGGGGGGGGGCACGATTCAGGATAGCAAAGATTCTACCATTGTGCGGCTTACTAAAGTCAGAAAAATAGGAACTCTACTATTATTTTTCCCCACATACTTTTGGGGCATTATGACACTTTTAATGTGAATTGTAAAATGTAGGAGGTATACTCTAATTCCCTTTCACACACATAAATCAAGTCGCAGGCTCTTTGGGAAATGTTTACTAGAAATCGTCGTGGGCAGATTTTAAAATGCTTTTGGATTGCATGACGGCATGGTGCCACTTCGATTGAAGGCTTGTAATATTTTATTTTCTTTCCCAAAGAGTCAAGATAAATCCTGTAAACCTTTTTTCTCGTTTTGTTGTTTCTGTTGTACCATTGTGTTTGGCTCTAACCTTTTACCCTGGGGAAACAAAAGTGTTTTCTTACTCTGGGGCTCCCACTGAGTGCTCAGCTGTTGGGCACCAGTTTCAAAGTTGTTTCTTATTTACACACTGTAATTCTGGCTGATCAGAAAACTTCCTAAGTCCTATCTGAACTATCTGAAATATAATATACTAGTTTTAAGGGATATATTTTGACAGGAAATCTTTGTCAAAACTTACCATATTGTAGCTTATTTTTTTTAATATAAAATCTAATTTAATTAAACTATTACGTCCTTTTTAAAAAAATGGTTACAATGAACTTCAACATAAAGCCTCAAGCAAATTCATCAAATAGCAGGTTCCAGTAACCACTCTCTATTCGTTCACCATTGATAGTAGCAACAAATGTGTTAAGCTACTAATGTATGCTGTATGCTGGGCACCGTGTTAGGTACTGTATAGACTTTGACCTCCAGCAGCTTCAGTCTGTTGAGAGAAACGGACATGTTGATAAATGTTACAACTCACTTAGGCATGAAGTGCTAAAAGACAGGTGGGGGCGGGTCGGTGCTAAAAGACAGGTGGGGGCGGGTCGGGGGGGGTGACTGGCTGTTCCTGGAAAAGTTGGGAAAAGCATCATAGATGAAGTTAAGTCTTACCTTTGGAGTTTCCAGATGAAGAGCAGTGGAGTGGCTTAAATATTTACAGTGTAATGGTGTGATAAATTCGATCATAATGTTAGGTTTTGGCATTGTGGGAACACACTGAAGAGGTATATTATTCATTCATTTAGAGGTGGGTGGATGGAGTTTAACTAGGATGGAATTCACCTAGGAAGGGTTGGTTGCTCTAAGGATGTGCAGGAATTAGGGCAAAGGGAGAGCCAAAGGGGTTATTTATTTAAAAAAGTTATTATTAAATTTTTTGTAATGTTTAGTTTTGAGACAGCAAGTGAGAGAGAGAGAGAGCATGCGCGCGAGAGCGCATGGGAGCAGGGAGGGGGGTAGAGAGAGGGAGACAGAGGATCCAAAGTGAGCTCCACACTGACAGCGGAGAGCCTGATGTGGGGCTCGAACTCACTAACCACGAGATCATGACCTTAACTGAAGTCAGGCACTTAACCAATGAGCCACCCACGTGGATGGACTATGAAACCCTTGAGTCCTGGGCCAGGGAGCATTGACTTTATCCTGGGGGCAACCTGAAGACATGAAAGGATTTGAGGTAGGGGAGTGATCTGATTTTCACAGTTAAAAGATTATGTTAAATTCATTAAAAAAAATGAGGAACATTGGTGAATCAATTCCCAGGGGAGGCTTCACCACCTAGCTCTCTTCCTGCTTTAATGCTTGGGCTATTAAGTTACCGTGCAGCCTTTGCTTTTAGCGTCCTGTGCTTGCTGTAATTTTTGCTACCCTTGTCCTTGCTGCTACCCACCATTCTCTTTTGCATCCATCATGTTCGTGGTACATAGTGGTCCAGGCAGGATCGTGCAGGGTGACTGAAAAAGTAACAAGGGGAAAAAAAAATCATGTATTAATGTAAGTCTAGTGTTTATTTTGGTGGTAGATTTTGGTGTTCACAGGAGTACTTGAGTCTGTTTACATTGACCTGACGTTCTCATCACACTTTTCCAGCTTGGGAAATTACCACAGGTAAAATAATTGGAAATTATTGGTATAACCCAAGCTACATTACAGCTGCCAAGTGTGGATACATGGGAGCCAGGCTGCTTTTGTATGCTTCCTCATAAACATTCTTTCCCCATTCTTTATCAGCACATAATCTTGAGACACAAAAAGCTTTTGTGTCCCACTGGGAATGTGAGAAAATCAAACCTATATATTGGTTTTGTTCCTGGTTAGGAGCCACTAACATGTCTATATTAACCACCCAGGTTTGAATGGAGATAAATGGTTTCAGCAAGATGTGTCCTACATTTATTTTCCTCAAGATATCACCATTCCAGTACAAGATATCTTAAAGACAGACTATAAATGTCTGTTTTTAATCCACCTGATGCTGTGATTTGTGGGTACTTGTTAGAAATGGAAATTTAATGGAGCTTAGTCTAATAGTTAAGCACTTATATAGCACTTCCCATGCGCCAGTCTCTTTATGCAAATGAACACATTTAATTTTCACAATCAACCAAGGTAGGTGTTATTGTTATGCACTTTCACAGACTGAATTGTGTGCCTCCCCACCAGATTCCTATGTTGAAGCCCTAAAACTCAATGTGACTGTATTTGGAGACAGAACCTTTAAAGAGGCAATTAAGTTTAAATGTGATCTTCTGGGTGGGGCCCTAATCCAACCGTACCAGCGTCCTTATAAGAAGAGAAAGACACTGCCAGGATTCATGCACACACACAAAAGGCCTGGGAGGACATAGGGGAGGAGTCAGCCCTCTGCCATTTGAGGAGAGAAGCCTCAGGAGAACCTTGCCATCACCTTGATCTTGGACTTCAAGTCTTTGGAATTGCAAGAAAATAAATTTGTTCTTTAAGCTACCTAGTCTGTGTGTAAGGCAGCCCTAACAGACTAATACATGCAAATTTTGCACACAGAGGGTTGGAGGCACGGAGAGTTTAAGCCCCTGGCTCAAGGTCACACAACAAAAAAAAATGACACAGTCAAGGTTCATACTTGGGAAGTGTGATTATGTAATCATTGTGGTTAACCACTAGGCTATACTGGATCTCATGAAGATAGAGCATCTCAATACCTGGGCCTAGGTAGTGTGACTGCATACCGCCTGTGGCATTTTCCCTTCCCTCCTGTCCTGCACCCACCCCTCTTCCTTCTGGTGCACAGCATTCAAGGACTGTTCACTTTAGGCTGTACGGTGTAGGAACGATACATCTGCAGAATCCCTTACACTTATCACGGCTGGTAATTTGCTGTGTGTGGCTCCAGCAATTTCATGGTTCAGAATGAACAGGGTCAGCAAACACCGTTAAGATTTTTCTTGTCATGCATTAACTTTTCAAATAATAGCAAAACTCACCTTTGTTCTTTTCCCAGCATTAGTTCCATTATTTCTGTTAAAGGCTGCTTTTGTAGTATTTCCCTGACTGGTGTCTTTTGGTGAGGAATTTCCGGGGAAGGAAAGGAACAGGGAAATGGAGAGAAAAAAAAAGAAAAGGTTTTAGAATGAAAGTGACTGTTAATGCCCAAGACTTTGCTAACTGGTGAATTGAGCAACCCCCCATTTTTTTTGTGAGTTGAGCACTTTTTAACTATCTAAAGATAGGTTAATATCCTACATGTTTATAAATAATCTTTAAAATATGGTAGATACGATCTTATGCCTCCGTAAACCTAAAATATCCACGCAGTTGTAAAAATGCAATACAGTGATCATTGAGGGTAAGTTGTAGGATATTTCCTGAAAATACATGTATATTGGTCTGGGAAATAATAGAAAGTTTTCCTCTGAGCTTATTAATCACTTCCTATGAATTTGTAATTACGTAGGTTGTATAAAAAAATAAAACTTATAGTGAATACTTGGACTCCATTCCTAATCCTCCATTTAGGATGTAATTAAATGAAGACTAGTTGTATGCATTGTCAACTGCCTTTTATATAATAGTGCACTTTGATGCAAATACTGACACATTAAAATAATAAAATTATATTTTATTGATAAATTTTTATATTTTATATCTTAATTTTATATGGTTGAGAGCTACTAAGCATGGTTTAGTTTCTGAAGCCATTTTATTTTATTTTTATTTATTTATTTTTTTTTTTTCAACGTTTATTTATTTTTGGGACAGAGAGAGACAGAGCATGAACGGGGGAGGGGCAGAGAGAGAGGGAGACACAGAATCGGAAACAGGCTCCAGGCTCTGAGCCATCAGCCCAGAGCCCGACGCGGGGCTCGAACTCACGGACCGCGAGATCGTGACCTGGCTGAAGTCGGACGCTTAACCGACTGCGCCACCCAGGCGCCCCTCTGAAGCCATTTTAATATTATCTCACTCATTGGTATGATAGAGGCTTGAGAATGTGCATTGTTTCCTAGTGAAGTTTGCTCCCAGCTCAGGGACTAACCCATCACCTGCTCTGTGGGCAAGACTCTTAGCAGGATGAGAAGAAACAGGAGTTTGCATCCATCGCACTTTCCTCTAAACAAACTGCCTTTGGAATGATTTATGAAATTTTTTTTCCAATCATGGAACCACTTTGTTATGTCTGCGTTTCTGTATGTCCATTTCAGTAGGAAATGTATTCCATTTTCAGAGTGAGACATTTTTCTTTATAAGTTACATTTGTCTTTATAAGTTTATTTAATACCTGAAGGTATACTCTTCAATTTACAGCACTGAAATTTGTTGCTGTGGAAATATTTTCAAAACCCTAAGCCTATATGATTTGTGGAAAGTGTATCCGAGAATCACATGAACTGTTCTTTTTTTTTTTTTAAGCATGCTCTTTTCTCATGCCTACTTACAATAAAATAAGGAATGTAACTTATGAGAAAGATATTTTTTTTCATATAGAGTAGTTTTTCTTTTCGATTAGAGATCAATGGCTTTATGTGTTAGTGTAAATTTTTTTTATGTGAATAACTAGTTCTAGTTTTAAAGCATTCTATTTGCCAGTGAAAAGTGAAAGAAAGTAATTACTGCATTTTTATTATAGCTGAATATTCACTTTTATTTTAAGAATTTTCATCAGATTTTAAATAATTAAATGACATTTATTTTATTTTTTTTAATGTTTATTTTTAAGAGAGAGACAGAGACAGAGTGTGAGTGAGGGAGGAGCAGAGAGAGAGGGAGATACAGAACCCAAGGCAGGATCCAGGCTCTGAGCTGTCAGCACTGAACCTGATGTGGGGCTCAAACCCACAAACCGTGAGATCATGATGTGAGCTGAAGTCAGATGCTTAACCAACTGAGCCACCCAGGCATTTCGATAATTAAATGACATTTAAATTTATTGAAAAACATCAATACCACTACTCTAATACAGGTATAATGATTTCCTTCTTGAACCTCATCCTCTCAATACTAACTCCCAGAAATGCTAAATCTGGGTTACCTGTTGCTGCAACTAACTGTAATGGGGTTTTCTCTGTATTTAAGTAGGTTTTTGCTTGGAATTATCTAGCATGCTTTTTATTCTGACACCAGTTTGCATGTATGTCTCTTTCAACAGCACCAAGCAATTAACTTGATTCTGACACTTTCTACTTGGAGGTGACATGAGATCCCATAGGTGAAGGCCTTGTTCCTATAAGACTGCCTCCACTTCTCCTTCAGATGCCAGTTGCAAGTCTAGGTTGTCACCTTTGCTTCTGACCAACCACCTGTAGAGGGGAGGTTCCCTCAGCCTCCTCCTTGTATTTGATTAATTTGCTAGAGTGGCTCTCAGAATTCAGAGAAATATTTGACTTACTAGATTACCAATGTATTATAAAAAGGATATAATTTACGAACAGCAAGATGGAAGAGGAACATAGGATAAGGTATGGAGCAAGGGGCAAGGAGCCCTCATGTTTGGGCTTGCCATTCTCCCCACATCTTTACATGCTCACTAACCTGGAAGCTTTCTGAACATAGTCCTTCTGGGTTTTTATGGAGGTTCCATTACAGAGGCATGGCCGGTTGAATCATTGACATTGGGTGATTGGTTCAACCTCCAGCCCTTCTCCCCTTCCTGGAGGTGATGAGGTGTGTGTGGGACTGAAAGTTCCAACCCTCCAAACACAAGGTTGGTTCTCCAGGCAACCAACCCCCATCTTTAGAAACTTTCTAAAGGTGAGCTCATTAATATCAACTCAGGTGCTGTTGAAAGGGGATTTGTATAAACATCAAGACACCTTTATTACTGTTAGCACTTAGGAAATTCCAAGGGTTTTTTAGAAGTTCTGTGCCTGAAACAAGGATGAAGACCAAGATTATATTTCTTATAAATCACAATATCAAAATACTCAACATGTTTCAAAGGTAATTATCTGCTTTTGTTTAGGTTACAAATATATTATCTTGGATCCTAGAGTAGTGGCTGTGGTTTGTGGATGCCCAGCATCTGTTCCCCATTCTGATAATAGCATCCAGATTTTGCATTGGCAAGTCGACTGCACCCACCTCACTGTATTTGTCTTGGAGGAACTTTCAACCAAGTGTCCTGCCTTCCTTTATCAAGGTGTTGGGTAGATGAGCTAACTAGGAAAATAAAAGCCCTACCCTAGGATTTTTTCCCCTAAGATAATGTGTTTTATTTTATTTTATTATTATTTTTTAAATTTAAGTTTCTTTTTATTTTATTTTGAGATTGACAGAGACAGAGCAAGTGGGGGAAGGGGAGAGAGAGAAGGAGAGAGAATCCCAAGCAGGCTCTCCTCTGCCAGCACAGAGTCCGATGTAGGTCTTGAACTCATGAACTGTGAGATCATGGCCTGAGTTGAAACCAAGAGTCTGACGCTTAACCGACTGAGCCACCCAGGTGCCCCTAAGTGTTTTATTTTTTTTATCATTTTATTTTATTTTTATTTTTTTCACGCCCTGAGTGTACTCTTTAATTCCCATCACCTGTTTCCCCCATCACCCTCCCCACCTCCTTTCTGGTAACCATCAGTTTGTTCTCTATAGTGAAGAGTCAGTTTCTTGATTTCTCTCTCTCTCTCTCTTTTTCCTTTGTTCATTTGTTTTGTTTCTTAAATTCCACATGTGAGTGAGATCATATGGTGTTTCTCTTTCTTTGACTGACTTACTTTGCTTAGCATTATATTCTCTAGCTCTATCCCTGCTGTTGCAAATTGCAAGATCTCACTCTTTTTTATGGTTGATTAATATTCCAGTGTGTGTGTGTGTGCGCGCGCCATACATTCTTCATTCATCTGTCTATAGACACTTGGGCTGCTTCCATAATTTGGCTATTGTAAATAATACTGTACTAAACATAGGGGTGCATATATCCCTTTGAATTAACTGTTTTTGTATTTTGGGGGGGGGTTAAATAACCCAGTAGTGTGGTTTCTGGATCATAGGGCAGTCCTATTTTTAATTTTTTGAGAAACCCGCGTACTGTTTTTCATAGTGGCTGCATCAGTTAGCATTCTCGGCAACAGTGCAAGAGGGTTCCTTTTTCTCCATATCGTCCCCAAAACTTGTTTCTTGTTACCCTAGGATTACTTCAACGGACCTAGGAAGTTATTTGCTAACAGGTAGAGAAAATTTTAAGATTTAAAATGAGAAAGCTTGTGGCATTCATCTTTTCTGCCATGTGGAGAAAGCAGTTAAAGCGTATTTGCAAGAAGACCTGAAGATTCCCTGCCATGTTAAAAATCCCTGGTTCCAACAAGACACCAGGCCTAAATTGAAGCTGCTTATTATACCAAACTGTGTCACCCAAACAAATCATGTCATCAGACCAAGACTTAATTACAGTTTCTGGCTGTACCAGAAATTGAATCTTAAACCAGTCATCCAGGAATCCTCTGATCAGCATTAGTTAGGTAATGTGCCTCATAGACGTTGGCATCCCCTCAAGAAAAGTAACTTTGCAATAACCAATCCACTTTTTTGCCTACTAGGTAATTTCCTTGTTCTTGCTTCCTTCTGTCTATACAAGTCTTTGATTTTGTACAGGTCCTTGGAGCTCCTTTCTGTCTGCTAGATTGGATGCTGCCGGATTCATGAATCGTTGAATAAAGCTAATAAGAGCTTTTAAATTTGCTCAGTTGAATTTCATTTTTTAACTCAACTGTTTATGAGAACGAGCTTTTTCCTTGCATATTTATGGTTTAATTATTCAACATTTCTGATTCCGCAAGTCAAAGTGTTTCTCCTTTTGCCTAAGCTAGTTTGGGTTCAATTTCAGTCACTTACAACCAAACTGGTAATCATCTCATATTATTTTTTTGTGTGTATTCATATTTCTTCTCTCTTATGCATAAATTATTCCCAGTAGTTATAATCACAGAACAGATACAATATTGTTTTCTGCTTTTTGCCCAATTAATACATCTAATAAATGCATGCTTTTTTCCCTAAATATTTGTATTTGTTATACAGGCCTGCATAATATATGAATTCGTACTGTGGTTTAGGTTTACCATTGAGCTTACGTTAAATATTTAGGTTTCCTTTCATACCTTTGAGATTTTTTTTTTAAAACAGTTTAAAATAACAAGGGTCCCTGGGTCTAAAAGCTTGATTATCAAGAAAAAGATGAGGGGTGGGCGCCTGGGTGGCTCAGTCGGTTGAGCATCCGACTTCAGCTCGGGTCATGATCTCACAGTCTGTGAGTTCGAGCCCCACATTGGGCTCTGTGCTGACAGCTGAGAGCCCAGAGCCTGTTCCAGATTCTGTGTCTCCCTCTCTCTCTGACCCTCCCCCGTTCATGCTCTGTCTCTCTCTGTCTCAAAAATAAATAAACGTTAAAAAAATTAAAAAAAAAAAAGAAAAAAGAAAAGGATGAGGGGCACCTGGGTGGCTCAGTTGATTTAGTGCCTGACTTTGGCTCAGTCGATTTAGTGCCTGACTTTTGATCTCATGGTTCATGGGTTCGAGCCCTGCATCGGGCTCTGTGCTGACAGCTCAGAGCCTGAAACCTGCTTCAGATTCTGTGTTTTCCTCTCTCTCTGCCCCTCCCCTGCTCACATTCTCTCTTTCTCTCAAAAATAAATAAACATTAACAAAATTAAAAAAAAAAGAGAAGAATATTTTAATATTTTTTAATGTAATTTCATATTTGTTTCCTAAATGGATATTCCACATTTATGTTGATAGTATCAATATGTTTCACCATTTACGACTGTACCAGCTTTGTTTATTATAATTTTAAAAATTAATACATTTTAATAACACTTTCTGTATTTAATTACTTAAATCCTTTAATTACCAAGTTTTTGTTTAGACCCTTCTTTTAATTTTTTTACTTTCACTCTATTTCAACCCATTGTCAATTTACTCCGTGTATTATTGGAATAAATTCCTAGCTATTATTGGGTCTCTCCCATTGCCACTTGTATTTCGTCTCTATCACATACTAAGCATGCAACCTTGAAGAAGATATTAAATATTCAAGTAACTCATCTAGATGGAGCTGATAATAATACCTACATTAGAGTGGTATAATGCACATAGAATGCTTAGCATGGTATCTGGCACATAGGATGTAAGATAGTAAGAAATTTATGCACTGGGTTATATTCTTCCCCTGAAACTAGTGCAAGTTGCCTACGTTAGGGGATGTGTCTTTGTTGGCTTACAACTAGTTTTAGCACTCCTGGGAATTCTTTTCTCTTTATAGGCAGAATTCTCACATCATCCCCTTCCCTTTTTAGGGTACACTTGGTTCACAGTTACTCTGAGGATAAAGTTTCATGGACAAAGACAATATAGATACAAGACAAGTACTAAATTTCTAGAATACTTAAGAATTCTAATAGTCTGACAGAGTCCTCATTCACATTAGGTGTGCCCTGTCCCCAAACAAATACTGACTTTAGTGAGAAAAATGAGTGTGTGCCAGGCACAGTATTTTGGGGGTTGGGGCAGGCACTTGTTGATCTTGTCAAAGAATTCAAAATAATGGAACAGGCATGGATGCGGGAGCCTGATTAAACTTACTGCAAATGCCAACTCTGCCAGTTGCTCTCTAAGTTAGTCTACTTTAAGCCATTGTTTAACTTCTTTGTCCAAAATAGGGATAAGACCTGTCTTCTTGCTCTTATAAAGATGAAATGATAAAGAAATGGTACATAGATTTTTAAAAAGTAGGTTCATGGCTCAAGAAAGACTGCTGGTTATTCTTCATCCCTAGAAGGTATTTTCCATTATTGCTTGTCTGATCATTGTTAATTTATTCTTTGATAACATGTTTTCAGGAGGAGTAACATTCTATTTCTTCTGGGACCCAGTCAACTTCCCCCCTCTGCTTCCGATGTCTTTTGGTAGAGATTACCTCCAGCTTGGTCCACTTGAAGAGCTCCTCTCACTGCCCTACGGGCTCTCCCTCGGTTTATTAACCTCCCTCACTGGTGAGGCAATTTGTACGAGCCCAAATAGTCCTTTCTTCTTTTGTTTTACTTCATTTTATTCACTGTAGCAACACATGTAAGTTAGTTCTGTGTCTCCTCTCCATGAGTGGGATCTTGTTTTTGTAATGTTTGCCGTGGAGGAGGTATTATTTATGTGTGTGTATACGTGTGTATTTTCCTTTATCAATATATTTTTAAATAGAATTCTATATACTTAAGTTGTACGACATGATTCGATAGACATATACATAGTGAAATGATTACTACAGCCAAGCTAATTAACCTATCGCCACCTCCTGTAATTACCATTTGTGTGTATGACGAGTGCACTTGAAGTCTATTTTAGCACATTTTCAGTGTTCAGTACAGTATTAAGTAGAGTCATCTGTATGTGTTTCCAGTGAGTGATTTATTAGATATAACATTTTAATTATATGGATCTTTATGAGATGATGTCATATTAGATGCCAGGCAAGTTTTCTCTTTTCCACTCTTATTTTTCCCCCAGTGAAGGGAATTGTTAGAAATTTGATGGCAGCAGAACTGAATGAAGACTAAATAGCATGAGCACTAGTTATTTCTTTAGAACCAGACGATAAATGTGTGATGTGTGCTATTGTAAACAATGGTTTTGTATTTAGAATGTCATTACTTAAGTTATTTAAAAAAATCATTATGGATTGATTGCAACAAAACCATAGGTTAACATTTTTATAGACTACTAGGTATTTCTGATAATTTTTCTAGTCATGTAGTAGTTGAATTGTAATTATATATCTTTATTTGTGGGTAGCACTAAAACTTCACATGATTGGCATTGTTATATGTAGATCATTCTTCCTTTTTATTGTGCGTTCAGAGATACCACTCTAATGCTTTTGATCCTGTGAGCATCCTGTGGAGATTGTTTGCTTGTTAAAATGGAAATTTAATTTTTATGAGGTTTGTATGTATTTTGAAGCAAATTAAAATTACAGCAGATAGGGTTGTGAATTGATTTGTATTTTCTGAAAGGAAGGAAAGTATTGAGTTTAAAAATATGGTTTGAGGGGCGCCTGGGTGGCGCAGTCGGTTAAGCGTCCGACTTCAGCCAGGTCGTGATCTCGCGGTCCGTGAGTTCGAGCCCCGCGTCGGGCTCTGGGCTGATGGCTCGGAGCCTGGAGCCTGTTTCCGATTCTGTGTCTCCCTCTCTCTCTGCCCCTCCCCCGTTCATGCTCTGTCTCTCTCTGTCCCAAAAATAAATAAACGTTGAAAAAAAAAATTAAAAAAAAATAAAAATATGATTTGATTTGAACAAACTATACTAATTAAATTTATTTTTGAGGACAGTATTAGTAGAAAAAATATAAATGGCGATAATTTTCCATTGCCTCTTTTTGCATTTGAGAAGTATAACTCAATATTTTCTTAATACTTTGTTTTTATTTATTTATTTTTAATTTTTTTTTTAACATTTATTTATTTTTGAGACACAGAGACAGAGTGCAGAGGAGGGGCAGAGAAAGAGGGAGACACAGAATCTGAAACAGGCTCCAGGCCCTGAGCTGTCAGCATGGAGCCTGACGTGGGGCTCGAACTCACGAACTGCAAGATCACGACCTGAGCCAAAGTCAGACGCTTGACCCACTGAGCCACCCAGGCACCCCAATGCTTTGTTTCTTAAATAGGGCAATAACAAAAAGTCATTTACAAGTGCCTTATTACCTTGCAGAGGATTACTCAGGAAATATTTTCTTTCCTCGGTTTACTGAACATGGGAACATAGAGGTACTGATACTATCATTTGATAACTGGCTCAATAACAATGAAATTGGCAGCACAGACTCAGTCTTATTGAAATTTGTTATAGCTAGTATTCTAGCTTGTTAAAACTTGGAAACAGATGTTTATTGAAGGTTAATTATTCACTTGAAAATTAAAAAAAAATTAATGTTTATTCACAGAGAGACAAAGTGTGAGCTGGGGAGGTGCAGAGAGAGAGAGGGAGACACAGAACCCAAAGGAGGCTCTAGGCTCTGAGCTGTCAGCACAGAGCCTGATGCGGGACTCAAATTCACGAACTGGGAGATGATGACCTGAGCCAAAGTCGGACACTTGACCGATTGAGCCACCCAAGGGCCCCTCACTTGAAAATTAACCAATAAATGGGAATGAGACTAAACCTAAAGAAAGTATTTTCCAAAAAAACCAAAATCTTAATTTTACATTAATTTTACTGTTAGGAGTTTAAAATGTTGCTAAGCATTTACTGTTAGGGCTTCTATAGAATGAACTAGAAAGAAAGGCGAGTGGAACTGAAAACCACTTTGGGGAAAATACAGGTTTGCTGAAAGATTATTGCTTGTTAAACCTCCTTTATACTGCCTTGAAAATAATTTAAGACCAAAAGTGATGGATAAGCCCTCTAATACCAAATGTTTGTTTTCTTTGATAAACATGGCAATTGTAATGTGTATATCTGGGATTCACCAGTTACTGTATTTGAAGGACACTTTGGTCAGTAGTTAAGATATGTTCTGAAAAATCAAGGGACACTGGGGATATATAACAGAGTCATGAAGAGGGGAAATAAATTGAAAAGGAAATGACTGACCCTGGAAATTACCGGGACATCCTGCCCAGGATGTCATTACCAAATCTGTGCTCCATTATTTTTATAAAAAGATAAAATTTATACATATTAGAGGACAATGGCAAACTGAGACATAATTGCCCTGTGATAATAAAGGACGTTTCATATCACATTAGCCTAGTACTTTTAATTAGAGTTTCAGTTTAATTACACTATAATTCTAAAGTAGTTGCAGGTGCTGTGTGATGATAGAGTACCAAGATTTTATTTAGGACTGACTCTTCAAGTCATGGTAGCCATGACTGTGTGCAAAATGACATTGGATGCACAGCCTAGTGTCTAGTCACTTTTAGGAAAAAGTGTGAGTTCCCTTAGTACATTAGATTTTCATTACTATTTGTGTGTGTTTGTGTGTGTTTCCTTGTTCATCTTGATGAAAAAATGGTTACTCAGAAATAGAGTCAGCCTCAGGGTGCCTGGGTGGCTTAGTCGGTTAAGTGTTGGACTTAGGCTCAGGTCATGATCTCATGGTTTGTGAGTTCAAGCCCCACATGGGGCTCTGTGCTGACAGCTCAGAGCCTGGATCCTGCTTCAGATTCTGTGTCTCCTTCTCTATCTGACCCTCCTCCGCTCACACTCTGTCTCTCAAAAATAAATAAACATTGAAAAAATTTAAAAAAAAGAAAAGAAATAGTCTCAATATTACTATACTTAAACTGTGCTAATTCATGGGGCTACTGGCTGTCTCAGTCAGAAGAGCATGTGACTTTTGATCTTGGGGTCGTGAGTTCAAGCCCCACATTGGGTGTAAAGATTACTTAAATAAAAACTTCAAAAAAAACGTGCTGGGAGGTTTGGGTGACTCAGTCAGTTAAGTGTCTGACTCTTGATCTGGACTCAGTTCATGATATTGGCTCAGGTCATGATCTTGTGGTTCGTGAGGTCAAGCCCCTGTGTTGTCAGTGTGGATCCTGCTTAGGATTCTCTCTCTCCCTTCCTCTCTCTGCTCCTTCCCTGCTCACTCATGCACACACGTGTACTCACTCTGTCTCAAAATAAATAAACCTAAAAAAAAAGAGGAGGTTAAAAAAAAAGGACAATGCTAATTCATAGTGTCAAAGGAAGAGAAGATGAGAACAAAACAAAGGTGAAAAATCAGAATTATATTACTTTTGAATTATACTATTTTTCTGAAAGACATGCTGCTTTTTTGCCTTTAAACACTCTAAGTGGTGGAAAAAACAATATAAATGAGTCAATAGAATAAAAATATAATGGCAGAAAAAATATTGCTCTTGTAGGCCTTGATAATGTACTACACTGCTAAAGCATTTAAAAGTGAAAAGAGACATTGCTGGACTCAGTGTTGATGGCATTACTATACTATTGAGGGGCCTATATCTAAATACTTACTAATTAGACTTCAGATTAGTAAAGTTTTGTTTTGATTAAGAAGCATGTATCTAAGGAGTTAGCCATAAATTGGCTTAGCTCGGAATAAAGGATGGTGTGGATACATCAAGTGGTTTTATGGGTAGGATATACTACCTGGTTCCTCCTTGCTCTGACTTCATTTGTTGTTGTCTGGGATAATGAGAACTGTTCATTGGCTTAATGCCTTTGCTTGTAAGAGACAGATGCTATCTGATCTCTCCTGTCAGAAGAATTCCCAGAATAAGCCATTCAACCAAGAACAATTAGTGTCTTGTTGATTGCAAACACTAGGGATTCTCTGTATTCTCTCCTACCCGTTTTTTGTTGTTGTTGTTCATGGGTGTCCGTCAGTAGCAAAAACTTCACTAACTGAAGTGGCACATTGGTGGCTTTTGAAGAGAGACTGCTTTTCTGTGATTTGGCTGTTTTTTATTCCTTTGATGTAAGCACACAGTATCTAAAAATGCCCACATTGCTAGTTGATCGGTAGCATTTCTGTTGAGCCTGTCTCCCACAGTGTGTTTCTCTTTGTGGCTTCTGATGTGTACACTTCATGTTAAACTGGTCTCTGATTCCGATCTTCGTTCTCCACCTCCTTCTCCCCTTATTTCTCATCTAATGACCAAACATCATTCACAATCAGGATTTTCTTTATCTTTGTTCCCATTTTAGAGTAGCTTAAGTAATACATCGGGGCTGAAAACAAATACATATACTACTGTGCAGTTTGAATGATGAAGGAAGGGAGATAGAGCTGGGCCACAAGGAGTATATTATCAGTTTTACTTAAAGGCTGAGGTACATGGCATTTCACATCTTCCTAAGGCTGAGGTATACAGCTGACCCTTGAACAACACATCAGTTGAGGTGCTGACCCTCAGTGCCATTGAAAATCCACGTATAACTTTTGACCCCCTGCAAAAAACTTCACTAATATACTGTTGACTAGAAGCCTCATCAGTAACATAAACAATTGGTTAACATATATTTTATGTACTATTATATACCCTATTTTACAATAAAGTAAGCCAAAAGCCTATGAAGACAATCATAAGGAAGAGAAAATACAGAACTGTACTGCAGAAAATCCATATATAAGCTGACTTATATAGTTGAAACCTGTGCTGTTCAAGGGTCAGTTGTATTATCTAACATCATCCAGCACAGGTCTTATTGGGGCTCTTGAATCCATCTTCTCGCTTGAAGAAAGGAAGAATGTGCTTTCTGCTGCTAAAGGTGAGCGTTAAAAGCAAGCAAACAACAACATAAAAGAGACCTTGTAAAGTGCTAGTTTGTGCTGATGCCTAAAACCCATATAAACACGATTTATTTATTCATTTTTTTACGCATTTTATTTTTTTGAGAACAATTTGATGAGAATAGGATTAAATTTTGAGAAGAAAATACACAGCAGCCAGATGGTCCAGTTTAGAACCCCTCTTGAGTTGAGTGCTTGACTTCTGGAAAATAGGATGCTATATAGTACTGAAAGAGGTAAAATACCCAGTTCCTGTAAGTATGTAAATCTTGTTGGAGACTCTTGAAATGTATATTTATAAAAATTCTTGGTAAAAATTGAGGACTAGCTCTCACTAAGTTAATAATATTATAGTTCAAAACAAATGAACTGAAATGATGTAATGTGATCAGAGTATCTCTAAGGCAACTGAGGCATAATTATTGAATCAGGTCAAGGAAGAGGGAGAGATTTAGAATTGGAGGAGAAAAAGACGTGAAATGTTTTCTTCATAAAGGGGACCTTGATACCACAATCCCTGCAATACAGTATTATAAATGGTGCATGGGGAAATAGAAGAATCGTGACTTAATCTATCATGCAGAAAGTGTGTCTCCATTCTTTCATCTTTTCTCAGCCCACTGTCTCAAGGTCTGGATTGGTTAGTCTCTTGAGGATTGTTGTGTGTTGTAAGTTTCCAACACTATAACGTAATAAAAATGCAAAGCATTTAGTATGTGCTTTTTGCAAATTTGTAAAATGCTAAAGGGTCTCATAGTCTAAATCTTGGCAAAACCATTGGTAAATGAGGTGTAAGGTAAGTGGCCAGTGATCAGGTGAGCTTACATAATTGGCTAGATATTTAGTTTTAATGCTAGGAAAGTAAAGAATATGTGTGGAAAAAAAAAAAAGAATATGTGTGAGATGATGGAAGTACATTTTCAAAATTACTTCAAAAGTAAGACGTAATTAGGGCTCTTAAATTTTTGCTCTCTGAAATTGGAATGAGAAATGTAAGCTTATTTGCCTCCCATATTTTTCTTAAAATTGTTGTCAGGATTTAACTATGTATCACAATTAGAAGACTGTGCTTGCAGGGTGTTTTATGTACACTGAACCAGCAGTGGGGTTCAAAGTTATGTTGGTGTGGATATGATAAAGAGTGACCTAGAGAAGAGGGGTGTAATGATGAGAAATAAGAAGTGAATTTGAGGTCGCCTGGGTTCCTCAGTCGGTTAAGTGTCTGACTTTGGCTCAGGTCGTGATGTCATGTATTGGGCTCTGCGCTGACAGTGTGGAGCCTGCTTGGGATATTCTCTCTCTCTCTCTCTCTCTCTCTCTCTCTCTCTCTCTCTCTCTTTCTTTCTCTCTCCCCCTGTCTCTCTGCCTCTCCCCCCTCAAAATAAGTGAATAGACGTTTTAAAAAAAGAAGTGAATTTGGGGGCTCTTGGGTTGCTTTAGTTGGTGGAGCATCCAACTCTTACTTTCGGCTTAGGTCATGATCTCAGGGTTGTGGGATCAAGCCACAAGTCAGGCTCTGCAGTGAGTATAGAGCCTGCTTTAGATTCTCTCTCTCTCTCTGTCTCTCTCTGTCTCCTTCTGTGCCTCTCCCTGGCTTACACACTCTCTCTCTCTCCAAGGGAAAAAAAAGGGGGGGGAATTTGGAGAAGTAGCAGAAGTATTTTTCAGGGCTTGAATGGTACAGTATTACATTTTAGACCTTGTACAGTATGATTCATGAAGACCTTGGAGTGGGCATTGGCCATGGGAGGTTGATGTGACATTGGAAAGCACCCTGATTCTGTGGATAGAATACTGGACTAGATGCCATGAGCCCTGTGTTGTATAGCCTTGTCTCCTTCTCCAACTAGATATGGAAGCCTCTTCAAACCTTTGTTTTCATGAGGAAAATATAGAGGTTAGACTGATCTGTAAGGTACCTCCTGTATTTTCTGCAGGTTATTCTGACAATTCAGTATAGTAGAGGACACTGAGGTGGGTGGATGGGCCAGGGACTTACTTTAATTCATGTGTGAGGAATGAGGGTTGTGCTGGAATGCCATTTAAGAATGAAGCGAAGAGGATAGATCCAGGAGGTATGGTAGAGGTGGAAATGGCTGACTTTGTAGACAGGTTGAATGTTGAGGATGAGGAAGAGGGAGGAGTCAAACATAATATGAAATTTCTGAGCCTAGGGGGTTTGGGGAGACAGAGGCAACACGGAAAGTTACAAGAAACTTGCAAACACTTGCTTATAACTGGGGGGAGAAGATGAGCTCAGGTTTTCACATGTCAGGTTTTAGCTGACATCTGAGTGAGATGTCCTGCAGGCATCTGAAAGTACAAGAGTGGAAGGGGAATGAGGGAGGCTAGGCGATGGCTCCTGGGTGTCAGCCACAGACTGTCTGTAGAATTGAAAGTGAACCAGCTCATTGAGGGAGGGATGGGAAGAAGGAAAGAACACAGGCCTGAGGTTGGAGGGAGGATAGGGGGAAAATGCTTCATGTAATTCATAGCCAGTGGTGTGAAGGTAAGAACAGAGAGAATTTAGAGGGGGAGAGGGCCAAGGGGAGCTGAAAGCTTGAGAAAGCCACTGAATTGGGTTTTGATAGTAGTGGCCTCAGGTAGTTTCCTTGGACTATTTCCAGAATACTGAAGTGTATTTTAACCACAAGACAGAATGTGAGAGCTCTAATAAGTAGGAAAATAGATAGTATATGTCTATATTTTTTAATGTTTATTTTTGAGGGGGGGAGGGAGGGAGAGAGGGGCAGAGAGAGAGGGAGACACAGAATCTGAAGCAGGCTCCAGGCTCAGAGCTGTCAGCACAGAGCCTAACATGGGGCTGGAACTCATCAACTGTGAGATCATGACCTGAACTGAAGTTGGACGCTCAACTGACTGAGCCACCCAGGCACCCCCATAAATAGTATTTTTTTAAATGTTTATTTATTTTGAGAGAGAGAGAGAGAGAGAGAGCAAGCAAGCGTGCACACGCACGCACATGCATGCCCACATGGGGGAGGGGCAGAGAGAGAGGGAGACAGAATCTCAAGCAGGCTTCACGCTGTCAGCACAGAGCGCAGTGTGGAGCTCCATCGTAAGAACCATGAGATCATTACCTGAGCCTAAATCAAGAGGCAGACACTTAATCAACCAAGCCATCCAGGCACCCTGAAAATAAATAGTATTAAGCAAAATTAAGGCAATTAATTTAGTAGAATGCCAAGAGAAAACAAAAACTTTCTCCCCCTTTAGTGCTGTCTTCATTGGACAATTAACAGTTGCGTATCATTTCCTTTTTAAATCCGACCTAAACTGCCCTACTGTCTACCCAAACAAAGCATATCCTTTACAGGAAAACAGAGAGAAAACCTGTGTATGACACCTACTCTTTCACAACTACTCAACTGGGGTCAAAAATTACCCCACCCTCCACTCTGTTTACTATAGAGAGGCCCTGGGCCAGCTTGGTTTGACCACCCGTATGTGTCAACACTGTGTGTGAGTTTGGATGCATTTTGTTGCAGTGGAGTTTGGACAGCGGGATTGAGTCAATACAGGACTTTATGACCTTGTGTAGTTTGTAACTAGGAACTTGAAGGAAGATGGATCTAGTGAGAAACTTCTACCTGAGGATGGCCGAGATGACTGTTTTTCCCCAATAATATTTAATTAACTACCGTCATCCTCTCAGAAGTAAAGTGTGGATTTTTTTTTTTTTAATTTTTTTTTTCAACGTTTATTTATTTTTGGGACAGAGAGAGACAGAGCATGAACGGGGGAGGGGCAGAGAGAGAGGGAGACACAGAATCGGAAACAGGCTCCAGGCTCCGAGCCATCAGCCCAGAGCCTGACGCGGGGCTCGAACTCACGGACCGCGAGATCGTGACCTGGCTGAAGTCGGACGCTTAACCGACTGCGCCACCCAGGCGCCCCAAGTGTGGATTTTTTAATCCATCGGAGACATCTGATTAGTTGCAGTGACTTATCACCAGCGCTGTACAGTTTTACCGATGCGGGGGAGGTAAGGCACTAGCGAGCGTCTGAACCGTTGAGCACGCCCCTAATGCTGTGCAGCACCGGCAGTCTTCTGGATCTTAGAGCGTGGGCAAGTCACCCAACAACCAACTTCAACGATCTCAGGTCCACTCTGGTATAGTCCCTGTTTGCTGAGGGTTTGCCCCAGGCTCTGACCCACCTCTGTTTACCCCTTGAGAATATCTAGCTTTTTCTGTAGATTCTCAGGAAGGAGTGAGAACCCGGGTGCCTCGGGTGAGGGAGATGAGCCGTAAGGAAGCCGCAGCGAGGCTGGTGTGGAGCTCAGTGCTCCACTCACCTGTTCGTCCAGGCAAAGGAAGTGCCGGGGAACAGCTGCCGCATTCATATCCTAGGAATTTTATTTTGTAGCAATATAAAGAAGCCTACAACTGAAAGCACTTCTTACTTTGTCAGCAAGTTAGCAAGACTTTTTAAAAATACTGCTTTTTGAAAAAAAAGTTTTTTTCTAGCTATAATAGTACTTTTCTTTGAGGTGGGCAGGTGAAAAACAAAGCAACTATGAAAATGTTTTAAGTAATAGAAATCCAAGGCACAGTTATCTTTCTTTTTTCTAAAAAACAAACCATCCAAACTGCACACATATTTAAGATCCTTTCTCTCCTGGAGTGACAAAAATATCATAAGAATGCAAAATGGTCTGTTATCTACACTCTTGTTTTGTAGCATTATTTTGTTTACCTTTAGCACGATAAAGGTCATGTTAGGGTTCATTGAATACCTGTATTCCACTTTCCAGAGTAGACAGATGACTAGAGGCCCATGTGAGCAACCCTAGCACAAGTGTATTAAAGTACCCAGCAGAACTCCAGGTACTAGGCAGTTCAAGTGCAGGACAAATAAGCCACTTCAAGCGTCTCCCGCTGGTGGGTGGATGTGTCCCGTTATAGCTACCAACGCTCAGATCCAGTGATGGCTCCGGACTGGATCCAGTGAAGACAGATATGTGAAAGTGTTCTGTATATGCTGGTATTGCTATCAGAAAACAACAGTGTGGGGAGGAGAGATGTGGGAAGGAGTCCGTGAACCACAAGCAAAATGTGCGGGTCTTAAACTCTTTAATCTTTGTTTTACCCTTTTTCCCATGGAACGTCGATATCAAAACATTGTCTCCAAATGTTGGCTGCATTCCTTAATTCCAAGTAGTGAGGAGTGCCACGCCCCCTCTTTCATTTGTTTTAAAAAGTGTTAGCACGTATGCTCCAAGTAAGGTGATGATGGTCAAACGTGCCTTTATAGGGAGTGCATAGTGATTTTTCCAGGCTCTTTGTTTACTGGTAGGGCAATGGCATTTGGAGAAAGATGGCAAGAAGAGATATTGTAATGCCTCGAAATTGAGCTGTGCCTGTGAAAAGACGGTGTTTTTAAGTAGGAATTTTATTATCATCAATTTGCTTTATTCTTAATGTAAAAAAAATTGTCAATGTCTAACTTGTGTATTTGAATACATTCTGTGTATGTCAAGCTTACATCACAAATATCTGCTGTTTTTTACACAAAAGGGTTTTTCATTTCTGAGTGTTTTAGAAAGAACTAGGTGAGTGCAGCCTTTTCTTTAGTGCTTTTAAATAATATTAGTTGATTTGTGGTGATTACTTCTCTTGAAGTTTAGCTTTTAGACTTTAATTTAGAGCTTATAGGAAAGAGATTGCAACTTTTGGTAAATGTTGAATGTAACTATGAAAATAATGTTATTAACTTCTCTCTCTCTCTCTTTCTGCTACATCTGCTAGAGATTCCTAAGTGTAACTGTGTGTATTTTCTTTAATAGAATTGGTTAGCTTCTTTCCTGAAATAAAATGGGCTTGTTTATTTGTCATAAGTGTGTTACTTTTCCTAAAATTTAGGTTAGGGTAATTTCACACAAAAATGGGTAAACATGTTTATTCTTCATGGCTTTCTGGATTGCTCTGACTTCTTCATAAAATTTGGAAATCACATTTTAACTTTTCATTGCCTTTTTATTAAGTTTGGAAAACTAAACACATGGAAGCATCTTGATTTTACCTACTGGTGCTAACAATCTAGCAAAATTTGATTTTTTTTCAATCTCAAGACTGATTTTTTTAAAAAAGAACCTATGTTTATTGGCAACATTTATCATCATCTGGACCTTAAGTAATTATTTGCAGGTTTTTAGGACCTAAATAAGTAATAAACATAAACTTGAAAAATATACAGTAATTTGTGGAATCAAACCAAAATGAAATTATACTTTGCTTACTCCTGAATGAAAGCTAAATTATTTAAAGACTACCAAATTATAGTAAAAAAGAGTGTTGAAATAAAACTAAATATACATCTTTTAGGCCTTATTAAAATAAACCTGCTTTATTAAAATAATTTGAAGATTTTCCAGTGAATTTTTTATACATATTTTATCCAAAGATTCATACCTAGCTGACAATACTGCTGACATTGTTTTGGGTGACTTGACCTCAGACAAAAATAATGTTTGCCAGTGCATAGGACATGCTGAACACATTCATGGCCAAGATGGTGTATGAGATGTTTTTCTTTCCTCTTTTTTTTCTTTTTCTTAAAGTTTATTTATTTTGAGAGAGAAAGCGAGCATGAGTGGGGAGGGGCAGAAAGAGGGGGAGTCAAAATCCCAAGCAGCCTCCACACTGTCAGCACAGAGCCAGATTAGGGGCTAGAACTCTCGAACTGTGAGATCGTGACCTCAGCTAAGATCAATAGTTGGACGCTTGGGGCACCTGGGTGGCTCAGTCAGTTAAGCATCTGATTCTGGATTTCAGCTCAGGTCATCATCTCACAGTTCACGAGTTTGAGCCCCACATCGGGCTCTGCGCTGAGGGCAGAGCCTGCTTGGGATTCTCTCTCTCCTTCTCTCTCTGCCCTTTTCCTGCTTGTGCTCATTGCTATCTCAAAATAAATAAACTTAAAAAAAAAAAGTCAGATGCTTAACCGACTGAGCCACCAGTTGCCCCTGTGTGAGATGTTTTTGAGGGTCTGTTTATATGATCCCAGTAAAAATTAGATCACTTCTCGGTATGAAAGGAAAAGGTGTTGGTGAACAAGGATTGCCATGGGGAGGTGTAGTTCTTGGGCCACAGAAGTAGATCAGTACCAAGGTTGTCCTCTTTGGGGAATTACGGAATGAAATAATGACCAAAATATAATGGAAAACTTGTGTTTGTAGAATATCCTTTGTACATTTTTTAAGAAAAGGACTTGGTATGTCAAAACCAGTGCTAATTTTGAAAAATTAATTCAATGTTGATGGAATGACCTTATGTAATTACAAAATACCGTACAAAAGTACTTGACACTGAACTATATACTAGGATGTGGCTGTAAACCTTCTCTTTTATTAGGAAGTGCCATCTGTTTCTTCTCTAAAATAATTTTAAAATGTGTTTCTCATCAGTAAAATACAGTTGCTTCTCAATCAAAATGATATTCCAGCTCAGTCCTCTCCTTTATGTTTAGATCTTTTTTTTTATTTTTTCTTTTCTTTTCTTTTTTCTTTTCTTTTCTTTTCTTTTGAGAGAAAGAGTGAGCATGCAAGGGGCAGAGGGAGAGGGAAAGAGAATCTTAAGCAGGCTCCATGCCCAATGCAGAGCCACGGGTTTGATCACATGACCCTGAGATCATGACCTGAGCTGAAATGAAGAGTTGTCTGCTTAATCAACTAATGTTTTTAAGATAATCTCCCAGACACCCCTAGATCTTTTTGAGACAGTATCCCACAAAGATGCCCAGGCGTGCCGTTCAAACTCAACACATTTAAAAGCAATTGTATTATTTGCTCTCAAGCATGCTTCATTATAATCCTTCCCAGTTCCAGTTACCCAACTGATTCTTCCCCTTTTCTTCCTTACACCAAATCTCATACTGTCTCTTTAAAATCTCCCATGCCTTATCTATACCTCTTGCCTGTTCCCATACCGCTTTCGTAAAGATCCTTAAAACATCTTTCCTGGACTATTGCAGTGGTTTCTTTATCTGGTCTCCTGCCTTGGCTGCACAAATGACCTCTAATCAGTCCCTCTTTCACAGTGCTCTCAAAGTGATTTATCTGAAACAAAAATCTGATCATGTGAGCCCATCTGAAATGTTCACTGCCTCCCTATTGCCAACAGAATATAGCTTTACCTCTTAAACGGCTTCTCTGTATAAGGCACTCTTTAAATATATTATCCTGTATAATCCTCACAGCAAGTAAATGAGGTACTTACTAACTCTTATTATCTCCATTTTTCAAATGAGGAAAGAGACACAGAGAGATTAAGTGCCTGGCCCAGGATCATGCAGCTGATAAATGACAGGGCTGGGATTTGGCCAGACGGCCTGATGCTGGATCCCCTGTTCGCAAACACTGTGCTTTGGTGCTTCTAACTTCGCTTCCCATAAAGGAAGGGTTTGAAATTCAAAGTAAACAGAGAGGATGTACTCGTTTTATATCATCACATGCCCGTGTTTGTGGTCTGCCTTGATACTTTCTGTAAAGAAGACTGTTTTAAATTTTACGGTATAAAATTAGTGTTGAAAGGCAACGGACAGATCTTGGCCTGAGAGCTGATGTGTCATAAGTACTAATGGCTCTTAAGCTATTAAGTACATTGTGTGGCTTCAATTGTAGTTGAGCCATTTTCACATGTTTTTGCAACACTCGGACATGATCTCCTTTCAGTAATGGACTTTCCCACCAATGTGTCCTTGACAGTTTGGAGCATACATTTTGCTCCAGAGAAAAATATAATGACACTGAGCCTTTGGTATGAAGACATTTCACTTCTTGCTTCTGCCTGAGGCAATCATGAATTTTTAGTTGTTGCAGAGGTTGGGAAAACTTTAAAATTTTTATGGATGGAACTATCGAATGCTTTCTGTCCTAAAGTTCAATTTCATTTGAGAAAAGGAATATACAAATTTAAATACACAGCCTCACTTTGACAATTCTTTGCTGTTTTTTCAATCCATAGTCTATTCTATGCATTTTTTTCCACTTTCTAAAGGTTACTCATTTTTCCTTCTAGTGTCAGATAAGTTAGAAAGATCTTTTTTTTTTTTTTTTTCCATTGAAAAATGTATTGTTTCTTGGTCATAGTTCAAACTTTTGTGGATGACTTAGAACAGGTAAATTTCTAAATGCATCTTCTGCATGAGAACCCTTCATCAATTTGATGATGGCCATCATGTCCTCCTATCCCACCTCTCCTTTGAATAAATATTCAAGTTCCCCCCTGACATGACTTTCAGGTTTTTTATTATCATCCCACTCTGAGTTAGAAGACCCATGTGTATACGTAGGTATGGTGTTGTGTCACCTAGAAAATCAGTGGCGGTTATCTTAAATAGAACCTAATTATGGGTCCCTGTTAGGGGCTGAATTGTGTCCCCTTAAATTCACGTGTTGAAGTCTTAACTCCCAGGACATCAGAATGTGACTATATTTGGAGACAGGGCCTTTGAAGAGGTACTTAAAGAAAACGAGGTCATATGGTGGGCCCTAATCCCATATGACTGGTGTCCTTGTAGGAAGAGATTAGCATAGACAGGTATGCTGAAAAGGTGGCCATCTGTATGTAAGTGAAGGAGCAAGGCCTCAGAAGAAACCAAATGTGCTGATACCTTGATCTTGGACTTCTCCTTTCCAGAACTGTGAGAAAATAAATTTCAGGTATTTCAGCCACCTAGTATGTGGCATTTGGTTATGACAGCCTTAGTAAACAATGTAGTCTGTACAGTTTGTGCCTTAATTCCTCAAGCCCATGACAGTGATTACTGAACCATGATTTGCGGCCCTGGTAGATTCAGTAGAAAGGGATGATTTATGGGCATACTCAAAACTGATATTATCCAAAACAGTTCAGTTTTTTGTGTGTATTATTTTGTCTAGGATGTTTCTTTGATACTTTGTGCTACAGAAATGAATGTTCATTCTGAAGTAAAAAACAATGGAAATTTAAATAAAAAATGCAGCCTTTGAACAGAAGTGGTAGTTTTACAAAATAGGGTTCATATGCTGATGAGCAAGAAATTCTGATTATTTTAGTCTTGAGACCACTTGCCAGAATTCATATTCTGCAGCCTCAGAGACTGCAGAAGGAGCATGAAGGAGCATGAAGGAGCATGAAGTCCAAGAGTTTTAAAAGTTCTATAAAGTTCTCTGGGATCACTTCTCAGCCTTTTGGCTAAGATCAAGTGTAAAGTTCTCTGGGGCACCTGGGTGGCTCAGTCCGTTGAGTATCTGGCTCTTGGTTTCCTCTCAGGTCATGATCTCATGGTTTGTGGTTTTGAGCCCTGAGCTGGGCTGTGCGCTGAAAGTGCAAAGGTTACTTGGGATTCTCTTTTTCTGCCCTCGCCCCCTGCCCTTTCTCTCTCTCTCTCTCTCTCTTCCTCTCTCTCTCTTTCTTGTGCAAAATAAATAAACTTAAAAAAAATTTAAAGTTCTCTAGGAGATACTTGAAAAATAGGTAGTGAGAGACGAGCCATTTAATATTCCTAAACATCTGATTTCTGATCACAAACTGATAACCATCTTGGATTCTGTGACATTACAAAAAAATTAGGAAAATTATCAATTGCCATTAATAATAGTAAACATTGATTTGGGAAAGAATCCCGCATTGATGTTAAACTGGGGGCAGGAGAAGCTTGATGGAGAACAGAATATTTACATGCTCTTAAAGCATCTCCCTATAGATATGTTGTTGATTTCAAAGACAAAAAAATGGTACCTTATATAATAGTGGAGAAACAGAACATCAAAATTACCATCATTAAAGGGGGGGAGACAGATATCATGTGATCTGGGTATGATACCATGAGAAGAACATAAAATCACTTTCATAGTGTTCTGACAACAAATGCATTACCTGAATCTAATCATGAGGAAACATCAGATAAACCCCACTAGAGGAGGATTCTAAAAAGTACCTGGCTTTCCTTCCTCAGAATGACAACGGCATGAAAGACAAAGGCTGAGGAACTGTGCTGGATGAAAGGAGTCTCCTAGAAGTGACAGTTAAATGAAATTCATGACCCTTGATGGAATCCTAGACTGGGAAATACAGTTAAAAAAAAGGAGACAGCTGACAGTGGAATATGGACTATGAATTAGATTGTGATGAGCAAATGTTTTCTGTAAAGGACCAAATAGTAAATTTTTTAGGCTTTGCAGGCCATCTTTTCCCTCTTGCAACAAGGATCCAACTTTGCGATTGCTAACATTGTTGCCATGGACAATACATGAAAGAATGGACATGGTTGTGTCTCAGTAAAATTTTATTTACAAAGTCGGTTGGCAGGCCCGGTTTGGCCTACAGGTGTGCTGAGCTCTGTGTTACATAAGCATATTGTGTCAATGGTAAAGTTTCTGAATTTGATAACAGTATTGTGGTTTGTAAGAGAATATTCTTCTGGTTGGAAGACATATACCATGGAAACATGGAAGAATTAAGGGCATGCTGTATGCAACCTACTATCAAATTGTTTAGGAAATATAAAAAAGTTGCATAGAATTATATAGAATAAATGTTAAGCATATGGAAAGAGAAAGAGAAAATCAGTGTGACAACATGTTGAAATTGATGAATTTGGTTAGTAAAGCGTATGCAGGAGTTCTTTGTATTATTCTTGCTACTTTTCTGTAAGTTTGGGATTATTTTGAAATAAAAAGATAAAAGCAAATTAAAAGAACTCCCTACGACTAAAAGTTGGGAGAGGAGCAAAAAACAAAACTAACAATCAACATGCATGTGCACACACGCCCACTCACTGCATTTGGTGGCTTTGCACCATCTGTGACATACTGAACCATGTGAATTAACAGAAGCTACAAAAACAGGCTTCTGGGGGACAATTCAAATAAAAGGCAGGATTCATGAGGGAGATGAAGACAAAGAATGGAATTAGGAACCAAGGCTCAGCAGAACCTCATTTGGCTTTTGAACTCTCTTGAAGGATGCAGACTTGGGGAGAAAGTAAGATGTGGAGGTGTTGCTGATGCTTTTTTTTTAAGTTTTATTTTATTTATTTGAGTGAGACTGAGACAGTGTGAAGGAGGGAGGGGCAGACAGAGGGAGAGGGAATCCCAGGCAGGTTTCACACTGCCAGCACAGAGCCCAACTTGGGGCTCAAACCCACGAAACTGTGAGCCAAAACCAAGAGTGGGTGCTTAACTGACTGAACCACCGAGGCACCCCTGATGCTTTTGCTCTGCTTTCCTTACCCACCTCCCAATTCCTCCCTCTCTCAATATTCCTATCCCCTTTTACTCTCTCTCTCCCTCTCCCCCCATTTCTTTTGGTTTTGTTGTTGGCCTTGTTTTTACTTTTTTCTCTCTCTTCCTCTGCCCTTCTCTGTCATAAGTTGGTACATGGATTTGCTTCTGATATGTTCCTATTAAACATCCACTGAGTTAAATCATTGTAGACAAACCATAATCAGCACAACAATGTTCAAATCATTTGAAACTTAGCTTCAGTTAGGTTAACTTCACACATACTCATATATACCTGGTAGACTTCTAGCTCATGATAAAAAATAGGAAAGAATGTGGTTACCTGTCTATTAACTTGGTCCATTTCATGGCCAGGCCACTTTCTCCTTATTGATTGGTCTGCTTTTGGAGTGTGTGTGTGTGTGTGTGTGTGTGTGTGCACGTGCACACATGTGTGTGTGCCTGTCTGTGTGTTTTTGTGGTTTGGGAGGATTTTTCTCCCCTATTAAATGCACTTCTCATTTCTGTTTTTCACTTACTTGCAATTGTTTCCCTTTAAGACATCCCTTTCCCCCAATAATATAGCCCTCATCACAGCTCCATTTGGGTAAGGTGCCCCCTTTGCACCTTACCCCAAACTTCCTGGCAGCTTTCTTTTATTGCATGTCAAGCAGTATTATTTTATTTTGTGAAGGTATGCAGTGTGATGATTTCACATACATATACACTGTAAAATGATTACCATGATCAAATTAATTGTCACATCTATCATCTCACATAGTTAGCATTTTTTTGTGCGTGTGGTGTTAAGATCTACTCTCTTAGCACATTTCAAGTATACACTGCAGTATTATTAACTATAGTTACCATGTGCATTAGATCAGTAGAACTTCTTCATCTTATAATTGAAAGTTTGTCCATAACCAGCAAAGAAATTGAATCAGTAATCAAAAAACTCCCAACAAGCAAAAGTCCACGACTAGATGGCTTCACAGGTGAATTCTACTGTACATTTAAAGAAGAGTTAATACCTATTCTTCTCAAACTACTTCAAAAAATAGAAAAGGAAGGAAAACTTCCAAATTTATTCTTTGAGGCTCACATTACCCTGATACCAAAACCAGATAAAGACATTAGTGGAAAAGGGAACTACAGGCCAATATCCCTGATGAACATATATGCAAAAATCCTCAACAAAATACTAGCAAACTGAATTCAACAATGCATTGAAAGAATAATTCAGCACAATCAAGGGGGATTTATTCCCAGGTTGAAAGGTTGTTCAATATTTGCCAGTCAATCATTGTGATACATCACATCAATAAGAGAAAGGATAAGAGTGAGAGTGATATGATCATATCAATAGATGCAGAAAAAGCATTTGACAAAGTGCAACATCCATTCATGATATAAACCCTCAACAAAGTAGGTTTAGAGGCAATATACCTCAACTTAATATAGGACATATATGAAAATCCCACAGCTAACATCATACTTAATGGTGAAAAATTGAGAGCTTTCCCCCTGAGATCAGGAACAAGACAAAGATAACTACTCTCATCACTTTTATTCAGCATAGTACTGGAAGTACTAGCTACAGCATTCAGAGAACAAAAAGAAGTAGAAGGCATGCAAATTGATAAGGAAGAAGCAAAACTTGTCACTATTTGCAGTTGACATGGTGTGCTATATATGGAAAACTTGAAAGACTCCATCAAAAACCTGTTAGAACTGATAAATGAGTTCAGTCAAGTCACAGGAAACAAAATCAGTGTACAGAAATCAGTGGCATTTCTGTACACCAGTAATTAAGCAGCAGAAAGAGAAATTAAGGCATCAGTCCCATTTACAATTGTACCAAAAGTAACAGATACGTAGGAATAAACCTAACCAAAGAGATGAAAGACCTGTACTCTGAAAACTAGTAGACACTGATGAAGAAAACTGAAGGTAACACAAAGAAACGGAAAGACATACCATGCTCATGGATTGGAAGAGCAAATATTGTTAAAATGTCTATGCTACTCTAAATACTGTACACATTTAATGTAATCCCTATCGAAATACCAATAGCATTTTGCACAGAGCTAGAACAAACAATTCCAAAATTTGAATAGAGCTGCAAAAGACCCCAAATAGCCAAAGCAATCTTGAAAAAGAAAACAGACATCACAGTTGTGGATTTCAAGTTCTTTTACAAAGTTGTGTAATCAAAACAGTGTCGTGGGCATGGGTGGAGGGGGATGGGGGATGGCGGGGGTGGGGCGGGGGGGGGTTGCCTGGGTGGCTCTGTCCGTTAAGAGTCTGACTTCAGCTCAGGTCATGATTTCATCGTTCATGAGTTCGAGCCCTGCATCGAGTTCTGTGTTGACAGCTCAGAGCCTGGAGCCTGTTTCAGATTCTGTGTCTTCCTCTCTTTCTGCCCTTCCTCTGCTCATGCTCTGTCTCTCTCTCTCACACACAAAATAAAACAACAACAACAACAAAACAACAATATGGTCCTGGCACAAAAATAAACACATAGATTAATGGAACAGGATAGAAAACCCAGAAATAAACCCACCACCATATGGTCATTTAGTCTTTGACAAAGTAGGAAAGAATGTCCTATGAAAAAAAGGACAGTCTATTCAGCAAATATTGGCGGGAAAACTGGAGAGAAACATGCAGAAGAATAAAACTGGACCACTTTATTATACCATCAAAAAAATAAATTAAAAATGGATTAAAGACCTAAATGTGAGACCTGAAACCATAAAAATCCTATAAGCAAACATAGGCAGTAACCCCTTTGACATTAGCCATAGCAGCTTCTTACTAGACACATCTCTCGGGGCAAGGGAAACAAAAAAGGCAAAAATAAACTATTGAGATGAAATCAAAATAAAAAGCTTATGCACAGCAAAGGAAACAGTCCATAAAAATAAAACACAACCTGCTGCATGAGAGAAGATATTTGCAAATGACCTAGCTGTTAAAAGAGTTAGTATCCAATATATATAAAGAACTTATAAAAAAAAAAAAAAAAAAAAACTTCTAAAACTCAACACCCAAAAAGCAAATACTCCAATTTAATGGGCAGAAGACATGAACAGACATTTCTCCAAAGAAGACATATAGATGGCCAACAGACACATGAAAACATGTTCATCATTACTTATCATCAGGGAAATGCAAATCAAAACTATGGTGAGATAGTACCTCACACCTGTCAGAATGGCTCAAGTCAACAACACAGGAAACAACAGGTGTTGGCAAGGATGTGGAGAAAGGAGAACCCTCTTGCACTTTTGCTGGGAATGCACACTAGTGCAACCACTGTGGAAAACAGTGTGGGAGTTCCTCAGAAAGGTAAAAATAGAACTGCCCCCAGATCCAGGAATCACACTATTGGGTCTTTACCCAAAAAATACAAAATCACTAATTCAAAGGAATACATGCACCTCCATGTTTATAGCACCATTATTTACAATAGCCAAATAGTGGAAACAGCCCAAGTGTCCGTCATTAGATGAATGGATAAAGATGTGGTTATATATACAGTGGAATATTATTCAACCATAAAAAATGAAATTTTGTCATTTGCAATGACATGGGTGGAGCTAGAGAGTATAATGCTAAGTAAGCCAGTCAGCAAAAGACAAATACCATATGATTCCACTCATATGTGGAGTTTAAAAATCAAAACAAATAAAGGAAAAGAGAGAGGCAAACCAAGAAATGGCATTTATTTATTTATTTATTTATTTATTAGCTTATTTATTTAAATATTAAAAATTTTTTTTAATGTTTTTATTTTATTTTTGAGATAGAGACAGAGCATGAGTGGGTGAGGGGCAGAGAGAGAGGGAGACACAGAATCTGAAACAGGCTCCAGGCTCTGAGCTGTCAGCACAGAGCCCGACATGGGACTTGAACTCATGGACCGTGAGGTCATGACCTGAGTTGAAGTTGGACGCTTACCCGACTGAGCCACCCAAGCGCCCCATAAGTTTATTTATTTATTTTGAGAGAGAGAGAGAGGGAGTGGGAGAAAGAGAATATGAGCACAGGAAAGGCAGAGAGTGAGGGAGAGAGAGAATCCCAAGCAGGCCCTGTGCTGTCAGCATGGAGACCTGTGTGGGGCTTGAACTCACAAACCGTGAGATCATGATGTGAGCTGACACCAAGAGTTGGACACTTAACCGACTGAGCCCCCCAGGCGCCCCCAGACTCTTAATTATAGAGAACAAACTGATCATTACTAGACAGCGGGTGGGTGGGGGGATGGGTGAAATAGATGATAGGGATTAAGGAGGGCACTTGTGATGAGCACCGGGTGATGTGTGGAATTTTTGAATCACTACATTGTACACCTGAAACTAATGTAACACTGTATGTTAACTAACTGAAATTGAAATAAAAACTTAAAAATAAAAAGTAAATGAAACTTAAAAAAAAAGAGAAAGTTTATATGCTTTGATCTCCATTTCCCCATTTCCTCCACCCCCTCTGCCTCTGGAAACCATTGTCCTATTCTCTGGTTCTATGGGTTTGACTTCTTTCGTCATCTTTGCTTTTCTTTGGCAAGAGGTTTGTTCCAACCTGTTCTCATTTTCCATAATATCTAGAATCCTCTGCCCAATTTATTTGTTTTTAATTTTTTTTAAGTTTTATTTATTTATTTTGAGAGAGAGAGAAAGAGCATGCACAAGAAGGGGAGGAGCAGAGAAAGAGGGAGAGAGAGAATCCCACGCAGGGTCTGCAGTGTCATATTGTGAAGCCCCATACGGGCCTCAAACCCACGAACTCTGAGATCATGACCTGAGGCGAAGTCAGGCACCTAACCAACTGAGCCACCCAGGTGCCTCCCAGTTTATTTTTTGTCTATTCATTTTCTGTTGTCAAATGTATTAAAAATCAAACATTTTATTATGTTCAATAAAATTTTATGTAAAAAGTATCTGATAGTTATCAGAAAACTGGATATCCTCCGACTACCTTTACTATTTGGCATATTATGACATGAATGAGAAAATGTTGCATATATGTACCCTGTGAGTTTTAACTACTTGTCTTAACAGCTACTCACACAAAATTCATTTAGTGCCAAGAAAACATTGCTGCATAAAATTTATTGTCCTTCAATATTGTCAATATTGTCCTTCAATATTGTCCTTCAATAGTATTTATTGAAGGCACTATCATGTATTCGAGTGATATTTTGACTGTCCAACTTGAAGAACACTTGACTTAGCCCTTTAATGTAATGTGACTTAACTTTTCTTGTTTTGATTTCTTTTTAGTTTGGTGACATACGCTCTCTTTAAAAAATTTTTTTTAATGTTTATTTATGTTTGAGAGAGAGAGAGAGAGAGCTGAGAAGGGGCAGAAAAAGAGGGAGATACAGAATTCGAAGCAGGCTCCAGGCTCTGAGCTGTCAGCACAGAGCCTGTTGTGGGGCTTGAACTCACAGACTGCAAGATCATAACCTGAGCCAAAGTTGAATGCTTAACCGACTTAGCCACCTAGGTGCTCCATACTCTCTCTTTTTTTAATAGAAAGAAATGCACTATGGTTAAATGCAGTGAAAATGAGTACTTTTTTTTTTTAATTGATACGTTTTTTAACTGATCTATATCAAGTGAGATAAGCAGGACTTGTACTAGTTTACAGGGAAGGCTTTTTAGTCATATAAAAGGAAATATATTGTTTCATCTCTAGATAATGCTTTAAAAATCTGTATGTTAAGAATTATTGAAAAGCAAAATTCTGCACTGTGTTGTTGTTGTTGTTGTTTTTGTCCACCTTGCCTCTTCTGAGGTAACAACAAAAAAGCTGTATGCAATTCCTAACTGAAGCATTCCTTCACTTGAACTGGTCTTTTTGAACAATGAGAGAAGTGCTGTAGTAATGCAAAGAGATTGTTAGAGACCTAAAGTGAAAGGCAGTAGGTTATTATGAATAATTTTGTGAACTTATATCAGATTTATTTTAACATGACTACTTTTGCTAAAAAGCTCATTAGAGGTTAACAAAATGATTTCATAGAAAAAGCCAAAGCTCAGACAAGTCTCCATAATTAGCATTTATGCAATGAGGACACAAAGAACTTTATAGCTCAAAGGAACCTTACAACATTCCAACAAACTCTCTTACATTAAAAAGAGGGAAACTGTGACCCAAGGAGAAATAACTAATTGTTTTTTTTTGTGTTTTTCTTTTCAATTTGTATTTATTTTTTTAAATGTTTATTTATTTCTGAGAGGGGTGGGAGGGGCAGAGAGAGAGACGGAGACACAGAATCTGAAGTAGGCTTCAGGCTCTGAGCTGTCAGTACAGAGCCCAATGCGGGGTTCGAACCCACGAATTGTGAGATCGTGACCCGAGTTGAAGTTGGACACTTAACCAACTGAGCCACCCAGGCACCCCTTGATTAATTGTTTAAATGAAGTTTGAAGTAGACTGTGAATGTTTTTTTTTTAACTACAAGCTATATAGAATAAAATATATACAAGGTATATAATTTATTATTATTATATTAGAAATAACGGGCTATACAAAATTTTGTTCATTGCAAAGTGTTTATTAGTGGCTGCTAGATGGGTCTCAGTGGGCTGAAATAAAATTTGGGCTCCTTCTGGAGGCTCTAGGGAAGGATTCATTTGTTTGTCTTTTGCAGTTCTAGAAGTCACCTACCTTGCTTGGCTCATGGTTCCTTTCTTGATATTTAAAGCCTACAAGGTGAGGCATTGCTGCTTCCTCCTAACATATCAGGACACTTATGATTACATTGGATTTACCCTAGCAATCCAGGGTAATCTCCACATCTCAAAGTCAGCTGATTAGCTACCTCAACTTCATCTGCAACCTTAATTCCTCTTTGTTATGTAATTTACCATATTCATAGACTCCAAGGATTAGGATATGGACACTTTGGGGAGGCTTTGGTCTGTAACAAGTAGTAACATAAATACCTATATTAAAATATAAGGACAGCTAGAAGCACCTAAGTGCTTATTTGTTTGGAGGCACAGATACGGATTTATTTGATTGTTTAATGTTCCTGTTTCTTCTCCCATCCTCAACCCTTGTATTAGAACATTTCCTTAAATTTACTGTAGGGTGTTAATATAGGAAATGGCCAGCATTTTATTTTTATTTTTTGTATTTGAAGTGACTTTTCAGATCTGGATATAAATTATTTGGAGGTGTTTTCAAGTTATTAGAAGATGAGCAGGTCAGGCATGTTCTCCTTGTGCGCATTCTTACCTTACTCATATGTAATGGCAACTTCCCTTGGCTTACACCTATAGCTAGGTACACAAGATAACCTTTTGTTTCTTGGTAGATGGCTTAAAATATACTTTCTAGCTAGATAAAATAAATGGAGGAAAGCATTCATTTATAGTGGTCATTTCTGTTTTTTACAGATATAGATACCAGTCTGGTTTTGTTAATCTTACCATGGGTATTGTGATCTTATTTTTCTGTAGATATGAAAAGTACATTTATCATTTCTATCAACAAACTACCTTGTTTCAAAGTTGTGAGATTTATCAAAGGGAACTTCTGTGGGAAAGGAATTTGCACAGTATTGGTTGAATCAGATATAGATAGACTTTTTTGTTTTGTGAAGGTGTTTACTGCGTATATTGAATTCCCCCAGCCTGAGGCAGTGTTTCTGTTTGGTACAGCAATTTTAGAAAGTTTTTTTCTGATTGCAATAGAAACACTGCAAATTTTCAAAGGGCTGGAGGAATCTTTGGTTAAAGGAAAGTTCCAACTAATTGGTAGGTAAAAGATAAGTGAAAGAAAATAGACAGAACTGGTAGCAATCTGTTTCTCGGGGTGGGAAGGGAGTGGGCATGTCTATAAATGAATGGACAGTGAGGAGGTTTGGATGCTGTCCATGGAAGTCATGGAATTACTGATGAGTTTGTTGGGAAATCTGTAAATCTGTTAGAGAACAATTTTGTACTCCTGAAACTTTATATCAAAGATAATAGGTTCAACAGGATTATAAACTTGAGCACTGAAAAGAAAAAGGAATCAGTCTAAATAGAGACAAATTACACTCCTTGAAAACAAACTTTACATGGTAAGAAGTGTCAAGTTGTGATATTGACAGGCAGTTAAATTAAGGTCCTAATAAACTTCTCCTGGAGACTATAGTGAACTAAAAGCTTGAAATTCAAGATTTGTGTCATGCTGCCAGACTGAAATTTTGTCCAAAATGGCGTGTGTGTGTGTGTGTTGCATATATATTTAGTAAACATAGAAATATCAACCTGTTAATATTCCTAGAAACTGTGACTCCCAACTTAGTTTGTCTCGATGACTCAATCAGTAGCAAAAAAGTCTGGTCCTTTCCATTGTCAAGTAGGATTTCTCAAATTAAGAACAGCCTTTATTCATTTGAAAAGAACTTGAGTGACTTCTAATTGCCTGGCATTATGTTAGATGGTAGATGTAGGATATTGAATATAAGCAAATTCAGTCCCTGACCTGATGGTGTTTATAGTCTAATGGGGAAGCTAGCATTTTAATTAGTTAATCATACAGTGTTAAGGTACATACTCCTATGAGAGTCTGGAAAAGCTTCCCCCAAAAGGTGAGTTGTGATCAGAGGGATAAATAGAAAACAATAAAGTGAAGAGAGATGAATTGGGGGGGAGGGCAAAGCAGTCAAGTTTGAGGAAACATTTACAAAGACTATGTGGCTGGAAGATGTTGGAGTTCACAGGGTACAGAATGGGAGAAACCATTGAGTGATAAGGATAGACAATAGGAAACCATTAAAGGATTGTAACAAGTTGGAAGGTGGTGATAAAATTGGATTTCTGTTTCAAAAGATCATTTTGGCTACAATGTATAAGACGGAATAGAAGTAGGCAGGAGTGACTGTAGGGGGATGAGTTGCGACTCTGCAATTATCTGAGAGAAGTTGGTTGCTTGGTTAGTATTGGAGTATATATAGAGAAGGTGATGGGTTTAGGGCAAGTTACAAGGTTAAGATCTCAAGATCTGGTGATGAATTGGGGATGACAAGGTAGGGTCAAAAATGTATCTGGGGTTTTTCTGGCTTTCATATCTGGTTGAGAGGAGATATTTTACTGAGAGAGGGAGGCGTAGAATGGGACCACATTTGAGGGGTAGGATGGGGGTGCAGATCATAAGCACAGATATGGATGTGTTTGAAATCCCTTCATGACATACAGGTGGAGAGATCAATTTAGGCAGTGAGATATATAGGTCTAGAGTATAAAGGAGATTTTTGGCTAGAGAACTTATGGCATATCTGCACTGGCTTGTAATTGAAGCTGTTGATACTGATGAGAAATTCGCACATTTAATGGCCAATAAGAGGACAATAAATCTGCAAACCTAGTAGGTTTGGAAGTAGTAGGTTTAGGTCAGTTTAACCAAAAGTGTGAAGAGGGAGTGATCATCAGTGTTGAATTCTGATGAAGCATGAAGAATAGGAAGGCTCTGAGGGGCGCCTGGCTGGCTCAGTCTGTAGAGCACTCAGCACTTGATCTCAGGGTTGTGAGTTCAAGTCCTACATTAGACATGGGCCTACTTAAAGAACAGTGAACACAAAAAAATGTCTGTTGTACGAGTGATGTGAAAGTCATCAGTGACTTTAGGCAAAGTGATTTCAGTGGCATCAACCAATAAGTTTTCTTATGGTAGGTGTAATTCTTCTGGGAGTGGTCATTTGCTATTTTATGGAATCTTCGTCTAAATGCAGGATTTCTTTTTTCTCTTTACTTTTCTCATTCATTCATTCTTTGTGATATTTGTCTTACTCTCTCAAAATTGAGATTTGCAAAATAGGATTTGCCATTGTGAACAATATATTATCTGCTCTGATATGAACATCTTTTCTTTGTTTCTCATATCTCAAATACAATAATAAAAGCTTCTTTTGTTATTTTTAGTATCTTTTAGGACTCTTAGTTTATTCTCAACTATAGTCTCCCTGACATTATTTGGGTGTAGATTTCATTTGTATTATTTTGTTCTTAAGTTTTATATAAATTCTCTGTGTATTAAATACCTTAGGGAAAGAAAGAACTGTGAACATTGCTTCTAAGTGTACCCTACAATTTCTGTTGATTCATTTTAGTTGCATGTTCAGTTGTTTTGTTAAAATGAGCCATATTCTTTTGCTTTTGTACTCATAAAATCATTATTAGTTTTTTCCCACCCTCAATTACAAATGATTTATTTTTTAAATGGCTATATATCTGACTGTATTACTGTTCCTCTCCCTAGTTAATTAGGAAGAAACCTACTCGCCTTCTGGTCACTTTACATCTCAAGGATTTTCAAAAATTTATGGTGGTTTTATGCTTTTCCAAGGCCTGAAATGCATCTCTTGCCTGTTACCCTGGGGTCAGTAGGAGTCCCTTGTATATTACACATAGGAAGTACTTCAAAACTATTACTGTTTTATTATCTAGATTAAAAAAAACCCAAAACTATTTATTGGTATATTCATCTTTGCCATTCCTGTTCATACTATGGTCTTCTTTAAATTTTAGGATTCATTTGCTTTGTAGCTCATGGATTATCTCACACATGAATTAACAGATGACATATTGTATATGCAGTGTATTAGTTTTTCTCATCAGATTACTCCTATTTGTAATTGTAGCATTGTAGATACTATGAAGACAGATTCAACCAAGTAAACTGGTGGTGGGTTCTACAAAAAAAAAAAAAAAAGTAATTTTTTTCCTTTAGTCTGAATAACAGTTTTTCAGGCCTTGTTTCATGGGCTAGCAACTAGAGTAGTCATATAGGGTCTCAAATTCAGAAAAGGGCCCACATGTAGGGTTTAATGCCCCATGCTTGATGTCTTGAAATTCTTACTAATTTCTTCTTTGATTTGGTTTTTGTGAATGAATTCCCCTGGGACAACCGGGTAAGAGATTGAGGCTTGGAAACCCACCTCGCAGGGGTCCATCTCCCATCACTTCCCATCCCCCTTTGGGGTGGGTTCTTGGCCATACAGTCTCCTGCCCCTTCCCAGTTCAGTGAGTCCTCTCCCCCTGGAGGGAGCTTGAGTGCAGGTGTGGGGATGGTTGAATCTAGCATGTATCTTCTGCTCCCTGAGTTTATAGAACCAGGACCTGAGGCGCTCGTCAGGGCCTGGAATCACCTTATGAGTATTCCCACACCTGAGAGCTTGACATTAACTAGCAAATAAAAAAAAAATAGAACAACAGGTTGAGACGCTCATTCATGTAAACAAGGGGCATGCATTTTTATTTTGCTTCTGTCAGATTATGTAGTTGGTCCAGGGGTGCCTGGGTGGCTCAGTCGGTTGAGCGCCTGACTTCGGCTCAGGTCATGGTCTTGCAGTTTGTGAGTTCAGGCCCCACATCGGGCTCTGTGCTAACAAACAGCTCAGAGCCTGGAGCCTCCTTCGGATTCTGTATCTCTCTCCCTCTTCCTCTCCCCCTCCCCTGCTCATGCTCTGCTTCTCTCTGTCTCTCAAAAATAAATGTTAAAAAAAAAATCAAAAAAAAATTTTGTAGTTGGCCCTGACACTTGTTAACAGTGAAGTAATGGCTTAGAAACTAACTTCACCTTTGCAACTTATTTTTTAATTTTTTTTTGTACTTTCAAGTTTTTATTTAAATTTCAGTTAGTTAACATACAGTGTTATATTAGTTTCAGGTGTAGAATTTAGTGATTTATCACTTATCTACAACACCCAATGTTTGTCACCAGTGCCCTCCTTAATACCCATCACCCATTTAACCCAACTTTTGCAGCTTATTGATTACATTATTAGAAATAAGGTAAAAAGTTTTCAAAATTTTTAGTTTTTTTCAAACATGGGATATAAATGGGTTTACTTGTAATTAGAACCAAATATTTCATAACAGTAATTGTTTTTCCACAGAGCATGCTGTTAGTCTTTAAATTTATTTTTCACTAAAAAAAGATTTTTGAAATTGAGCTATTTATACCCTCCCAGCAGTAACAAGTAGGATTTGAATTTACAGTATGAATTTAGAGGTGTGCCTGGGTGGTTCAGTTGGTTGAGCATATGACTCTTGATTTCAGTTCAGGTCATGATCTCATGGTTTGTGAGATTGAGCCCATGTGGCTCTAACAGCACAGAGCCTGCTTGGGATTCTCTCTCTCCTCTCTATCTCTCTCTCTCTCTCTCTCTGCCCCCAAGTAAATAAATAAACTTAAAAAAATAAAATTATGATTTCGTTTCATCACATCACTGCCTCTTCCTGGCCCCCAGTGCACATTCTAGCTGTTCTGTTACCCTCAATGGACTTAAGTTACCAATCTGCTTTTGTTGGAAAACATGTTTTATTTGATTGTTTTTCTGAAGGCCTTATTTGCTTTGCACAGGTCCTTTTAATACATAAAAGTAGCATAGCGCTGCCTGTGGCAAATTCTAAAATTTTTTTTTTTTAGTGTAACAATTGAACCCAAGAGATGGAGGGAACAAATTAGATTTAACCTTTCCATCCATAGCTTTTGTGACCTCTCTTGTTCCCACTCATATGAACTGGCAATATTCTTGTTGTTGTTGTTGTCTTTTTTTTTTTTTTTTCAAAACACCTCATGACCTTATTCTCTTCTAAATTAAAAAAAATATTGGCATCACTGTTTGAATTATCTTCTTTGTCATAAGTTGGAAGAGTTGATCATGCTGGTGTTACAGGTACTCATTGCAAAATATGCTAGAGCCATCTGTTGTATTTTTTTTAAAACTAAAATAAAGCTTCTGAAGGGCTTTTTGTGAAATACATAATAATGAGGTGTTCACAGATTGCTAATTTATTACTTTTGATTTACAGTTCTATCTGTAGAGCATCTTTCTAAAAATTCATTGAGATTTCAGAGATCTGCTTTGTTGGTTTTACCCAAATTAACTTATAGCTTTCTCTAATGTCTACTATGGCAGATCCCACAAAGGGACATTTTCTGCACTCCTTTCTTTCTTAGAAGTCCTAGAGAGCTTGAGGAATTAACTTTGGTTTCCATGTCAGTATTTATATAGTTTATGAGCTAGCATTTTCTTTCCATCTAGAGCTTAGACTGCCTCTCCAACGTAATAGTTGAATTTGTGACTTTTAAAATGATTTCACAGTTGAAACAACTGTTATAAAGTGATATAAACCTTTTGTGTTTCTTGTAATTTGACCTTTTGCCTAAAATATTATACAACAATGAATAGATGTTTGCATTCCAGGAATACTTTAATCTCTAAGTTTGTCATGGAATTCAAGGTTGAAATCATTTATTCAAAAGTAAAGTTAGACTTTTAAAGAGAAGACCGAATTATTTTGCAGAAACTATAATAAAATTTGAATTAAAATGTTTCAATTTTCTTGCTTTCTAATCACAACCTTAATTTTATATTGTCCTTAACTAGAAGGTTATTTAACTTCAAAGTGTCAATTTGTTTTACATAAATAAGCCCCGATGTGGGGCTTGAACTCACAAGCTGTGAGATCATGACCTGAGCCAAAACCAAGAGTCAGATGCTTAACTGACTGAGCCACCCAGCACCCTTACTTAGAGTTTTAAAAAACTTTTTAACTCCCTTTCTTGATGATATTTTATTGGGGATAGGCATATATTGCACCTTTCTTTATATCTCATTAACCCATTTGGTCAATTAATTTTGCCTATTTTTAGCCTTTGATATTCTTCCATTTTCCACTTTGTTTTTACATCTGGGGCCTCATTCCTTATCCTTTCTAACCATTCTCTTTTTTCTCTGATGTCTCTTTCCTGTTACTCCACCTGGTAAATCTATGCTAATTGGGAACAACTAGCCACATGTGTGTTTTGAGACCTTAAAATGTGGACACTCTAAATTGAGATCTGTGATAAATGTAAGTTTCATGGTGGATATGAGATGAAGAAAATAATGTAAAATATCTCAATTTTTTTTTATTGATTGCATATTGACGTGATCACATTTTGGGGTATATTGGGCTAAATAAAATTAATGTCATTTGCTTTTACTTTTTAAAATGTAGCTAACTAGAAAATTTAGAATTATATACATAGATCTAATTATATTTCTTTTTTTTTCTTTCTTCAACGTTTTTTTTTATTTTTTATTTTTGGGACAGAGAGAGACAGAGCATGAACAGGGGAGGAGGGAGACACAGAATCGGAAACAGGCTCCAGGCTCCGAGCCATCAGCCCAGAGCCTGATGCGGGGCTCGAACTCACGGACCGCGAGATCGTGACCTGGCTGAAGTCGGACGCTTAACCGACTGCGCCACCCAGGCGCCCCATAGATCTAATTATATTTTTATTGGAGAGGACTTGCTCTAGATTCTTTTATTATTATTATTATTATTATTATTATTATCATTATTATTATTTTTACTAAATCTCTTAGGATACCTTTCTTCATGTTCTATCCTCACATCCCTAGCCCCCTAAAATTTTCACAGAGGCCAGAAATTAGAAAATGGCAAATGTTTTGCAACTGTCTTTACAAATGAATGTTAGATGGAATAATCAGCAACCATGAAGCACTGATCCATGTGAACACGTGGAGTTACTAATAGGTTTTTTAAGGAAGAATGAAATGTGTAAAATCAGTGGTGATTGTGACACGACTCTGAATACAGTAAAAACCACTGAATTGTATGCTTTCAAAGGGTGTATTTTATGGTTATGAGAATTGCATGTCAATAAAGCTGTTAATAAATGTTAGATTATTCTCTTCACATTAACGTGTCATGGGTTGGTTTTGTTTGGTGTTCTGTTACCCTTTTTCTGCTTATTAGGTCAAATCTGCCTTATATTTATTAATCAAGTTAGCCTTCCTAGAAATTAAGTGTGTGTTCTTGTTAATGTTAGCCATGCTTTGATCTTGAAGAAATGAAAAACATCAGTCAGTGTGCGTTGAGACTTTTGTAAGCAGTTGCAGTCCCTTTTTAAAATTGGTGTATGTGCAGAACAGATATTTTAATGCAGTTTTCCCCCTACGGGGACTTGTTAGGCTAATGTATTTCAGTGTCATTTTAATGCATTTTTATAATTTTTATTTGTTCCTTCAAACCTCTATGATGTTCCAGCATCTGATTAATTGTGGCTCCTTATTAGGACTTCTGGATTTTGTATACATACATATTACACATAAGAGAAAACATCTTTTTTTTTCAAATGGTACACATATCTTTTGTATTACAAGTGCATAAATACGTATTTTTTTCCTAACGCCTGGACAATACATGGATCTGGGTGCTGAAGAGAAACATTTTGATTAATTTTTTTAACATTTATTCATTTTTTAAGAGACAGAGAGAGACAGAATGTGAGAGAGAGAGGGGGAGACACAGATCTGAAGCAGGCTCCAGGCTCTGAGCTGTCAGCCCAGAGCCCGACGCGGGGCTTAAACCTTACAAAGCATGAGATCATGACCTGAGTCGAAGTCAGATGCTCAGCTGACTGAGCCACCCAGGAGCCCCATAGAGAAACATTTTGGTTAAATTGGTCTATTATAAAAAATGAAAAAAAGGTTAGTGTGAAAGAATATTTTTTGAATAATTTTTCAAGCTGCATTTTTTTTCTTTCAGTATTTGAAAGATGGCTGCAAATTGCAATACCTTAAGAAAATATTAATTTTACATCCGTGCTTCTAAGTTTTCATTTATTTTAGATTTGGCCACCATTTTGAGGTGCTTACTTTTCCAACCTTGGAAATAAATATATAAGTAAACAGTTATAAAACTAATATAAATGTTGACAGGTGCTATTTGCCCCTTTCATCCATTTGACCTTAAGTAAGTAAAATTTGGAGAAATTAAAGTTTGATAGTTATATCGTTCATTACAGAAGGCGAGCATCTTCAAGCCAGAAGCTTCAGTGAGGAAGCATTTTTCTTGCATCTTTTCCATCAGCTTCACTTGTGGTTGTATTAAATTAGGAGTGCTTTGTTTCTCTTCAAGAATTCCATAATCTGTTTCTCCTGAGTATTTTTGTAATCTCTTGAATTGTGCCAGTGACTTAGTGGGCAAGGAAACCCCAAATTTACAACTGCATTCATCCTTGATGATTACTTCTTTTGGAAGAAGGACATTCTTCATGATTGTCAAGCTACAGTTGTGCCTTATAACAAATATATCATCAATTATATATTATGACCCCCTGCCTCTTTGTATCTGTTCCTGTTAGAGACTATTTACTGTGGATTGAATGTTGATGTCCCCACAAAATTTGTATGTTAAAACCTAATCCTTAGTGCAGTAGTATTTGGTGGTAAGGTCTTTGGGAGGTAATTGGGTCATGAGAGTAGAACTCTCATGAATGGGATTAGTGCCCTCATAAAGAGGTCCTAGAAATAAATGTGAGAAATAAGTTTCTGTTGTTTATAAGCCACCCAGACTGTGGTACTTTATAGCAACTTGAATGGACTCAGACTTTACGATTATCTTCAATGTAACGCTGTTAATTTGATAGATAAGCACCATTATTTCCTTATTTATTTGAAATGGCATCCCATGAAGGCTTATTACTTGTGGAATCTTAAAGAATAAGACTAACAGACTACTAACAGCTTCTTGTAAGTAGCTTCTGTCTTTTATGATGGAACCTCCCGGAGGACCTGTGTTTCTTTGTTGGTCCGAATGACTCCATTTGTTGTTTCTTTGGGTGTCAGTTTATTTTTTAATAGCACCTCCGGATACAAAAGTTTTGAAGTCCTTAGAAAAATCTTTTCAGAGTTGGTAGAAAAGCCCTGGGTTGTGGGAGTTTGCCCTGTATCATTCGCCTCCAGAGTGGATCTTGGTGAGGTGGGACCCTGGTGGCTGTGGGTTTCCTGCCTTCTTCCTTCTCCCTTTTGTCCCATTCTAGCAGTGGGCTTAAAAACTACAGGATACGATGAACTTTGCCAAGTTGTGGTACCATGCCCTGACCTTTGTAGAAACTAGGTGTGTTAATTAGTGTGACAATCTATAAGAAGTTGTTTTGATTTATTGGATATTATAATTTAAGGAACACAGAGTTACTGCAACTCCCTCCTCGTTTTCCAGACGAGGATTCGACCAAAGATCCCTGCACACTTAGTATTAATACCCTTTCTTCCTTCGTAATACACTTCTGATAATTTTAACTCGTAGTACCCATCTTTAAATGTTCCAGTTTTTAAGCTATGAGGATAGCTTTTTATGTGCATAGAATTTTAAGGTAAATGCATGTATTTCCAAAATTTGTGAGCTTTAATAATCAAAAGAATATATTTATTTTTAAATGGTCATGAGATAAGTTATAGATCATTCTGTGTGTGCCTTTTTATTGATGATAGAGATAGGTATAGAGCACAGGAGAAGGTGAGCATATTGGATTTCTTTCAAAAGTTTAACAAAATTACATTTTAAAGTGCTCTGGTTCTTACAAATTGTATGGTTTTGTATTGTGAACAATTTAATTTTTATTCAATGTTTATTTATTTTTGAGAGAGAGAGGGAGACATAGTGTGAGCAGGGGAGGAGTCCAGAGAGAGAATCTGAAGCAGGCTCCAGGCTCTGAGCTGTCAGCACAGAGCCTGACTTGGGGTTTGAACTCACAAACCACGAGATCGTGACCTGAGCCGAAGTAGGACCCTTAACTGACTGAGCCACCCAGGCACCCCTGTATTGTAAACGGTTTAAATGAAGTAGCCATTTATTTCTACTCAACGTTCAGATATCTAGTTTATGATCTTTTCTGAGATTATATTTTTAATTTCTTGGTATAGAATTATCCATTTAATGTATAACAGGTATATGGCCATATACCCCTAATCTGTGAGGATATTTGCATCTTCTTATTAACTTCATTTTGTCTTTATAATACAGAAAACAAACTGATTGGCTTAATTTCAAGGCTCAGCAATGACTGTCAGAGGATTTACTCTTCATTTTCCTCCCTTTCCTTGCTTTGATCCCACTTGTTTCCCAAAACATTTATATCTTTTCCAAGTTTTCATTTTGGTGGAGGGAAGGGGATTGAGTTTTGTTGCTGTTGTTATTGTTAATCATTACATTTACCACCATTAAACTAAGGGGAGACGGAGGGGAATTGTGCAAATGCTCTGGTCTCTGATGCTGACTATAGTGTTGCCCAGGTACAGAAAAATTGTGAATACAAATCAGGACACTGATTTCCTTGCTTTGTCTCCTGCTTACACATTTGGCAGTAAAAGGTGTTTGAGGGCAGTGCATGTGGGAATGTTCAGGAGTTAACATTAATAATACTTTGGCTAAACAGATGGTATAATTAGCCCACAATGGGGAAGAACAACGTTTTTATGTTTGGATAAAAAGGGCTCACTGTGGGTGGCAGAGTAAGAGTTGGTTCCAAATGACAATACCTTGTAAAGATTAGGAGAGTGACAGTTTTATACCTCAGGATTTAGGCATTTATGGTGGATACATGCGCATATACATGATTGCCCAGCCTGTTTTATTTAAGTATGCTATTACTTGTTACTTTTAGGAAAAAGTCCCCTGCAAGGGAATGCACAAATGACTGTTCATTCAGCTTAGCCCAGGAGACGTGGCTAAGTACTGTGGAGGATTCAGGAAGGAACTTGGTCTTTGTATTCAAATAGCTAATTTTCTGGAACAAATTCATTGGATATTGGCAAATAGAGAACCAGACAAACATTTTTATAGTTAAATAATATTGTAAATGGTTGGCTCTATGAGTTACTTGGTTACATGTATTTTGGGGCACCACAAAAGTAATACGATGAGCAGGAAAACACAATCAGATAAAAGAATATGCAAGCACTTCTACTTGTATAATTAAAAAATGGCTTCCTTAGTGAAAATTCACAAGTTGAAATTGGTTGTATTTTGTACTGTTCAAATTGATCTTTCTCAAGTTTTTATAATAACATAAATTTAACGTAATACCTGACACTTTGGTTAATTATTAGAGAGATATTTGCAAAGATTTTCCCCCTTGTCAGCCCATCTGCTCCTATAGTACAGTCATAATGCACAAACATTGACATCTCAATTATTTCCATGGCAACAAATTGATGTCAGGATCTCACATTTGACTTCACTGCAGGACCAAATAGAATTTGGATTACAGGGTGGTTGGGAGTTCTTACTGAAGCACAGGTCTTTAAGAAATAGAAATATCTTTGGGAAATAATTTTAAGCTTTTAAAAAGAATTGTTTACTTCTAAAGATGAAAATATAAAACTACACATAAAGTATACTAATGCTACTCTTCTATCTTTATGTGTGTATATGCACACACACACAGATATACAGTTGGAAGTAAGCGTTTGAATCTGATTTAATGTTTACTCAGAAGAGTAAAGATGCAGGCAGTAATCAGTAGTACAGAATAACTTACTTTTAGTTAAGTTTATGTATATGAACTATCAATGTGTTATACCTCAGCTTTCAATTATGTAATCTCTCTGTGTTTGGTTTGGAATATTATACTTACAATTGCTCAGCACTGTGTGTGGCTGGCATAGTGTCAAAGGTTTTGCCATACTTTGCCTTCCTTCTTGTTTTATTTTCTGCTCCAGTGAGAAGTATTTAGTATTCCATTGCCTATTCCAAATGTGATTCTACCCATTCTTTGTTGCTGACTCTCAGGGGAAACAATTAGATTTGATTGCCATGAACAAACTTCTTTATTAAATTTAAAGTTATTTCTCATCCTTCTCTGTTTCATAGCCCTTTGTATGTAACCTGTCATAAGGCTGGTCTCATTATTTTTAAATTTGTTTGGGCTTCTGCCTCTCAGACTAGATCGTGAAGACGGGATGGTCTTCATACTCTCAGTGTCAGGCACATACTGGGTACCTTACATCTGCTGAAAAGTGATCTCATGGGTTGTTGGGGCATTATGGATTCTCAGAACATTGATGGTATCCGTTCTAATGCTAGATTTTGAGTTTCATGGGCTTAATGTTTTGGTTTTATGTGTTTTTCGGAGACTGATGCATCATAAAACAAACTGAAAAAAAGAATGACTTGCACTATGTAATTGGAGATAATTCCTTTATTCTTTCTATTAACTTCTTTGGATGACCAAGTCCATGTAAGGGATTATGTGATATATTAGATGGCTCCTGGGTGAACAAATTATGAAACTCGGTGAATTAGGTGTTCAAAGGAATATTGGTTGCTGTATAAATTGTCTCAACATTTCTGTCTAGGTATCTGGTAGCCATCTCTAGGATGAAAAAGTTCTGCCACTCTGAACTGTGTTGGACAAACATGACTGTGTGGTTAATTTTATGTGTCAACCTGACTGAGCTAAGGGTATGTCCAGACAGCTGGTAAAACATTTCTGGGTGTGTCTGTGAGTCTGTTTCCAGCGGAGATTAGCATTTGAATTAGCCTGAGTAGAGAAGTTTGTCCTCACCCATGCTGGTGTGCATCATTCAGTCTTTTGACAGTTACTGGGTGGTGGGTTGTGGAATTCCTTGGTTCTTGTCTTCTTGAAGGCAAGAATTCAGTGAGAGACCTGATAGAGAGTTAAAGCAGCAAAGGGTTTTATGTAGCAAAGGGTAAGTACACTCCAGAGACAGAAGAGAGTCTGATCCGAGGATGGGAGGCAGCCTGCCGAGTTCCTCATTGTATTCTTTTATGGAGGTTTATTGGGTCTCCTCCCTTCCATCTTGTTTTTATCTCTTCACCCTTGGATCGGGCTTGGTTTTCTCCCCTCCAACCCTTTGTGCAAGTTTGTGTTAGTCATCTTACCATGAGTGCCTAAGCACAACCCACGAAGGGCCCAAACCACAATGCAAATGGCATTATAATGAGATTATTACTATTTTGTTTATCCCCTAGGAATTTTAAGCTCTCCAGCTTCAAATTGTTCAGGAAGAAGGATGCAATTCTAGTTGCAGCTTCAGAAAGGCAACTCAAAGTGCATTTGGTCCCTACTTGCACACTCCCCACCCCCTCAGCCCCGCGCCCGCCCACACACAGTATTTTGGATTGCTTTTTGATCTTGCAGCTTGGCCCAAAGCCCAACATGTGTTTCAAAATATAAAGTTTGGGTTATATATTATTGATCCACCGAGTCCAGTACGTAGGATCATAAATCAAATTTTCCCTCTCTGAAAATGATAATAGCCTCAGGGTCTCTAGCAGACACAGTTTTTCTTAAGTTTGCATGCTCCAAAGTTGGGGCAGTCTTTGTAGCCTATATCTTCTGTTTATCAGTCTGTGCTAAACCACAAAATGGGTTGGTCTAAGGGAGAAGGAGTGGTGCCCGGGCAGAGAAGGGGTAGTCCCTGGCAGTTTTCCATCTGTTGTCTTTTCTCCCCTTCTGCTCGTGTGTATTTAACTGCTTATTCTAACATGGCTAGAACAGAAAGGCACAAGAAGGACGAATTTGCTATCTAATTGAACTGAGACACCCATCTTCTCCTCCTCTTGGACTTTCAACTCAGACCAGGACTTCCACCGTTGGCCCTCAGGTCTTGGGTCTTAAAATGTAGATTGGGACTTAAATCATTGACTCCCTTGGTTCTCAGGCCTTTGAAATTCGGACTGAATTATATCACTGGGTTTCCAGGTTCTCCAGCCTGCAGATAGCAGATTGTGGGACCTCTCAGCCTCTGTAAGTGTATAAGCCAATTCCTATAGTAAGTTCCCTCATAAAGATATACGTGCATAGATGTATCAGATTATCTGATTGGTTATATAAAGATGTATATTATATTGTATATCCCCATTGGTTCTGTGTCTTTGGAGAACCCTGACTCCTACAACCATCAATAATTATGTTTTTCTCTTCTCCTAAGAGGACTTGCATATCTTTGCCCTTCCTTTAATTATTATTATAGACAATAGAGTGTCAGTAAACTTGTAAAAACCTTTTCTAACTTCCCTGCGAATCCACCCTCGGACTATGTGATGATGACTGCCAGTGTATGTCAGAGGTTTATTCTGTGCCTGACATTGTGCTAAGTACTTTATGTGTATCATCACATTTAAATGGTTTTAATACCTTAGGAGATAGCTACTCTTGCTCTCCCTATGTAATAGAGAGGGCAGGAAAGGTAGAGAAATGTGCAGTAATTTGCATCAAATCACATCCTGGAATAAGTGGAGGAGCTGGGATCTGAATTTGATTCTGCTCATTCTGGAGTCAGGGCACTTAGAGGGATAGACTTTTTTTTTTTTTTTTTTTTTTTTTTTAAGGTGGGATATGTTGCTTATGTTTTCAATTTTGGAAGGTGAACTTGTTTCCAAATTCTGAGAATGTCTCACTGTAGCACCTAAGTGGGAATGGTAGTTTCCTACCAGTAGCATTCCCGCTTTCAAGGTCACAGAAGCAGAGAATTGCCACAAAGCTAGAAGGAAATGAGTATATATAATGATAAGAACTTATTATGAGATTTCAAATGAGCAAATATACCCATTTTGGGTTCATTTAATTTTTTCCCATTCACCTTAATAGCATTGCAGTAAAAACTTGCTAATTTAGATCAATTGTGGGCAACACCTGTCTTGAATTAACAAAATCTAAATCGCAACAATAATTTTATAGAAATTGAGTTTTATTATTTTTCTGATATATATATATATATATATATATATATATATATATATATATAATTAGCCTATCATTTAGGGGCTGAAAAAACTAAGCTTCTGAGTTACTTACTAGAATAGTTTATTTTACATTAGCACCCTGTCTTCAATCTTGTTTATGCTGTTAATTGGCTTTTGAAATACTTTAACATTTTCTACATAGGGATCAGTTCTTTGCAAAAGGCTTTAATATACAGCACCACGTTTAAGCCTCAGAAAAACCTTTGATTTTCTGACTAATCAATTTGATGTGAAAGGAGAACAGTAAAATGATTTCTTCAAGATAACACAGTTGGTTAGCCAGAACCTGGTCTAGAACTTGTGTCTTTTGGAGCATTTTATTATCATTACCCAAATTACTGTTAGGCATTCCTTTCTGAATATTCTTAAAGGTTTTTAAGTAGCATCTGAACTTAAGTGTTTTCCCTACCCTCCTTCCCCCTCCCCTTCCTTCCTTCCTTCCTTCCTTCCTTCCTTCCTTCCTTCCTTCCATCCAGATTTATGTTTCTGAAATATTCAAAAAATGTGTTTTTCATAAGTAGACTTTTGGCTTTTTAATTTATTTGGTGGTTATTTCATTAGGTTCTCATTATAGTTCAAATTTAGACTCATTGGATGGAATCATTTCACAATGTGGAGAAATTATTCATTGCATTCAGTTATCTATCAATAATCAACCTGAAATAGTCCCTGTATTTGCTGTGTTTTAAGTTAGGAATAAAGTAGATTCCACTTCTGGTGTTCAATTTTACTTGTATCCAGAACTTGAAAGACTTTAAGTAACATATCTGGCTTTGGCTATCTTAAGCAAACAGAAAAATTGATCATAAGGAAGTTGAGGTGCCTAGTTACCAAAGGATGAAAACATGGTGAGTTTCAGGATCAAGTAGAGTCAGGAACTTGACTCTGTCTCATTTCTTTGCCTTCTCTACCTCAAGCATACCCTCTCTTTTCTCCTTCCCCCTTCTGTCTCCACTTACTCTTTCCATCCTCTCCTCCTTTCTGCTTTTTTATGCCTCTTCTCTTCCTTTTCCTCTCTTCTTCTTTCTGTACCTCTTTCTCTCCTTTCTCCTTCCCCCATTCTTTTTCTATTGTCCCTCTCCTTTCCCCAAGCCCCTCCTCCCATCCTCCCATCTCCCTCTCCCTCAAGTACTACTGTTGCATCATATCTTGAAAAGTATAGAACTCGTCTCATATTTAGTTGTGGGAAGATTGACTAGTGGCTGCAAATGGTAAAAGCCCAGTTGTTTCAACCTTACATCTAATGATTTTGTCATTCACTGATGACTATTGCCTTATTTTTTTAAGGGTTGCAAAATGGAGATTTCCTTGTATTGTTCCTTCTTCATATATCATCTAGAGTTGTTTTATACAGAAGAACTCTTATCTGCTAGGGCGATTTGGTTACCTTGAAATATAGCTCATTATAGGAAAGTGGGACAATTCTTTGTGTATCAGTTTTCAGCATACTAAGTGAGGTCCTCAGTATGTATTATTACTATTTTTTTGTTCTGTTTTGTTTTTTTCTCATAGAAATCTCTCCAGATGATTCTTACATGCAGCCAGGGTAGAGAAGCATCAGTCTAGAGCTTGGATATATCCCAAATCACAAAGTTTTATTACTTATAATAAAATCAAGTTTACAAGATAGCTACATGATATATTCTTTTGCCAAATGATCACGGTATATGGATTTAATTCAAAGCAACTTGTGTAGGAGTGTTTTGGAAGGTGCTTGCTTATTTTTGTTAAATTATAAACTAAAGTAAATGAACCATGGAAAAAACTCCAAAGGCAACCTGAAAATAATCATACAATAGCTAACATTTATTCAGGGCTCATTCTGTGTTCAGCTTTGTGCTTAGCCCTTTACGGTCATTGGCTCATTTGAGCCAGTAACACCTAGGAAGTAGATAATCTAATTCTTCAGGCAACAGAGGAGGAACTGGAAGCTGAAATTTACCTACTTGTCTACGATTATGGGATTAGCAAAAGATGTGGCTGGGGCTGAATGGTGCAGACAGTTGGGAGACCCAGGTCCTGTGCAGTGGATCCCAATACTCTTCTTCTCTCCCAGAATGGGGCATGGCATGTTTAATTCCAAACCTTTGTGTGGACTTTTTCTACTTTCATTCCGAGGCAAAGAAATGGAATGACTATTTTCAATCTTCAGATTCTGCCGTAGGAAAAGGGACAGATGTGTAGTTGCATGTAATGGTTGGAATTTTGATTAGACCATTATAACTAGCATTTTCCACATGGTTAAAATGTGGTTACTCACTTTTGTGATGTCATTCAGTCATAAAATCTGCAGGTTAGTTATTAGCTCTTTCTTTGTGTCTTAGGAAATAGGTTTCAGGAAGTTAAGTGCTCATTGTCACATCGTGAACTTTGAACCAGGGCCTCTCTGCAGTCTTTATTCTTACCCACATTATGCTGACTAGGTGGAGGAAGAGTTAATAGGAGTTAAGAGTGGTTTGGAGAGTAGCACATAATCTTCTCCAGAAGCCATTTAAGGTGCTTTCTGAGCCTATACAGGAGACCTACATAGCAATGAACAGCATGAATTTTAGAGAATATGGTCCAATTAACTTTTCCAAAGTTAGGTCTTGGTCATATCTTTGTAGTTTGTTTTCACTTTTTAGTTGCTCTCTGGTGTTGAACAGCGGAGGAATAAGCTGTTGACTAATCACGATCAGCTTAGAATTTTGCTCTGAATTTTCAGTAGGTGTTACATGTTATTTGGAAATGATTTCAGTAAGAGATCTTGCTGTATCTTATTCTTGTGTGGTTTGCCTCATCGTAGATGTAGAATTTTAACTTAAGGAAGCTTGTATTTTCTCCAGCAATTAAAACTTGGGTTTTGTAGGTTCAGAATTTTACCTTATCCAAAGTTTTTAAAATCTAAAAGCTCGTATTCATACAGCGAATCCATACAACATTCTTTGGTAGTGAAGACATAATCAATAGCCAGCAACACATTAACTCAGGGAATAAAAAGTGATCTGAAAGTTATACCAAACACACTTGTGTATACTTTAAGTGGAAAGAAATGAGGTCACAGATGGATAGCTTTGTTTATTTAAAGGGTCCTCCCCTTTATAAAGGGACCTTTTATGTGAGATTTAGAAAGTCCAGAAAAATGGAAAGAAGGCCGAGAGGAAACAAAAGACACAGGAAATATAATCAGCAGAGATTAATGGTGGCACTTGAACTAGTAACAAACATTCTGAACTAGAACAGTGGTGCAGGCTTTGAGAGTGGGTTCAAGCTGCCACATGGCCTGTCCCCAAATAGTCCAGAGATGACTAGGACATTTCCTTGTGAGAGTATAAGCAACTTGAAGGCAAGAATTAAGCATTTTCGTCCTGTATCATGAGGAATAATTCACATGATGCTTGGTATTTTATAGGTTCTCTTTAAGTGTACATAGGGAAAGCATATTTTAATTTTATTAGGGGTTTGGCCAAAATTCTATTGAGAATCATGCTAGAAAGCAGGTAATGAGTCCTTGCTTAAGTTTAGGCCATTGGCTCTCAAACTTTTTTTGGACCAAGGACCCATTTATGATCTGAAAAATTATTGAGAACCTAAAAGAACTTTTGTTTATGTGGAGTATGTCTATTGATACTTGCCATATAAGAAATTAAAACTGATAAGTTTAAAAAACAGTAACTAACAAATTCACTACATGTAACATAAAACCTATTTTTGTGAGAACCCTCTCCACCCATTGTATTTCCAAAACAAAATATTAAGTGATAAGACTGGCATTTCTCTACATATTTTATAATTCCCTTTAATTTCTAGTTTAATAGAAGACAGCCAAGTTTCTGCATCAGCTTCTGAAATCAATTTCCTGTGATATGTTTTTTTATGGTAAGGAATATGAAAGACGGGAGATGTATTTTAATAGACTTTCCTTTCCAAGTAAGTGTGGATATTCTTCTTTGGTCCTGCACTAAAAATCTACAGATTTTAATTTCCTAGAAGTTAGGAAAAGTTTTCAATGAGGAATTAAAAACTTTATCAAGGAACATTTTGTAGTGGTATTTTTGTACTTTGTGTAGATCTTTTACCCATGCATGATATTATATAACACCATGCATTGCTTAATTGGAAAATATCGGTTCACTAAGTTATGCATATCTTCTAGATGTTGACACATTTCATTATATAATATAATCAAACAATCATGTTTGTTAATATTAGAAAAAGTTTAAGTACTGGAAAACTGCCAAGGTCAGGATAGTGGCTAAAATTTTCAAGATACTACTAATTTTCACTTAAAAGTTCAAGTGTTTAAAATTTCAGGAATAGAATTTATTGATTCATCACTTACATATAACACCCAGTCCTCATTCCAACAAGTGTCCTCCTTATTGTCCCTCACCCCTTTAGCCCTTCCCCCCACTCAACCCCCCTTCAGAAACCCTCAGTTTGTTCTCTGTATTTAAGAGTCTCTTATGGTTTGTCTCACTCTCTGTTTTTATATTATTTTTGCTTCCCTATGTTCATCTGTTTTGTATCTTAAGTTCTATGTATGAATGAAATCATACAATATTTGTCTTTCTCTGACTGACTTATTTTGCTTATCATAATACAGTCTAGTTCCATCCACATTGTTGCAAATGGCAACATTTCATTCTTTTTGATCGCTGAGTAATATTCCACACACACACACACACACACACACACACACACACACACACACCCCACATCTTCTTTATTCAGTCCAAAAGCTAAAGTTTTATTATTGGCAACAGATAGTGTCAGTTATTTTCCTTGAAAGGACAGGATCACTTGTTCTTTTTCCCACAAATGTCAGTCATCCCCAATTTTGAGAAGTTTGTTTTCAGTCATTCATTCAAATAAAAATAGTATTTCATGAAAAGAGTGGCTAGTTCACCTCATATCTCAGTCACATAAGTAAAGTTTCTTGAGACAACTATCCCATTTTATTTTGATTTGCAGCAGAAATGCCTTATGCATGCCTCCCTTCTTTATCACATAGACTTGTAAAATGGCATGTACTCAAGGATTGTGATTTTTAAAGTTAGCTAATTATACAGGTTTATCAAAAACTTTTTTTTTTTTTTTTTGAGAGTGTGCACACGCATGCACGCATGGGAGGGAGAGGGGGAGGGAGGGAGAGAGTCTTAACCAGTCTCCACACCCAGCAGGGAGTCGGCCATGGGGCTAGAGATCATGGCCCGGGCTCCAACCAAGAATTCGTCGCTCAATTGACTGAGTCACCCAGGTGCCCCAAAGACATTTCTAAGTGAAACTGAATTTTATTTACTATGATTGCATGCCAATAAATAGTAAAATGACTACTAGTAAAATTTTGTGTCCCTGCTTTGATTCATGCTAATGGCATCAACAGCTTGACCTACCATTACTTTTGAACCATTAGTGAAAAACATAATACTGTCTTAGTTTGTTATGAAAATAGTTTTAATCTCATGATTCCTAGAAGGGTCTTGTAGAACTCATACTTTGAGTATCATTGGTTTAGGGCAGTGGTTGTCATATACATGTAAAGCAATTGTTCTTCTATGCAAAAAAAAAATCTCTTGGTAAATACTTCTAACAGTGTAATTTCTTCCATGTATTAGAATAAATGGTTTTGTTTAATTGGTTCATTAACAGCTTGAAAAAATTAAATTGCTTTTATAGAGAAGAGGATAATTTGTTTTTAATTTTCAAATAAATTAAGTACAATCATGCCTCACAGTGAATTTCTTAATAGTGATCTCGCTCATTATTATAACTTTGTATGTATCCTTAGAAGCAAGTATGGTTTGAGCAGGTGATATACTTCTCCACTGTCAAAGTAATAATAATTTCTTAGTTTATAGAGTTCTTGGTTTGATTTTTATGCTTCTGCAGTTCAATATCACACAGTAGGTATATGGGCAAAAATAAGTTAAATGTGAATGTGTTTGACCCTTAAGTTGTTGAATTCACATAGGGTCTCTTCTACATATAAGTATTAAATATTGATTCCTAATTTGGTTAACAGTTCATTTAAAAATTACACATTGGTAAAAATAGCATTTTTTATCCTGGGAAACAGATTAAATTATGTAACTTTTTCTAGTATTTCCTGGGTTTCCCCTTTTCTTTCTAGTTTCCCCTGTGGGGGGAAAAAAAGCAACACTAAACTATTAAATGGAACCATAAGAGAAATGTCCTTCTACCGATAATAATGCCTATAGTACATTTTCCCTTGAAGTTCTACAGGTGTGGTAAGAACTTAAAATGGCTGTGTAGCTTGATACCAAGTACTAAGAGTGATTCAAATAATAAATTCTAATGAAATAATAAAGTTTAGGTATTCGTTATTGTTTTAAATAATGCAAAGTTAAGTAGAAAAAGGAATAAATTGTAAAAAGGGGTTTTAAAGGAGTCCATTTCAACCGTGTACAGTATAAGGTTTTGTGAAGACTGCATGTACATGTTTATTTATTTTTAAAAAATATTTTGAGAGAGTGAAAGGGACAGAGGAGGGGGGAGAGAGGCAGAGAGAGAGGGAGATACAAGATCCAAAGCAGGCTCTGTGGTGTCAGCACAGAGCCCGACACGGGGCTCAAACTCAAGAACCTTGAGATCATGACCTGAGCCAAAATCAAAAGTCGGATGCTCAACTGACTGAGCCACCCCAGGCACCCCTGCATGTTTATGTTTAAAAATTACCTTGCAAAACACATGTTGTAAAACTGAGATGGCCTAAGAAATATGCAAGAGATCAATGTGATCTTTGCCGCTTAGACAAGGCAAAATATTTTGTTAGGGGGCCACTTCTAAAGGTTGTGCTTGGGGTGCCTGTGTGGCTCAGTAGGTTGAGTGACCGACTTTGGCTCAGGTCATGATTTCATGTTTTGTGGGTTTGAGCCCCGCGTCGGGCTCTGTGATGACAGCTCAGAGCCTGGAGCCTGCTTCTGATTCTGTGTCTCCCTCTCTCTCTGCCCCTCCCCCACTCATGCTCTGTCTCTGTCTCAGAAATAAACATTAAGAAAAAAATTTAAAAAAATAAATAAAGGTTGTGCTTGGTTAATATGTTCCGCACTAGGTTTTTGATTAAAGTTTAATTTGTAAATGATATTTGTAATTTTTGGCCCCATCCCATTCCAGACATAAAAGGTAAACAAACAAAAAAAGTTCTGATTCCCGATGACAAAGAGCTAGCATCATAAAGAACTGCATATATAAATAATTACTTCTAATACTTGTTTAGTGCCTCATATATACCATGCCCTGTGCTGGGTACTAAAGATAAAGGAGGAATAAGATAAGATCTTTATAGTTTAACAGAGGGAGACAGTGGAGAATGTAAGTGAGGAAAAAGTGTTATGAGATCTATAATAGGAATATGCACAGGGGACTCAATAAGAATTTAATTTTATGGAGAAAGGAATATGTGAAATGAAAAGACCAGAAGATCTCTGTAGAACACGTGGCCAACTGGAATTAGATATACTCCGATAACTTAATAATTACAAGTAGCAATGATTCTCTAGGACTCTAGAACTAAGGTTATAAAAAAGTTAGTTCTTCATTTAGCCCACATGTTTTCATTTTTTTATTTTTCTTTTTTTAAATATAATTTATTGTCAAATTGGCTTACATACAACACCCAGTGCTCATCCCAAGTGCCCTCCTCAATGCCCATCACCTATTTTCCCCTCTTCCCCCCCACCATCCACCCTCAGTTTGTTCTCTGTATTTAAGAGTCTCTTGTGGTTTGCCTCCCTTCCTCTCTGTTTCTAACTACTTTTTCCCCCTTTCTTTCCCCCATAGACGTCTGTTAAGTTTCTCAAGATCCACATATGAGTGAAAACATTTGATATCTGTCCTTCTCTGACTGACTTATTTCACTCAGCATAATACCTTCCACTTCCATCCACGTTGCTGCAAATGGAATGATTTCATTCTTTCTCATTGCCAGGTAGTATTCCAACCACATCTTCTTTATCCATTCATCAGCTGATGGATGTTTACAGGTCACACATTTTTATAAAGCATCTATAGCACCTATTATGTGGCAGGCCCTGGTGATGCTGTCATGAATGGATGGTCCTTATCACTGACTGGGCTACAGTCTAGTGGGAGAGTCACATAATTTCACTCTGATTTAGTACATGCCCCAAAAGTGAAACACACAAAGGGGCATCTAACATGGCCAGTGGCCTGTCCCTTCACCAAGACATTTATGTTTGTCACTGTGTGAAGAAGGATGCTTTCTGAATCATGGAATATTTTTTGATGTACCTGGTACCAATGTTTTTAAATAAAAAGAGGCCTTTGTTTTTGTGCTGTATGTATTTCTTATCATTAAGGAGCATGGTCTTGATTCTACATGCTTGAAAGTGGTCAAGGTTTTCCCATTACTGTCAAGCACCCATAACAGGTTAAGTGTAGTTCACACCCTTGTCCCATCACTAATTAGCTATTAGTCTCTTGAATCAGTTATGTAAGTCCTCTAAACTGTACTTTCTTAAAATAGTGGCTAATTCCTGGGGTGTTGGTGAGCATTTAATGAGACAATCTATGTAAGGTGCTTCGTATGGTGACTGCCACTTGGTAGATGCTTGTTATATGTTAGTTATTATTATTTTGTCTTAAACAAAGTGCTTTAATAAACCATATAGCAGTCCTCAAAATAATTCCAAAATAGAATTCTTTCTTATTTCATAGGTTAGGTGGAAATCTTGGCATTCTTGCCTGGCCTTACACTGCCAACCAAGAGAAGCATGCCTGCTCAAACCAGTGTTGGTAATGATTTCATAGAGAGTAATGCTCTCCAACTCTTTCCTATTAAAGTGGGATAATAAATATTTTCTAATCCCTCACTGTGTACAAAGCAGTCTGCTAAGTATTCTAGAGATAAGAAATTTGAAACTGAAAATATTTTTGTCCTAAAGTGGCTTACAGTTGATCATGATGAATAAGATAAATATTTAAATAGCCATGCATAGAACATATAGTAAAACAAAAACAAAAACAAAAACCACCACCACCACCAACAACAACAACAAAAAAGGATCAAGTATTACTTAGCTTTGACTCCATTAAGCTTTAGATTTTCTGAAGGGTAAAAAACATAAGATTGCAGTTGTTAGAAAGGCCTTTGTTAAAAAGATGTTTTGAGCATTTCCCCCTACTGTTTTCCTTAGTTTTATTTGCAAGCTGGAGCAGGTATTAAAGATGAAGTGTTCTGGTGGGAGCGGTAGCCCGGAGCGCTTGAAGCATTGCTAATTTCAAACCTTGTAATTTAGTTAAATTGAAACATAACTGCATTTAGATGAATGGGCCGCCAGTTTTCCTTCCCAGAGCAAACATGCCAACCTTTCATTACTTCTTGTCTGTGCTACGGCTTCTGTGCTATTCAGATCAGCTTGTTTACACATAATTGACTTGTTACGCTGGTGCAGATTTTTTATTTTGAAAAAGGAACTTCAAAAAAAAATTAGGGAGGCTTTGCATGGCATACTGCATCAATCATTTTACATTTTGAAGTGAGAATGAGGAAGTGATTCCAGGTAACTTGGTGTTCCCATGGAAGGTGGTTTGCACTTGGCTCACACTTTTACAAACCTGCGAGTAAGTGACACAGTAGGTCTGATTACAAATACAGTTTATCTTCATTTGGAATCCGTGACTTCTATTAAATTTAATTACTTCCCCCGTGGCTTCTATTAAATTTAATTAATTTCCCCTGCAGCTGGCATAGTGGAGGTGCTGCTGCTAAATGAAGGTGATTGCTAATTGAGGGAGTTTTCTGAAAGAGGTTTTACCCTTTCTCTTGTTTATCTGGAAATCGCTTATCCAGCCAGACATCTCAAAACATTACTGAGAAGTTGTAGGTTGCAAAGTCATACGTGAGTTCATCACTGTTACTTCTAGAAATTTGCAGGTTTTTTTGTTTTTGTTTTTTTTTTCCTTTTAGGTCTGATCCTTCAGCTAGCTGGTCTTTTTGGTGGGAGGCCAGCCTAGGATTGTCAGCAAAGAAAGCTGGCCCAGTCTTAACCTAGACAAGATGGAACGTGTTAAGCCTGTCTACACATGGAGGTTTCTGGCAACTGTACCAAGGTTAATTGGTGCTCAGTTTCAGAAACACAGAGAAGGAGAGGCAAAGAATTGGCATTGTGAATGAGCAATGTATTATTCATCCAACAATCATTATCTGGGGTGGGGGGGTGCCCTCTCAAATTAGAATTAGCAATCTTATTGTTAATGTAGTTTTTCTTACTGGGGCCATACAACTGTAGTGATAATATAAATGTCAGTATACATTCCTAAGACAAAACTAAAACTTTCAAAGCACTTTAAAAAAATCAAGATATAAAAACGTTGTATACCTATTGCCAGTGTTTTGTTTTTTCATCTTGGTCACACATTAATGTAGGGGAAAGCAAAACTTTTCCTTTTTTCCCTTCTAGGTTCTTGGCTAGTTTAATGATTCAGTTGACACAACACAGATTAACAGGAGAAAAGCAATTTAATTAGTACGAACGAGAGTTCAGAGAAATAGGAGTCTCAAAGAAATGACCAAAGCAGTCAGCTTTTATATCTTTGCAAACAAAGAAACAATACATTTGTGAAGAATTGTCAAGCAAAGTGATTGACTAAATTAGTAAATTTAGTTTACTAAATTAGTAAAGAAGTAACAAGGTTTGGGGGCGCCTGGGTGACTTAAGTGTCCGACTCTTGGTTTTGGCTCGGGTCATGCTATCACGGTTCATGAGTTCGAGCCCCATATCGGACTGTGCACTGACCGCTGCGGAGCCTGCTTGGGATTCTCTGTCTCCCTCTCTCTCTGCCTCTTCCCTGCTGTCTGTCTGTCTCTCTGTCTCTCAAAAATAAATAAATGAATATTTTAAAAGAAGAAGAAGAAGAAGAAGTAACAAGGGTTGTTTATATAGCCTTCCTGGCCTTAAATTCCTGATCTCTGGCAATAAGGATGCCTTTTACTCTCCAGGTGCAGGGAGGGTACTTTCACATGAGGAATTTATTTTCTGCTTTAAAGGGGGATAGAGGTGGGTCTGATGTTCTTGCAGTGGCTGTTTCTTTAGTAACATTAATTCAAAATAATCAGTATGCCACAGTGGCATATTTTGGTGTGACCTTTCCATCATTAGGAAGAAAAAAGTGTATACCATAAGTAGATGTACAGTCATTCAATGCATTTTTATTTTCAGCCTTTCCATTTATAATAGAAAGGAATTTTCATTTTTGAGCCTCAGTATGTGCCAGGTATTATGTACACATTATGCACACACACATCGTATATATATTTATAAATTTTCCTAGCAGTCCAGTGATGTATTCTTTACGCAGACATAACCAAAGCTCAAGCTCTTGTCTTTTCTCTCAGTAATTACTTACCTATTTAAGTCATACGTGAAAATCCTGGTTTTGGGGAAAATTGTTTTTCTTTGAGTGGACTATATATACTCTTTTGATAGCACAGTCCTTAAAAAGCCACTTCCCTTGTTTTTCCCAATATCATTCTGTTTTTTCTCCTACCTTTCTGGCCACCTCTGCTTAGATCAAACCTGAAAGTCATTATTTTTTCAACTTTTCATTTTTGGTTTCAAGTCCTTGGTGCTTTTTTGTGGTCCTCTTCTCTTTTTTATTCTGTACTCTCTCCTTGATTGTTTTATCTAATCTCATAGCTGCCAGTACCACCTATAAACCTTTTAATACTTCTAAATTTATAACTCAAGTCCTGATCTCTCTTCTGAGCTGTTAAAGAAAACCAGAGCTGGACAACATTTAAAGCAGTAACAACAGATTTTATTCAGCAACTACTGTAGAAGGGAAAGCCAGTCCTCAGTATAGAACTGGGCTCAATTACTAATTAAGTGTGGACAAGTGGTTATTCATAGCCAAGGAGGAGCGTGGGTGTTAGTGGATAGAAGATCCCTAAGAGGAAATCTCAGGATTAGTAAGGGGGGATTCTGGTTGAACCTACTTGACAGGATTCTTGTTGAAGGCAGGTAGGGGGCTGAGATATCACCAAGGAGGGTAATGGGAGATGAGGGGTTTGATCAGATATTGAGGGTGATGAGATTTTGAGGGTGAGAATTCTGGCTAAACTGACTAAGCAGGGTTTTTGCTAAAATTCGGCTACGCAGGTCTGGTAAACGCGTGGCTGAGTGGAGACTAGGGCTTAGAGCAGCCTGTCTAAAGTTTGGGCAAGGAGGTAATCTTTCTCAAGACCCTGGGTCTTCCTTTCACTCCTTCCATACCTCCATTTGGTTATTTACTAGGCAAACCGAAATAGTCAAATTCTTGTACGAGTCTGTGTTTTCCTCCTCCAGCTCTCCCTGCTATTCTTGCCTCGGTGGCTATCCTCACAAGCCTGGGAGTCCTTCTTATGCCAACCCTCTCCTTGTTAAGCTCCCTTTACTCCGTTATCAGATTTTTCTCCTTTCTTACATTTACCCAACTTCACCATTTTAGTCTATGCCTCCTGGACTACTGGATTTGCTCTGTAATTCACTTAGAGTTCCCTCAAGTCCATTCTTCATTGAGCATATGTCTGAATTGTAATTATGATCATATTATTTTTCTCTTCCCCTACTTCTCTGCCTCCCTTCCCTCCTCCTTTATCCCTCTCTTCTCTCTGCTCCTCCTGCCCCTACTCCCATCCCCTTCTCCAGGTGGTTGTCACATGCAATGAGGAAGACTTACATGTTTTAGTATACTGTGGTGCTTAATGTGATGTGGTGTAGGGCTAGAAGGCTTAATGACTGAACTTATTTAAAGACCATGTACAGATTACCTGTTTTTTTTTTTTGTTGTTGTTGTTGTTGTTAAGAATGACCAGAATGTTTCTGCTGCCACCATTTTAAAGAAATTAATCTCTTCCCTTTTTTTCTTCTTTGTGAAATGTAGCTTCTCTTGCTATTACTATATTATTATAACTTAATTTGCCAGCTTCCTTTTAAACTTGCAACTTCTGAAGTTCTTGGCTTTATAATTCTGCTAAAAATATACATATATGTGTTATTCACCATTGCTCTCAGAATTTGAATTGCTTTTACAATGCATCTTGATTTTTTTTCTTAGTCAGTCATTGAGTTTCCTGGTCATTACTTAACTAATACTGTATTAATGTACTGGCTACACTGATTAGAGCCATGAAAAAGCAAGAGTCAATTAATGAATAAATTAGAGCTGTTTCCTTAACCCTTTATGTGCCTGTGACTGTCACTCAGGACATAGTGGAGACTGCCTCACCATTTTTGTACACTTTCAGTTTGAATATATTTTCCCCCATGTATAGAGACATACTCTTAATTCTTTAGAATCTTATCACCGTGTGGGAGAAATGACACAGGTAATTGGTAGGGTACAAGTATCTGGGTTTAGAAACAAACCCAATTTTATGGACACTGGTGGCTTCGTTTCCTGCAAAGGAGAGGCTTATGGGTAACTATGAGGTTGTGGGTGGGAGGCCAAGGGGCTTGTTTTGAAGCTGCATTCGATAGAAAGCAAATGGTTATTTACTTGGAATGTAGTTTACTTGAGGTGATTTTGGGGACCTGAGAAAAGCGGGGGTGGGCTGTGAGACCATATATCCTCAGTGCATTTTGGCCCCACCTAATGCTGGAAGAAAGGAAGAGAATACAGACAGAGGTAAAATAATGAAAGCACGAACTCCGAAGAGGCTATTGTACAAAAGGGAGTAGGCAACGTGCAGAAAAATGAGATGACTATGGTGGTAGGGCTAGAAGGATTTCTTTCTGGCAGAGTAAAAGATAATTCAGTAAGGATTGTCCACCTGCTTAGTTTATTTATGGCTCCAGAACTAACTTTTGCATATTTAAACTTTATAAAGCTGCATCTCTATTCAGAATTGTAAATAGTATTATGAATTATTTTAAGGACACATCCACCCAGTACTCATCTTTGCCGATTGTTTTTGATACTTATTCAGATATTGATTCAGTACTTGATATCAATCTTTGATGACTTGTTGGTCGGTCTGGGTTTGGAAATCTGATTACTCTGAAGGGTTATGCTTATTCTTTAGCAGTGAGACTTACTGCAGCTACTGAATGTTGGTGCTGGGCTGACGTTTCTTCTGAACTGTGTTTCTTAGGCTCTTTCTTCTGATGGCTTCTCTTTAGGGTGATGGTGCAGACTATTTGTGCTTTCCTAACCTTTCTTATTACTGTAATAGTGAATAACACCAACTGCCTAGCTTGCCTGTGTAACCTCCCTGGACATATCTGCTTAAATTACTAATTTTATGATTAACCTCTCTGGAGATCAGTTTTAGTGAATCTATGTTTTTTAATACTTTTTTTGAAACTGTGTTATACCTTTAATGTTATGTCTTTATTCATGGAAGATAGGCGTGTTTGATCCTCAGCTTACACTAATTAATACTTTACTCGGTTGCCGAGAGGAGAAACATAGGCCTTAATTGAAGGGAGCGAGGGCTGGTCTTTGGGAGAGGAGCCTTGAGTGCGAGCTGCGGTCCTCACCGGCATGAGAACAAATGCTTTTTTTCTGATTCGTGTAATTTTCTAATCTTTGGTTTTCTTACTCATAAAAGAGCACTTCACAACACTTACACCAGGCTGACCTAGGTCTCTGTTGCCGAAATCTGCCCAATAATATGTTCTACTGGCACTGCCTAAAGTTTTCATTTCACATTTTCATATTTTCCTGAAATAGTACCACTTAGGGACTCATTTCAGTGATCAATTCTCCTTAAAAAAACATCAAATACCTTTCAAGGTCTTAAGTGCCTACCCCAAATTCATAATGTAGGTAGTATGTGAACAAACTATTTAGTGAAAAGGAAACACAAACCTTTAAACAGATGAAGAGATGCTCAATTACCTTATAATACAGAAATGCAAATTAAAATTGCAGAGAAATGCCATTTGCTCACCTATCTGATTGGCAAATATCCAGAAATTTGACAACACTCTCTGTTAGCAAATGTTTTGGAAGCAGGCATTTTCTTACATGCTGTTGCTTGGTGTGTAAAATAAAATTCACACCATAGAGGGTAATTCAGCAGTGGCCATCAAATGTAGACGGGTAATATCCAATAACACCTCTCCTGGGAGTTTATTCAAAATATCTATATACAATGTGTTCATTGCATTTTTTGTTTTCAATAGCAAAAGATTGAAAAGCCACAAAATGTCCACCAATAGGGAGCTACTTAAATCAATTTTAGTCCATTTATATAGTGGAATACTCTCCAGCAGTTGGAAAAAAAAAAAAAAAGAATCCTTTATGTACTAGTATAAAAAGATCTTCAAGAGATTTCATTAAAGATAGAAAAAAGGTGCCCAATAGTGTACACAGTGTGCTAGCTTTTCTAATAAATAGGAGAGAAAATAAAGTATATTCCTACTTGTCTGTATTCGTGTATACATACATCTTAAGAAATTTAGGAAGGATCCACAAAATGTAGTATCGGTAGAAGGGGAATTTTTACTGTGTTCCTTTTATTTATTTATTTTTTAATTTGTGAAATATGCAAATACATTATCTATTGAAAATTAAATTTAAAAACTATACTTAGTGGGAGATAATGACATTGTTTCCTTCTTAATAGTCATCTGAAATCTGTTTCCCTGGGCTGGGGTTGGGGTTTGGGGTGGGGTTGATTGGAAAGGAAGGAGGATCTGAACAATTGTAGGGCATTAAATCCTCAGGTGAGGCAGGATGCATCCACACCCAACAACATAGACATCTTGAAGCCCTTCAGAGATTTCAAAATTTGGTAGTAGGAGCTTGGCAAAAAATTTGGAGGTAAAAGGATGCCAAAGGCTAATTTAAACTACTATGAAATTTTGCCTACAGCCAACTAACTCCAAGCAAAGCAAATAGCTAGGATGGGGACATTCCTCCAGTTCCATTTTCCTGCTTCTTATTTGAATCAGAATTTAAATCAGATTCCGAAGCAGAATTTAAAGTAATGCTTTGTATGAACGTTCAGGGTTGAGGTATATTACAGGCCAAATATATTTAATTATCCACTCTGGGAACCTTACTAATGTTTAGAAGTCTGTATCTGATTGCAACTGAGTTTTCATTTTCAACAAACTAATTCTCAAACATTTGGAAGACTAATTAGGAACAGCATGTAATCATTTGCAGGGTTATAGACCCTGTCATTCATTGTGGACTTTACTCCTTGGTATTTGGCCTGTTTTCTCAGTACTTTCTCTTTACCCTAGAGGATAGATTTTACAATTTTGAAATTAGAGCAGAAATCATGAATATAGTATGTTAAAGGAGGTTCTATTATCATAAACCTACTGTGATTATTTCACAATTGAATTAGCCTTTGTACTAATGCTGATTGTTTCACATTGTATCAGTGTGAATAGTTTTCACTTTTCTTAATTAAGTCTTTTTTTTTTTTTTTAATTATTTTTTCAACGTTTATTTATTTTTGGGACAGAGAGAGACAGAGCATGAACAGGGGAGGGGCAGAGAGAGAAGGAGACACAGAATCGGAAACAGGCTCCAGGCTCTGAGCCATCAGCCCAGAGCCCGACGCGGGGCTCGAACTCACAGACCACGAGATCGTGACCTGGCTGAAGTCGGACGCTTAACTGACTGCGCCACCCAGGCGCCCCTAATTAAGTCTTTTAATAAAAAATATATTGACCACTTGACACACCAAAATTTAATGTCTCTGGGAATTCACTGGTGAATTACACAAAATTTCTGCCTTTGTTTAATTTGTGGTCTTATAGATAAAGGTATTACTTATTTTGTTTATTCATAGCCCCACCCCCCACACCCTTTGATGCTTTCAATGTAAAATATTTCAAAGAAGGAGAAAGATGTATAATTGTTCAAGTTTTGTTTCTCTCCTAAGCATTCAATTCCCATTTAGCAAATAACTTTATTATAATTTGTTAGAATCTTGATCTCTTAAGAAAGTTATTCATTTTTTAAAGTAATTCTTGATTGCTATGCAGTATTTTGTAAGCAAAACTCAGTGTGCCCCTAGTATTAGAAATATACCATGGTATAATGGAAACAACATAGAATTTGGAAATCTGATTGGAATACTAATTCCTTACAATAATTAAATGGCCATATTTAAGTTACTTTTTCTTTGAACTTCATTTTCAATGGAAAAGCCCAGAGTTGATGCAAAAGTTGGAGATACACCTCTAACGTGTCAGGCATACAGTAGGAGCTCTGTGAATGCTAGCCAGTATTGGGTGATGTGCTCTAGTTTCAGTCTCGGAGCATTAACTCCTTTTTAAGGCTTTTCTCAGGCTAACTTAGCCTGAGACTTAGGACACTTTTTAGCCTTCTCTCAGTATAACTTGGCACTTGGGGCAGCCATGGTTAACTCTTCTTATCTCTTTGTAAGTTGATAAAGCGTTGCAACCGAGGTGGGCAACAGCTCTTTGATTTGATCCCCAAATCAAAGGAGGTAAGATGAAGGCAGATGAAAAGAGCTAGAAGTAGTTAGTTGGACAGAAGTAGAGATAAATGCTGAATGGCTCTCTCTCTCCATTCCCCCTGCCTGTGGCAAGCAGCCAGCTGTTTCCTTAATTCAAACTTCTCTGTGCCCTGGCAGTGATAAAACACATCCTTCTTAGAGAAATCCCCACTGGCAATTGCCATTTCAAAGAAAGTTCGAGTAGAAGAATTATTATGGTTTAGAGCGTTAATGTGTAAGAGTAGGTAGAGTGAAGAGCCAGGAATTGGCATCCATTTAAAAGTGGCATGCCAAATCTTCATTTACTTTTCCACTCCTGAGCAGAGTGCAAGTGTTAGTGAGGGTCACCCACAGACAAGACTGTCTTTCGAAATCCCTGTAATGTGAAGTGGCAATAAAGCAATCAGGGGACCCTAACATCTACTCCACTGAACCCTACATTTCTAGGAATAGCGCCACCTTCTGGCCAATAGTGGGAGCTGTCTGTTTCAAGTTCAGCTCCTTTGCTCTCATGTCACCTGTGCTATATATCTTTGTGGCCCTGCTCCCTACCCAAGAAGGATCTGAACTGCCTATACTGTTACTTTTGGATGTGCCTTCATTATTTCTCCACCTGCTGCTCACTTAATTTTATCTCATTACATTTCTTTCTAGCAAGAATTTATTTCCATTTTTTCTCTCTTCTCACTTTTGGCTAGCTAAATTTTGGGAAAATGTTTCACAGAAGCAATGAAGCATGATGTTAAGGCTATGGAGTCTTACTAATGGGCATTAATTCACTTCCTACCCAGAGATCTTGGGCAAGTCAGCTTGTACTCTGTGCTTTTGCTATCTATAAAATGGGGGAAATAATACCTACCTTTCAGGGTTGTTTTGAGGCTAAACTAAAATAATGTATGTGAAGCTCTCAGCATATCATTTTATGTGAAAAAGTTAACTCAGTGATGTTAGCTTTTATTATTTAGCTGCCACTGTGCCCTTTCATTTATGTTCCATAAATAATCTCAATTGATGAAATTAGTGTCAGTATATACTCAAAGCATGGAAAAGAAAAGGTGTTTTAGAGAAAGTAGCTTTACATCAATTTCTAAAGTGAACATAAAATGTCAAAAGTTGTCTTCAGAAACTTCATATATCTCTAAATATTCCTCCTCCACAAATTTTCAGGTTTGCTTTTCTTTAAGCTCCAGCAGGTGACATATATTTTAAAGGATTCCTTCAGTTGGATTTTGGTGTTTTAATTGCTGATGCTGCTACTTTGTCGTTTTCCAGTGTAAATGCAGAATTTTAAAACTGTCTTTTAAAACTGGATTTAAACTACCTGCCAAGTTTTAGAGGGCTATCTTGAGAAACAAATCATTGTTTTAAATACTATTTTGGAAAAATGTTGGTTGAGAGTCCAACCACCCAAGAAAATTCAACAACTCACAAATTATCTTTTTGTTTACCTTATTTGTTCATTTACCTGTGATTCTCCAAAACTTCTAGGAAGTATAAATTTTGCTTTTTATATTGTCTTTTCTCCCCTCCCCCCACTTTGGCAAGCCAATTAGTTGGATTCTTTTCCTAAATTACAGTCTGAATACCAAAATGTTTCTGGTGTGGTTTCTTCGAGAGCTCAGTTTTTACTAGAAGACTTTTGATGACTAGAAAATAGGTTGTTTTCATTATAATTTCTGAGGACTGGCTCTTCTGAAAATTTTTGTCCAGCTTCACATAGTAGCCAAGCTATTGTGATACTAGAGGGGTTTACTTCTTCACAAGCAATCGTGATTGCTGTCCTGACCTTTTTCCGTCAGGTCTTTGTGATTTGTCTCTTAAGAGTAGGCTCTAATGATTGTTTGGATCAGCATTTCTCTTCTCATAACAGTTGAGGAACTACTTTAAAACCACCCACTAGCAAGATAGGAAACTATCATTTTCTTCTACTTTCATCAACTGACCCAGGTTGTGTTGTGAAACTATTGGTCTTTGCCCAACTTCTCCTAGTTGTGGTAGTAAATGCAGACCTAAATCATTGGCTAGTTATGTTGAGATCAATTCCACATTAAAAAAAAAAAAAAAGTTAAAACTTAAAAAAAAAAATCCCACACTATTAGTGTTAGTTGTACAATATCCCACCAGTCAAATCCTTTCAGCCTCAAAAGACCGACTAATTGGGGCGCCTGGGTGGCGCAGTCGGTTAAGCGTCCGACTTCAGCCAGGTCACGATCTCATGGTCCGTGAGTTCGAGCCCCGCGTCAGGCTCTGGGCTGATGGCTCGGAGCCTGGAGCCTGTTTCCGATTCTGTGTCTCCCTCTCTCTCTGCCCCTCCCCCGTTCATGCTCTGTCTCTCTGTCCCAAAAATAAATAAAAAACGTTGAAAAAAAAATTAAAAAAAAAAAAAAAGACCGACTAATTTAGGGGAAGCTATTTGCGGCTCGTAATATTGACACTATCAAGATGACCATTGTAAACTAAGCTTTTAGAAATTTTAAGCTTTGAAATGGTTTAAGTAACTATAGAACCTATTTGGGAGAATCCCCACCCTAGGCATTTTCTTGATTTTTATGATAAAGACAGAGAAGACTGGCAAGGTTTGCCCATGAGGAATATTTAAATTCCTTTCTTGGGGCGCCTGGGTGGCGCAGTCGGTTAAGCGTCCGACTTCAGCCAGGTCACGATCTCGCGGTCCGGGAGTTCGAGCCCCGCGTCGGGCTCTGGGCTGATGGCTCAGAGCCTGGAGCCTGTTTCCGATTCTGTGTCTCCCTCTCTGTCTGCCCCTCCCCCGTTCATGCTCTGTCTCTCTCTGTCCCAAAAATAAATAAACGTTGAAAAAAAAATTAAAAAAAAAAAAATTCCTTTCTTGAAGTGAAATCATACTATTTTTTTCAGGGTCATTTTGGAATGGGCCAGCATAAGAGAGATTACAGCACTTTGGATTTAGTGTTTTTGTTCTTGTTTTAAATTAGTTTACATTTGTTGAGTCTTGAAGTGCCAGTCATGTTCCCTATGCACGATCTCATTTAAACTTTTATATATTTATGGCAAGTTCTCTGCCTGACTCCTACAGCAGGCAATAAACTGAGATCTCGGGAGGTGAAGAATAAACTGAGATCTCAGGAGGTTAAGAAGTTCGCTCAGGGTCACAGAGCTAGCGGGTAGTGGATCTCCTCTGCTATGGCTCACAACTATGTCCTGCCACCCTCTGTATTGTGCATCTCTCCAAAAAAGATGGAAGGGCACTAAGAAGTATTTAGTTATGCTTTAGTATGTGTTGTTTTGAAACTGAGTAAAAAGACTTATTAAGGGAAGCCCTATATGCCTTCTTTATCCACAGCTGGCTTCCTCAGGTGAAAAAGCCACAATCGTGCTCAGAGACTTGTGGTTTTTAGTATATCCACCAGCCTCCTTAGAGGGGTTGTGAGTTGTCCCAAAGACAAGATAATATTGCTGCTTTAATTTATGTCGGTTGTTTTATAGGCTAGTTTGTCATCTTCCTGTAGGAGTAATTTTACCCACGTAAAATTCCCAGTTCCCAGACTGTCTACATGGATAAAAAGGAGGTCTATCAGTCATGACTGGCTAATGATGCTTAGGGTCAAGTATCTAATCTAAGATTGCCTAGCCGATCTCTGACTTGGGACCTGGGTGGCTCTATAGAAAACCTCTTAGAAGAAAGATCTCCTTCTGTCTTCGTTGGTATGGGTTTTGCATTGTGTTCTTATGACTTTTATCTGCTGTGCTCAAGTGATTTCTTTATATTTACTCAAAAGAGGATAAAAGTTACTTAGAAATGTCTAAAAAAAAAGCTATTAAAATGCTGTGGAAATAAGACATAAAAGAAGATATTTAAAGTAATATTAAAATCAGGGTGAAATACAGTTACAAAGCCAGAAAACAATGAAATGGATACACTTGGATTAGGAAAGAAAACTTGAAATAACAAGATAAATAACAAGAGTTTATAGTAAAAATATGAAAGTTAAAATTGAATAGTTACGTTGAGTCACGTGCATGTGTGTAATTGTGAACACAACATTGATTTAGACTAATCTCATGCTTTATGCTTTTGGTTAAATGACTCAGTTGAGCTCTTTGTGAAAATATTAGTTAGAAGATCTTGAATTGATGGCCTACTTGACATAGTTTGATTTTGGGAGTAACATTGGGACATAGACATATTTTTGTATGGTTCAGATGAGAGCTGATAATCTTAGCAATTTGTAATGGGGTGTGAATGGTTCTATAGTGTTATATAGTATGCATGTTAAATTGTTAGGGTCCATTGCTCAAGAACAATAAATGGACAGAGTTCTAGAGTAAGAACCTGCATTTGTTTAGCTGTATCTCGAAGAATTGCTCTCAGTTGTATTATTGAATTTGTGAATGTACCAAAGATGCGCTTTGATTTTATATATTATAGTAGGTAATAGGTAAAGGTGTATTTATATCAGATTATCTTTTAATAAATGAAATCCTGTTTAAATCCAGAGTATGCATACAATAACAAGTTATCACAATTTATTAATTCGGAAGTGAGGAAGAATGTTTATTTTTCTGTGGGATTTTTGAATTTCTGTTTGAGGTTTTAAAACCAAAATCCTTTCAAAACGGTAGTTATATAGGTGGTGATCTGTGGTGGTTTATGACAATTCTAATAAATTGTATTAAATGAAACTGTAAGGAGCTATATTGTCAACAGCCTTTCTCTCCTCTCCCGTCCCCCCCTCCCCTTCCCTCCCCCCTCCCTCCCCTCCCCTCCCCTCCCCTTCCCTTCCCTCCCCTTTCCTTCCCCTCCCCTCCCCTCCCCTCCCCTCCCCTCCCCTCCCCTCCCCTTCCCTTCCCCACCTTCCTTCTGGCCCTCCTTCCTTCCTTGCAGTATCAGAGGTAAGGAAGTAAATATCTTTCTACAAGGGGTAGGAGTGGAGAATAGTCAATTTTTTTTCATGAAAATGTCAGGGTACCATGATAGCTACACCCCATCCTTAGGCCAAGTCTTACTCATTTGGGTATTTCTCCTGGCTTTAGAAGGAAATAGTTTACTGTTAGAGATCTGTGATTTAAAAGGAGATCTCCTGTTAAGCTTTAGTTTGTTCTATGTTCCTAAATGAGGTTTTATAAGAGACTGTTGCTTCATTAAAAAAGAAAGAAAAACAAGCAATTAGATCCACTAGAGTGCTAGACTGTTTGATGGTTTAACATGAACATGTCTTGAGCTTCATAATGAGGATGCCCTAAATGAAATGGCATTTCATTTCGGTTGATACACTCTTGGCATTATTTGTAGCATCTGATAAATTTTAAAGCGTATTTAAGAAACTGATTTCATTCTAACATCAGCTATGACCTAGTTGAGCTGGAGGGATTGGAATCTGGTGTCTTCATTATTTAATAAATAAAACATTTTTCAGAATGCTTAGCTTACGAAGATAGTTTGTATTATTTTTCAAAATGTATTTTAGATATAATAGACACTTGTGTTTTAGGATTGCATGTTTATTTAGCATTTATAAAGAACTTTGGAGAGCATTACCAACAATATAAGGTATGTCCATTTGCACAGTAATTAAGAATATTTAAAAGGTTACCGTGCTGATTGATATTTTTATGTGGTATTGTGGGAAAGGCATTCGGGAAGGAGTTCATAGTATATACTTGCTCTTCCTGGAAGATACCATGTATATTTCCATCTCCAGACTTTTGTTTAGGCATATGTGGTACTAGGCTGGCACTAAGTACACACTAGTCTGCTTAATCAATATTTATTGATTTTATATCTCCTTTTCCCTGATGTGGCCTTTCTTGTCTTTTTGCCATGACAGGTTCTTTCTTCTATTTCAAGGTCAAATCTAAAAGTCACTTCTTTGTGGTTTTCTTTCTTTTTTGTTTTCAGCAGAATTATTATTGTTATTTTTCTTTTGCATTTTCTTATAATGCCACATTAGTTATTGTGTCCTTTCTATCTTTTTGGAGGTTCACAAGAGGATGACTTAGAAAGAGAACTCACATGTATTGATTACCTAATTTATGTTCAGCTCCTCACTAGTTTTTTTTTAAGTCTATTTATTTATTTTGGCGGGGGGGGGGTGAGGAACAAAGAGAGGGAGCAAGAGAGAATCCCAAGCAGGTTCCACACTATCAGTGTAGAGCCTAACACGGGGCTCAGTCTTAGAAACTGTGAGATCATGACCTGAGCCAAAACCGAGTTAGACATTTAACCGACTGAGCCACCCAGGCACCCCTTTACTAGTTTCCTTAGAATTCTGTGCCCATCTACTATTTTAAATAATACTGGGAGAGAGGAGGTTCTATCACTATTTTACCTATTTTACCGTAACCGAGGAAACTGTGAAGCTAACAAGGGCAGAGCTAGGCTCTCTCCTCTAATGTCTTCTATCAAACTGCATTAAACTCTCTCCTGAGAGACTTTTTTTTTTGACAGATTTTTTTCCTTTTCCTTTCTTAAATCATTGCTAAGCTATGATGGTAGAGTCTACAATTTTTCAAATCTAAGTTTCTTTGCTTAAATTGCACTTGTTACAAAAATATACCCAATTTTGCACTCATTTATCAAGGTGATTCCATTATACCTACAGGTAACCTTTTGATCATCACAGTCACATGTAAAATCTTGCAAACATTGGGGTTTGAATTGTGCTTCTTTATGACTAAAAGGTCGTGCTTACGAAGTGAATTAGAAAATGAAAACTACATCTACAATGTAAAACACATTTTATGTAGCAGTGAATATTATGCATACACTATAGTGGATGTTCTCAGTTGTATTTGATTGTTATTATTGTAAGTCTTTCAAGGCTGAAGTCATCCAATTAATAATGCACACCTCATTGAGCAGAGTACGTTTGCATTCTGAATCATTAAGACAAACTTCTAGAAAGGACTTTGCAATTTTTATTTTTATTATTAACAGATATGCTCTTTCTTTAAAACACTTCTGTATCCATATATCACCACTAGAATGACTGGAATGCATTATAAGGGGATATATTTTATAGAAGAGTTGGACGGGATACGTTTCTGGTTGTCAAGATTAATTTTGCTATTGCTTCAGTAGTGGTCTTTTTACCTTGGTTTTATCATAGTCTAGCCCTTGCTGTTAAAAAGGTAAATTTTAGTGCCTTATTACCAGTTATTGTTATTTTTTAATTCGTAAGACAGGATCATGGAATATGAATGTTTATTTTTATTAAGAATGCCTTGGAGATTTTGATAGTGGTAACTAGCTCATTTGTTTGGAATAATGTAGTAGTCAGTTTGAAGTCCTAGGTTAATACCCAGTGGACCACCTCATGAGTCCTGAAAGGTAACTACTCCTACCTCAGGCACTTGGTCCTTGATGTTTGCTTGGCCTGGAATGAGTCTGTCACAGATCTTCACACTGCTATCCTTCATCTGGTCATTCCAGCTCCTTCTTTGGGAGACATCCCCTCTACTGCCTGGCATAACATTCACAGATCTACCTGCCATGTTCTACCTGAACATTTCATTGTCTTGTTGATCATGGTATGCTCAGAACAGTGCCTAGCATTTAATAAATATTTACAGAACAAACTGAAAGTTCGTACAGATAGTGGTAGGCTTACAGCCTTTTTAATAGTCTACTTATGACGGGCATTTTTTAGATTGCTTGAATTGCTTTCCCCTAGGCTCGCGGTACAATGCATAGTGATAGGGCAGTCCTGCTCTAGAATTGCAAGCAGCTAATTCTTCGGTAGAATAGACTCACGGTTGTCCCTGACTAAGTGAATCCATTAAATCCTTCTGAAAAGGATTCATTAATCCACAGTGTCTACAGATTCTCTTATGCTTTATTTGTATATGGCAGGGGCAGTACTAGAAGTTTTGTTTGTTGTTAGCTGATGGTGGTGGTTGGTCCCAGAAGTGGGGAGGCTGGTGGACGGAGAAGTTAAGAGAAAGGACTGATTCTGGTGTGGTAGTCATCCAGGAATTGACAAAGATTTCCACTTTTACTTTGAGGAGTACAGAGGTAATTAATACATTAATTACATCTCCCTAGTTAACCTATAAATCTATAAACCTATAAAGTTTAGAAAATCATATTCATAGTTTACACTGTGTCTTCTTGCTAGCAGCCATACCTCAATGGTCTAGGAAGGAACTCGGACATCATTGCTTTCTGGTGTCTTGACAGGTCTTCAGACTGTCGGTAATGCCGAGAAGAAGTGTGCTGGTTGAGAGGGGTAGCTCTCCAACCGTGAATGTAATTGCATGGTGTTTCTTGTACGCCTTACTAGAAGGCAGACAGAAGAGGGTGGTGGCTAAGAGTTTGAGCTCTGGAGTCACATATGTGGGTTAAAATCCCAGAGCTGTCATTGCTAGCTGTGTGAATTGTGTAAGTTCTATAAAATCTCCCCTAAGTTTTCTTTTTTGTGGAAGTAATCATAGCACTTACTTTATAGAGTTGTTGTGAATGCTAAATAAGATCATGTATAGAAAGCACATAAGTGACTGTAAGTTTTAGCTGTCATTGCTGTTATTATTAATACAATCAGTGCTAACTCTTCACCCTTAACATGTGCCTGTCCAGCACTAATGCACATGAGAACGCATGATGTATACAGGAAAATCATAATCTTTCCAACGTACTGGTGTTTCATGTTTCTAAAGGAGAACTTGTGTGTCATCCTTTACCATGCTGGCTAGTTGGAGAGCCCCCTATGGAAGGTTGAAATTGATGAATACCAGGAAACGTAAAGGCTCTCAAATCTTCAGAGTGTACCAGTTTATTTCAAAAAGGAACAAAAAAATGTTTCCTTGACAGTTCTAACTTGGAATAGGAGCATTGTGTATTAATTTCAGGTAAATCAAGAAAAAAAATGACTTTATATGGTTGTCTAATGCAGGAACAGATGATTTTCTTTTTCATTGTTTTCACTGCCTCCCCCAAAACATGGGTTATAAATCCTTTTTAGTTACAAATGACAAGCTGAAGTGACAAAATGTTGAGCATAATCTTTTCTTTTGAAAATGTTAGATTTTGTTCCTCTATGATTTTAAAGATGTGGTAAGTACTGGAAATGCTGACTCTTTTTTATTCATTTTTCTCAAAGCAAAGAGCACTGGAAGGAGCATGGTGATTGATCGGGGTCACAGGGAGTTACAAAAAGTTATAAGGATTAGGCTACATTTGAATTTTTCACTTAAGAAATAATTAAAACCCACTGTTGGGTGCTGAGAAGAATAAAAAGATGAATAAGGCCCAGATGCTGCTTTCAAAGGGATTACAGGGATTGACTAAAATACTAGAAAAATAGCTTTAATAGAAAGTAGAAAGCTGTAGATACTGAAAGTAAAATAGAATAGTGTTCTTTGGGAGGTATTACTTCTTGCTGGAGACCTCAAGGTGAGCTTAAAAAATGAACCGGTGTTTGCCCTGGGTCTTGAATAGATAAACACCCATACACACTGGGGTCATCAGGGGGAAATGCGTCTTTGTCAAAGGGACTAGAATGTGCAAGGACTAGAGGTATAATCAGAGAAACTAATTACAGGAAACAGTAAGTCACAGTTTATTTCTCAAGAACGCTAGTCTCAAGAAGTAATGTGCTCAAGCCGTGTTCTAATGGTGAAATTTGTTTGGAAACTTTGGATACTATATATGCCTCCTACAGATGGCCCAGTATTAAGATTTCTGAAAAGTCTTCTATTACAACAAATATTTAATGTTATTATAGTAGCTTATTAATCATGAAACTCGTTTTTAGTGAGTTGCATGAAAATATTAGGGAACAATTTCTTGCAGACCTTTACTGGGAAATGTTGGTCCTAAAGGTAGGTTGGGGCAAGATAGTAAAGGTCTGAACAAGAGTCCAAGCTTTCTAATGTGGGGTGAGCCATGATCTGGTGTACTCTTTAGGAGAGTTAATCTGGGGATCTGTGTATGAGATGGGTGGATTGGAGACTGGGAAAAGATGATGGAGGGGCATTCAGTAATAGTCTTGTTCAGCAGACAAGGTATGAGGCAATGGAGGTCTACCTTGGGAGGGTTGTGGCAGTAATAGGAGGAAAGGTTTGAAAGAGAAGGATCTTTTGGAAGAAGAGCCAGAAGTTCTTTGATGTTAGTGGGCTGTGGTGAATATGGGAGAGAAAATCACTTGGGTTTTTTTTTTTTTTAAGCTCCCCCCCCCCCCCATTTTAACATCTTTGAAATCAGGAAGTATCTTAGCATTTTAGTCATGGTTTAGTTGCCAGCACCTTTCTGATTGTTAGTAGAAGTTAGATTTGTTAAAATGCCATTGTTGTCAAGGATGATTTCAAGGTAAAAGAGTGAGGTAGCCTGAGAGTAGCTTGGGACTTAGTTTCTAACAGTATGATGTTTGCGACTCCTTTTTGGAAGAGAAGGGACACTGGAAAAGTGTTCTCCTGTCACTGGGGCCAAAGGAAATGTTATGTGTTTCAGAGAAAAAGAGTGACCGGGTTATTAGAACCAGGATTCTCTCATGACTTTTGCCAGGGGCTTTTTGGAGCTGTCAATAAAAGGGAGGGAATCCTTCTGAACTTTCACTTATTTATTTACTTAGTCCTATTTTATCCAGCTGTGAATAGGGTGACATTAGGTAAAATGCAGCTTTGATGAAAGGTACGGACCTTACCCTCAGTCTTCCAAATATTAACTTGACAAGGTTTAAGCAAGCCTCAACTTGCTGTCGAAAAGTGATTTTTCAGTGGCTTCCATTCTTTCTCCTCACATTCTAGCTGTAAAAATAAAACATTTTGTACCAAAACATTTTATTTGCCATAGTTCTTTGAATAGTTTAGTCTGTTATTTTTTTTCTTAAAGATTAAAATACATTGAAATACGTGTTCCCTTACCTATTCTATTCCTATAGTCTGCAAAACTCCAGAAATATTTATTAGAAAACACCAACTCCCTCCATCCAGAAACAGTGATCCAGCAAATTATTATGAAAGGGCATAAGGTTTATTATTCAGTTGCTCTTCTTTTTTTCCTTTTTTAAAATTTTAGGTTGATAATGTTCCTGGGTCTTAAGAAGTGTCTGAGAGTAGTTTGTTCATTGTTAGTTACAGCTGTTATTACTAACCAATGGCCAGATCCTTCATTGAGAGAGACAGACAGACTGACAAAGGAGAGAGGGAGGGAGAGAGAGAGCATTTACAATTTAAAGTCAGATTTTTTTAATTTTTTAAAATTTAAAAATTTTAAATAAAATTTGAAATTAAAAAATTTAAAATTTTTCAGATTAAAAATTTTAAATCAGAAAAGCTGGACTTCCCAAGGTTTTCCAGCCAGACATTTTAATTTGATCTTAGGTGCTCAGAAAAGACCACACCCAACTTGACTCATCAAAGGGTTTTTAATTGACACGGAAGAGCTGAACCTGTTTTAAGGTGACTGTGTGCTAGTGTTGAGTTTGAACCACATAGATTAGGGAACAAAGAAGAATAATTTTGAAAATTTCTATTTTAGCACAATATGTATAACCAGCGATTGCCTACGTTATTATGTGAGTCACTTCGACCTCTTAACCTCTGTTTTTCAACATTGCTAAAGAGCAGCAATGCTCAGTTTATTTTTTAAAAAGACATCTGTGATACTTTTTATTTTGAGTTCTTTGGGAAAAAAGCATTCTCCCATGCTATAACAAATGGGACCAATGCGTTAGTTAAGATCTTTTGATTATAGACAAAAGGAATATATGAGAAAGCTACATGGGAATCTAATGAAGTCCAGGGATGAACTGAATAATAACAACAAACCATGGAGGAGTCAGGCATTCAGTCTGACCTCTGAGACAAGTAGAACTGGGACACAGAACCCCTCAGGGCGCATCTTCATTTTACGTCTCTATTTTCCTTTGTGTGTTGGCTCCATTTTTCTTTCTTTGAGGTACACCCTTTTTCTCACACAATAGTATGATCAAATTTTATATTGTGATTTTTGTCAGTGGAGTGAGACTTAACTTGGCTCCAAAATTCCAGGCAAAGAATCCTGGTGTATTGGGTTTGGTCCCACCCTTGTGCCAATTCACGGTGGTAGGAGAATGTGGTCTGTGGACCTGAGAGTGCAGCTCCCTGAATAACAAGGTTGATTAGGGGTGAGGATTCAGTAGAACCACCAGAGATAGGTGTTGGGCAAAAAATTCCATGTGTGTGGCCACTGCGAAAATAATGACCTTGCATGTGTTAACTTCATTTGAAATTTTCTGAATAAATTATCAGTAATTGTATCTGGATGGATTTGCATAGTGGCACATGTTTGGTTTTCAGAGCAAGTATAAGAAATTTTGTGGCGCTTCGGATCTTTCACAGATAGTTATGTTTGTTGCAAGGCAGTGGAGAAGAAGGGATTTTTATTTTAGAGCGATTCTAGGGTAATAAAATCAGTGTGTACACATACACATGCTTGCACACGCACAAGAACGACAAAATTAAATCCATAGCTTAAATAACAGATTATCAACGTGTGCATGGGGAAAATAATGCATCATGGAAAAATCAAACGTAACATTTTATCAACACACTTAGAAAATCTACAACATTAAAAAGGGGTTGTAGGCTGGAGCAACTCTGAGTAGAAGTACAAAGCAGCTCTGTTGGCTCCTGGTGGCTGGCCTGGGATCGGAGGTGGGTAAGCCTTTGTATGTTGCTTAGCAATGTGTGTGTGTGTGTGTGTGTGTGTGTGTGTGTGTGTGTGTGTGTTTGAATGGATCCAGCCTCATGAATCATGGATTGTTCGTTTATAAGTGTAAGGTGTTCTTACAAGCCTGCCAGAATGGTAACCAAACCCAGACCCTTTTTATACCAGAAGGATTTTAAGAATAGAAGTCTAGCTTCTCAGATTTATTGTGGAGCTTGAAGAAATATTATGTGATGATAATTCTGTCTTATAATCAACCTCGAACTCTGCTTTTTGTATGCAGATCTTGTGATCCCAGCTAAAAGGAACAACATTACTGACTAATTCTACTATTTAGCAATTCATTTGGGCTTTATTGTGTGCGGTGGGAAGCAGAGAGGTGCTTTCTCCTGTGGTTACTGAGTCCTTCCTTCATGAAATAGATTGTAACTCTGGAAGGGTGAGTACTCGTGTAGATAGCCTTGAAAGCTTTGTAAAAAATCCTGTTCTTATTATTCAACAAGTTTCGAATCTTTATCAGAATACTATTTCTGTTAGATTAAAAAAGAAAAAGGAAAGGAAAACACCCAACCACACAATAAATGATTTTCTTATTTCCCACTCTTATCTTATTTCCACATTTTTGGTTAAAAGACCGACTAATGTATTCTGCCACAATCACCAATGGGGGAAAAATACTTATGAGATGTTTCTGACAACTAGTCCCCCCTTCTGTTTTCATCCCCCTTTGCTCCATCTTTCCAAGCTCATAAACTGAAAAATTATGGTTTCCAATTTTGTTCTATGTGGTGAGATTTTTTTCACCTTAAACTTTGTTGCTTTATCATTTTTAAGGCAAAATATTTTAATGGTTTTCTTTACCAGTTAATGTACTAAAAATACAGTAATCTTTTGTTTAAGAATGACAGTAAGGAAAAATAAACCTGCCTGATTTGATAAATATTGATTTTAATGAATCTGAACATGAATGGCTGTATTGTATACCAACAACCAGAAACTGATGTAGGAAAAGTGATGAAACTTGAGAGACGCAGATGAGCCACCAAGGTAGGAAGTTAGGGTATCTCATTTGGGGCATAGAAATCTCTTCCAAATGCCAAAATTGGGTTCTGTCATTTTGCCCAGAGTTGAAGATGATTATTCTAAGAGCAGCCATCTAATTTCTATCTTTATCTACCACTGTTTTTCTGATTCAAATAGAAGCTACACAACACCCGGTTCCCCAGCACCCTGTGGCTTTCTGTCCTATCCTGTTCCCACAATTTGAATGCTCTCCTTCAGCTGTAGTTGGCAAAAATGTTTACGCTGTAATCTTAGTGCTGCCATTTCCATAAAATCTTCCTGACCATAAGTAACAAATGTACAATTGCATCCCTGCTTTCTTCTGAGTGCTTACATAATTTTGCTTGTACTTTCTGTTGTAATTACCACAGATTGCTCTGTGTGGTTGTGTTTTGTATTCTTGCCCAGACTCCTCCATGGAGTTCTATACTCTCTGAGGGTATCAACAAGGTCTCATTCATCAAAGCATGTTCCATGCATCTACTGTAGAGTCTTGGATTTAGTAGGTGGTAATTAAACATTTATTGATTTAAAACAACAGCTGATTCTCAGATCAAAGAAGGAAAACTATACCTTTTAGCTTTTTAGCTTTTTACTAGGAAGACTTTCAGGCATAATTGTGCAAATCAGTTGAGAGACTTGTGTTTATATTAAATGATTAATTTCACCGTGTATAGGACAAAAAGACTATTCCCAGAATTTCAACCTCATTGAGTCAGTTCACATATTCTCTCAACTTGTTACAGTTGTGTAAGTTGACTCTTCTCTCTCTGTAAATTTTATAGCCAAATGACATATTCCCTTTGCTCTTTTAGGGGGAACAGGCAGCAATATTTTAAGCAATGTGCAAGGTACACGAACTAAGATTAGAAATGTAATGGCAAAAACTCACAACAAAATAAGTCTAACACCTGTTTAATGTTTGCATGATTATTCTTTTGCTATGTACCTAACTAAACCAACCTTGTGGGTTTCCACAAGGATAAAAGGTTGATCTTGGGAAGGATGGAAACAGTTTTTGGAATAGCTCTTGATGCTTTCTTTTCCAGAGGGAAGGCTTTGGAGGAACACATGTTTCTCTCACCATTTTTGCTTAACAGCTTTTTTGGGAGGAACACAGTGAGTGATCCTTTCCACCCCAGAATTGGTCTTGCTCTGGCCCCTCAGCACTGCCAATGATGGGTGTCCAGGGCAGCAATCTTACTAGAAATTGAATTCTTCTGCAGGTTCTCTGGTTGGTTTCCCACTGAATTTTAGTTCTCTGTTTTTTCACTTTTCATTATTTGAAAGAGTCAGCTAAAGGTCACATCTGCTCCTTTCAGCCTCCATTTTCTTCCTTCATTGATCTGTAATACACAAATTGAATAGAGTGGGTCTCATGTTTCAAATAATGACCCCCCCAGGCCCCCATTTTTTTTTATCCCCAGGTGTTTTCTGAGCTTCATGTAGTAAGATCAAAAAAGAAACCCTGGTGCTACCATTTATACTTTATTTGGGATTATTGGTCCTAGTTATTTATAGACATTTGGAAATTTCTTCATAAATTTTGATAAGATTTTCATTAGGAAAGAGGGTAAAGTCTTTATGTAATTGATTGCGTGTATTGAAGGAATGGTGTCGATTGGTAACAGTGCCATACAGAGCTAGAGGGAACCATTAGAGTGAGCACGAGAAGACATTAAAAATACGGAAAAGGAAAGAGAATGGTGTAGGAAAGAAGGTGGTTTTATGAAAAGTCAGAGACACACTGTGCAACATTTAAAATTTGGCAAGCTAGTATATGTCTTGGGTATGGGCTTGTTGCTTCTTTTTAGTGGTGTTCTTGTCCTGAGGAGTTCACAGGCTGATTCCCAAGGACACCTTTCCAAGACAGAGTGGCATAAACGTAAGTTTGCGGTGCATACTTAAGGACACGCAAAAAGGTCTTTAATAAGGACTGTGGTCTCTGGTTCAAACCACATTTTTTCCTAAAGAAAAAAATTGTATTTGAGGTATTTGGAATTTTGAGGAGGGAGAGTTGAAGGAACTACGACCATGTTAAAGAAATACTACCAAATGGATTTTAAATGATTGTAACTTTATAATCAATAGAATTCTTAAAAGGTAGTATTGGTAAAATGCATTAACATTTTTGGTGAGAAGATATAGTAGCTTATGAAATGATACCATCTATCCTTTATATATATTTGAAAAAAAAATCTTGGGGCGCCTGGGTGGCTCAGTCGGTTAAGCGGCCGACTTTGGCTTAGGTCATGATCTCGCGGTCCGTGAGTTCGATCCCCGCGTCGGGCTCTGGGCTGATGGCTCAGAGCCTGGAGCCTGTTTCAGATTCTGTGTCTCCCTCTCTCTGACCCTCCCCCGTTCATGCTCTGTCTCTCTCTGTCTCATAAATAAATAAACGTTAAAAAAAAATTAAAAAAAAGAAATCTTAATTAAAAAACACACCCACCCGCACCTGAACCACTTTTACTTTCCTTTTCATCTTGTGGGTATGGGTTGGAAGTAGAGCAGTCCATTACCCCAGACTGAAGAATGGGAATGGAGATGCTTAGGGTGTCTCTGGGAATTAGCGATGAAAAGGGCCATATTCTTTCTGTTTTTTTTCTCATCCACTTCCGGTGAATGAGATTCACTGTAGAATGCTGTTTGTTTCTCAGGGAGGAAAAGTGAACTCTGAATCATGGTGGTATTATTGGGAATGAGAAAATTAAGGAAGAGGGACTAAGTGACAAAAATATTGCTACGATTAAAGAAATTTTTCTTGTCATTAAGTAAATCAAGATGGAAGGGTCTGCATTATGGCCTGATTATTAAATATTTGCTAATGAAGCTGGAGTGATTTATAATAGTGATAGATTCAGAAAGAAACCTCTAATGCCAACAAATTAGTTTTCTTGTATTAACGTGATCTGTGCCTGTTAGTATTATTAAATGACTCCCATGCTTTCCATTGTAACATTATTGTTTTTTGAATTTTCATTATTAACCGTTATATTTTTTCTGAGTATAAATAGTATATAAACTTTTCATTGGAGGTGCTGATATTTAATGGCCTATTGCTGTATATGGTTCAAGGAGAATTATGTTATCCATAAAGCAATTTTGAAATCAGAGTTAACTTTCTGTGTTTTCTAGTGTATGACCATAATGGCTTAATTGTCTTCCCGTTTTAACTCTTATGATCTTTTACCCCTTACACATATTACAAATCTTTAATCCTGGACCATTTCTTAAACTTACCTAGTTCATATTCTGCAAATGTAAACATTAACCCAAGGGGGAAAAAGGGATTATTTTTTCTTTGCATGCCAGAGTACTATTAAGAAAAGAGGAAAATATGAATTTTAGATAATATTTTCTGCTTCACAGGATATATAAATATATATGATTTGTCTTTACTTAGTAAATATCTACTGAATGATGTGAAATTCACATTTGCTTCAAAATGTTTTTCTCCTCCCTAGTTTAGAAAGTGGAAAGAATAAATAACATCTTTATTTTAAGAAAAATAATTCATAATAAGGAATTGGAAAATATAAAGAAGCTTGTAGTTCCACTATTCTGAAAGAAATACTGATACATTTTTTACCTATTCTTTTTTTATGCATGTCTGTATGCATGCGTATGTATGTGTTTGTGTGTCAGTGCATTCTTGTCTAATTTTTAAAAAATTTTTTTCTTTTTTACATTTATTCATTTTTGAGAGACAGAGTGTGAGCCAGGGAGGGGCAGAGAGAGAGAGAGAGGGAGACACAGAATCTGAAGCAGGCTCCAGGCTTTGAGCTGTCAGCACAGAGCCCGACATGGGGCTGGAACTCACAGATGGTGAGATCATGACCTGAGTTGAAGTCAGACGCTTAACCGACTGAGCCACCGACACCCCTCTAATTTTAATTCTAAGGATAGCCAGACTAATGAATATATAAACTGATTTGTTATTTTCTTTAAAAAAAATGAGTCTTAGGTAATTTATAGTTTTGTGGGATTTTCCCCTACACTTGCAAAAAGGAAATGTCTCTATACCACTGTACGAATTAATAGCAGACCTGGTTTTAAACCTCGTTAACCTTCACCAGTTCTCACTCAGATTATTGCATGCACATTCTTTAAAATATTGTCTTTCTTCCTTGCGTGGGGCCCTCTACAGTTTGTTCATTATACCTACTGCCAATGTCATCTTTTTAAAATAAAGTTCACTTGTGTCCTAACTTATAAATGAAGTCCACAATACTCGACAAGACATGCAATGCAGTTTGTTACTGAGTATGTATACTCTCCCGGCTCTTCTCTCAGCATCCCTCTCTTAAACCTAATACCGGCACCCCTCCCCCAAACAAAGTTAATCCAATCTTGGTCATCTCTGCTTTAGTACTAGCTGTTTTCTTTGGTCTTCATTCTTCCATCAGAACTTAGTTCATATGTCAATTTTCTGTGAAGTCTTTCTTGACCACCACCTACCTGAGTATAGTGTTTATTAATCGTTTATCCTGCTGCTGTACATGTGATGTATATTTTTCATATTACAATTTGCTTATATTTCTCTAACCCCCTTTATGTCAGGCACTTTTTTGTCTGTGTATTCCCAGTATCTAGTACATTACCTACTGGTACTACCAGTACTTAATAAATGCTTGATGAATTGAATTCTTTACTGGTAACCAGATTCATTGAGCTCTGAGGTCACCTGTAAAGATATTATTAGCTCCAAATATTTAGACCTAACCATCAGAAATGTAGTACAACGAAGTTACAAAAAAAATCATATATGAGAATGAAGTTTTTCATCTTATATTTTCAATTATTTGCAATAGTTTTTATTAAAACCTTCCAATGTACCATGAATCTTGCTATATTCACACAAGCCACTGTAATCGAGCAAATAAGCATCCAGAGTCTTTTATAGATGGGGACATAACATAACTGTAATTGTGACCATTACTGGATTAGGGTTTGTTTTTTCCATGGCATTCTCTTCTGCAAGACTCATCTGTGGCCTCTTGGTTTCAGATACTCCTCTTTAGCTCAAGTCTGTCCTTTCAGAAGAGAAGAGAAGTTGACAAATGGAAATTATCCTCAAGAGTCATCTCTGCCAGAGTGGTTTGTGAGAGTGATTTGTGAAAATGTTTTTTTTTTCTTCTCAATATATGTCTCAAATGGCACCTTTTCCACTGCTGAAATACAAATACAGTTCTTTTGTGCTTATTAAAATACTAAGCCATTGTTCTTTAAGAGGAAAAGCTTTCTTTAATTGTGGCAATTTTCTTGCAGCCTTGCACATTAAGCACTTTTTTTTTTTAATCTTTATTTATTTTTGAGAGAGAGAGACAAAGTGTGAATGGAGTAGGGGTAGAGAGAGAGGGAGACACAGAATCTGAAGCAGGCTCCAGGGTCTGTCTGAGCTGTCAGCACAGAGCCTGACGCGGGGCTTGAACTCATGAACCCTGGGATCATGATCTGAGCCAAAGTGGGACACTTAACCAACTGAGCCATCCAGGGGCTCCATAAGCACAAGTTTTTATATGATGCCTCATCCAGATTTTTCTTTTCTTTTCTTTTCTTTTCTTTTCTTTTCTTTCTTTTCTTTCTTTCCTTTCCTTTCCTTCCTTTCCTTTCCTTTCCTTTCCTTTCCTTTTTTTCTTTTTTCTTCTCTTCCTCTTTCTTTCTTTTCTTGTCTTGTCTTTTCTTTTCTTGTCTTTCTTCTCTTTTTCTTTTCTTTTCTTTTTTTTAAGTTTACCTATTTACTTTTGAGAGAGGCAGAGAGAGAGGGAGTCAGAGAATCCCAAACAGGCTCCACACTGTCAGCGCAGAGCCTGATGTGGGGGTTCAAGCTCATGAACCATGAGATCATGGCCGGAGCTGAAATCAAAGAGTTGGACACTTAACCGACTGAGCCACCAAGGTGCTCCCGCCCCCAGATTTTTCTTAAGAATAAATACATTATTTCCTGGGGCGCCTGGGTGGCTCAGTCGGTTAAATGTCTGACTTTGGTTTAGGTCACGATCTCATGGTTGGTGAGTTTGAGCCCCGCATCGGGCTCTGTGCCGACAGCTCAGAGCCTGCAGCCTGCTTCAGATTCTGTGTCTGCCTTTCTCTCTCTGCCCTTCCCCTGCTCACAGTCTGTCTGTCTCTCCCCAGATTAAATAAACCTTTAAGAGAAAAAAAAGATTACATACAATATTTCTTAAAGGAAAGCCCCCCCCCCCCCCCCCCACGGAAGCCTTGGCATTAGAGAATCCTGGGATTGCTGGGATGGAGGTTTGGGAAGTGACATGCTGAGAATAGCTCTGCCACGTCGTGCTGACTCTTGAATCATGTGAGCAAGTGCGCCGAAAGGAAACATTTTATCAGAGAAACAGTGAGATTAGGTTAGTCCCACTTACCTCATCTAGACTGTGTGCTTTCGAAGAGCCCCTGCCATGTCCTCATTCCGCCGTATGGCATTGGGAGCCCGGCTGCTTTTGTTTTTCAAGGGGATTGAAAAGTGCACAAGCTCTGTTATCAGACAGATACAGGTTTCAGTTTTCCAATTAACAGCCGTGTGTCCTGAGCAAAATCGATGAATCCTTTGCCTCTTGGGTTTTCTGAACTGTAAAATGAGAACAGGTTCACTTACAGTATTTGTAAATATTAAATGAAATTAAATATTCATGTTAAATGAAAAAGGATAGGCATTAACATTTGTAAATATTAAGTTCAATAATATAAAATGAAATGAAGTGATTGTAAATAGTAGATGAAAGTACCCCCTACGTTGTCTGACATATAATATGGGATTTACAAAAAATACTTAGGTTTCCTTCTTTAAAAAAAAATATGATCTTTTCTTGAAGTGTTTGGTTTCTAATATTCTAAACTGCATTTTGAAAAGCTTAGAAATGGCTCTGTTGCATTAGATCAACTGGGCAGAGCAATAAAGGAACTAATTTCCCTCAGAAGATGAGGTTTTGAAAATAAGTAGTGGCAAAGCAATCCAATCTCTCGTGTGCTTGATTCATTTTTTAAAAAATTAGGTGAATAGGGCACCTTGGGTAGCTCAGTCTGTTGAGTGTCCAACTTCAGCTCAGGTCACGATCTCACTGCTGTGAGTTCAAGCCCCGCATCAGCAGGGACAGCTGATGACAGCTCGGAGCCTGGAGCCTGCTTCTGATTCTGTCTCTCCCTCTCTCTCTGCCCCTCCCCCGCTGGTTCACTGGCATGCTTGTGCTCTCTGTCCCAAACGTAAATAAATAAAATAGAAAAAAAAAACTGGGTTAATAACATACAGAATCTGCTATCTTTAAAAATCTTCCACTCTCAGGAAATTTCATTTGTACACACACACACACACACACACACACACACACAAAACAAAACAAAACAAAACAACAGCACTAAATTGGCTGATGGAGGCAAGCTGAATAATAAATAAGCATTGTAGGGTGGTGTGCAAATCAGGAACCAAAAACACTCCAGGAGGGAGGGCCCTGGGATAGAGGCTCTCTTTCATCATATGCTGAGTCTGGGAAAGTCCATTAACCTTAGAGAGTCCCTAGTGTAAATGGAAGCTAAGATACTTGTTTTACCTGGAGAAAAGAAGCTGATTCGGGTAAAATCTTGATGTCCCTCGTCGTTCTGATACTTAATATAGTAAAGGTTGGAGAAAATGTGGCCTTTTCCTGTGAGCATTTGTTTTGCTTAATATTACAAATATATTTAGTATGAATAGGTTTGTGCTTTAGAGTTTGGGGACTATCACATGGAATGTTTCTCTATGCTGTCCCTCTTAAAGGCTAATCCAAGTTGTGACCAAGGGACACCAGAATCCCAGTACTATAGTTTCTGCTTCCTTTAGTGACCTGTTAACTTTATTAGTCCTTTGTGTTGTGTTGTTGTTGTGTTGTTGTTGTTGTTTTTGCTTTTGGATCAGGGTTTTTAAGGTGAATTAAATAAGATGGAAAGAGAAAAGTTACAAGTGGGTATCAGTTTGAATAAGAAAATGTCAAGGGAAATGAAGCTTTGTTTTGAGAAGCTGGCTCAGAATGGAAGGATAATCCTTTTACAGGGATTGTTATAGGTTAAGCATCACATATGTGCACCTATAGACCTCCTTCCTACTTAACTGAACCTAGACTGTGGTCTAGATTAAACAAAAAGCTACATTTGCTTAAAGGATCCTTAAAGTCCTTTCCAGTTCTCAAGTCTAATGGTTGCATTGCACTCAGAAGAGTGTAGCCTTTGAAAAGATTAAGTTTTTCAGAAGTGTCCTGCCACTGCAATCCCTTTGGTCAAGTGATTTCAAAGACATCATGGTTGAATACCATTGATACCACAGCGGTCCTGCCTTAAGATAAAGGGTGTGAAAATATCCAAACAGATGCAAAGAGACCATCTGTCCTGAGACCCTAGAGGACATTCCTATACTGGGTGGAGAATTGTACTCAATGCCTTCAGGATCTTTTGCAACCCTTCACATTTTCAGATTTCTTCATTTTTAAATAAATGATTATTTAGAACAAATGGAGCCCTGCATTTTCCTAAAACCAAGAAAACAAACAAACAAAAGAAACAATACTAAGGTAGACTTCCTTGAGGTACAAATGAATGTTCTTTTTATATTCAGTGAGCAGCACTCCATGCAGATAGACACTTGGCAGATACCCTTGATATTGTGTTTCTCTTTCTTTATGGGATTGCTTTGAACTCTATCTGGAGTCAGGTTAGAATGTCCCTGCCTTGTCCTGCTTTAGGGATATGTAGGCGGGCTTAAATATAGTCACCATCTTCAAATAACTAGTTCTAGTAAATTAAATGCAGTCTACTACTGAAGAAATGTAGGGGTTGTACATGTTGAAATAAACTGCGTTAAAAATATTTATTACATGAAATAGATGCTAACAGAGAGAGGCATGGATCCTTGCTCTCCCAACAATTTCATGTAAATGGCATCTCTGAAAGGATGTCCAAATTCCTGGTGTGGGCATGTAGAGTAGACAGCTGAGTCACAGCTGCTAAAATGAGACTATGCCTCCTTCCCCTCTCCCAGAGAAGGAACGGAACGGGGACAAGGGAGTGAAAGACGGCTAATGCCAATCGGTTCCTTAAAATTCACTGGCTTGAGAAGTTTGTGAGATTCTTGAACCAAGAGGAAGCCATTACTTGACTACATGGGAGCGTTTGGAGCATGAAATCTGCTTTTCCTAAGGGGACTCTTGTGATTTGCCATCGTTTGCAAAAATGTGTTGTTTCAGTCCAGTGTTTGTAGGGCACTGTGGTATCTGGCCTACAGTTTGCGGCTGCTTGTTTAGTCTGTATTTTTATTTGGTAATACCTGGTGGCGTGCTTGTCGGCTTTCTCTTCAAGTTTGATGCTACTCGTCCCTTTGAAGTGCTTATTTCCATCCATTGGAAGGAAGTTCCAGAAATACCAACTTTGCTTGGATTTGGATCCTGGATCGGTGCCTTACTAGCAGTGTGACTTGAAGTAATCACTTAACCTCAGGTACACTAAGCTTACCTCAGTTTCTTCATCTGTAAAATGAACATAATACTAGTACCACCGTTTTGGGTTGCTGTGGTTGTGAGGGTTACATGAATTACTTTACATAAAGTTCTTGAAGCATGCCTGGCACCTCGTGGCCGCTTGAGGATCATCAGCTGTTATGGTTGCTGTAGCTTCCTGCTGCTGCAGTTGCCCTGTGCTGACGTGACAGCAATTTCTCTTCTCCTCTGACCCTGTTACCACTTTATCACTACTCTCCTGCCTTGTGTCTCAAGAATATCCCTTTTCAAGTAGCATTGAAGAGGAGTGGAAAGACTTACGAACCTAACCAATGAGGAACACTCCAGCTAATAGGAAGAGCATTAATAAATTAGCATCTGTTCGCCCTCACCACCGCTAGTATTGTTTAAGGAATTCCTAGGGATTTAAATAATTATACACGCACAGGAGGACAAACGTAGCATTATTTAGACATTACTTTATACTTAGAAGTCCCAGGAACATCAACTGTAACATTATTAGAGCATTAGCAGAATGGTTGGGTACTGTAAATTTTAAAAAAGTGAATGCCTTGGGGTGCCTAGGTGGCTCAGTCGGTTGAGCGTCCGACTTTGGCTCAGGTCATGATCTCGCGGTTGGTGAGTTCGAGCCCCGCATTGGGCTCTGTGCTGACAGCTCAGAGCCTGGAGCCTATTTCTGATTTTGTGTCTCCCTCTCCCTGCCCCTCCCCGACTCATGCTGTCTGTCTGCCTGTCTCTCTCTCTCCCTCCCTCCCTCTCTCCCTCTCTCAAAAAAAACAAACATTAAAAAAAAAAAGTGAATGGCTTTCCTAAATATTATCAATAAGCATTTAGAAAATACAACAGTTGGGAAGCGTAGTAAGAAAGGCACACCAAAATGTTAGCAGTGGTTATCTTTGTTTGGTAAGAATATATGTGATTTTTTAATTAAAAAATACTAATGTTTATGTAGTATGATATGCTGTGAACTCTTAAATATTTTTTGCATGTTAATAATAACTGTTGGCGTTGCACTTTGTTTGTATTCTGACTAAATATTTTCATTAATCCCCTTTGAGATTCATAAAGCCTTTCTGAGTTTTGTTTGTGAATTCTAATGCATCTAAAGATTGTAACAGAACTGCATACCAAATGACACATATTGTAAAATGCTGTTACTTATATCTAGTTGAAGCTTCAGATGTAAAGAATAGATTTGATTGTAGGATTGAAATAAAACTGCTTTCACTTTAGGGGTGGAAAATTTAAAAATCTTTTCCTTGCTCTGAAAACACATATTTGTATGTTCTGGTGTAGAGTGTATACAATAATGTCGACTGGTTTAGATCTAATGTTTCTCTATGGTAAAGTTGAGATTTGGAAAAGGTATGGTATGCTTGGCACCCCAGGATTTGGAGAGATTTACTTTGTATCTTAAATGTTTAAGAAGAGGAGTGTTCATTTGCTTTTCTTTGGAGGCTGTAGTTGTTACTGTGATTATAAATTTAAGGCTGGGAAGAAAGTTTTACCACTATGGGCTCAGCCAAGTTAGTGATTGGGCAGGAAGTCAACTCTCCTGCCTTCAATTACTTACCCTGCAGTTCCCTTCCCTTGCGACTTCTAGACTAGTGTTTTATAGTACTATAAAATTTTATTCTTCAACTCATACAATTCTCGCTTCACCCTTGGAGGTGTAATTAATGCCACTGAGTCAGATTTGATAGCCTTTCACTCACTGAGCTTTTGTGGTCTTAAAGAAGTCACAGATAGCCCAGTTCAAGACTATTTTGTAGACATTGCTGCAGCTTGGTGCAAAGCCATGTGACCAGTCACTAACTTTTAATGCTTCTCGATGTTTTGGTAGAAATAATTTTTCTTGAAAACATGACCATGTTATTGCTAATATTTCCACAGCAAAAAGTCTGTTTTACAAGATACCTCAATACATGAAAAACAAATCCTAATATGAAACACAGCAATTCGTTTTCATGGATTATTAAGGGGAAGGGTGGAGGTGGACTGTGGCATCCCATAAACGGATGAATGATTCTCATTTTGGGGAGGGATATTTTCTTGTTGACCTGATCACAGCAGGAAGAGGGTTCCTAACTTCACACATGTCCTTTTAGATGTGGTAGTCCTCAACAGGCTGTAAGTTAAAACCTGTTGAGCAAGAATCTGAATGCCTCCTGCTGATCTGAAAACCTGCTGTGTATATACAGGCAGTTCTAGAAATTCTTAACTTTACATAATTCATGGTATTATGAGTGGTCTGCCAATTATGCTCGAATTAGGACTTTGCCATTTAGATTGAGGAGGTCACAAACTCCACTATCCACTATTTCGTCCATCTGGGCCTCATTCCCCCTCCCCTCCCCCCTTCCAACCTCTGGACTGTTCAGTCTCTTGGTCTTCAGCACAACCCCCTCTCTCCTTCTGTTCTTTCCCCCAAGGGATGCTTTCATTGCTTCAGGTCTCTATCACCTAAGTTATCTAACCCAACAGCGCTTTCTCCTGTTGTTACCTATTCTATAGAGTATCTCCTGAAAGAGTCTTAGTCAAATGCAACTACTAGGAATATCAGCTGATTGCTTGCTTTATACCATGATTTTCATGCCCTAGTTCCTCCAGCCCTATTTCCTTTGTGCGTTGTATTGATCTAAGTGAAAGTTAGGTTAACATCTCAATTGTAGACTAAAAGTAAAATTGAAATTGAGCGATAAGAGGACTTAGGAAGGTACTTGAAGTTGGAGGATCCTTTTCTATTTCCTCAAATAAGTTTATCATGTGATATCTCTAGTTGATGGCATTATATTCCACAAAGTGAAAATGCTGTTTCCAGGAATAGATTTTATTTTATCAGATTACTCTACTTATTTTATTAGATTTAATAGATTATTAGAAAATGTTTGAATTAAATACAGTTATGAGTAGTAGCTAGATACTCCCAATCATGGTCCAAGCATTTCGTGGAAACATGTACATAAATGCATTCTCTGATACCTGTCCTTCGCAGATGAAGTATCAGAAATGCTTTTGACATGTGTAGCTCTCTATTATACCTTAGTCTGTTTTGCATTGTGGTTGTACTTTCAGATGAGGTCTGAAGTTGCTGAAGTGATAAGTGAAAAGGAGCTAAGTTGTGTTATTAAATGTCAGGAAAATACTAGGAAGTTATACTCAAAGCCATTCTTCTAGATAATTTTATTTTTGGCCGACTTACAATGCTATTGCTATAATCACTCTTATCTTGAATGGTTTATCATAAAATGTTACTTCTCATAAGTGGTTTCCCTGTGTTTGTTTTCCCAATCTGCTTAAAGAGCTAGTTCAAAGAGCTAGTAGCTAGGAAAGGATACTTTTATATCCTTGAATCTCCTATGACACTTTCTTCTTACCGTTTGTGCTGTTGATTCAACATTTCCTTACCTCTATAATGTCTTTTGGTTATTTTTATTGTCTAAACATTTGCCAAATATTGCTAAATTTATATTGCTTGTTAAAGTTGGCTTTTATCTTCACCAGTTGATAATGTTCAGCATTTAGCTTCCTCATGTGAATTAATTACGATAATACCTTACTAGCGTTCATTAGTCCAAAGTTTGTGATTTTATCTGTGTGCGCGATTGCTGTAAGGGCCCTGTGGGCTTGGAGATAGTCTTGTTGTCTTTGGGAGTCGTTGAAAAGCCCATAGGTAATTTGTTTTTCATTTTGGGGGGTGTTGGTAGTCCTGGGTTGTATTTGTAGGACTCCAGACTGCGCATATGTGAACAGTTATGTAGGGTAAATTTAATTGCTGAATTAAAGGGCAAGTGATTAAAAACTTTGATAAATAAAACCAAATTGTCCCCTTAAAGTGCCTTTTGTCCTCCTTTGTTATCCCACTTACTGTCAATACTACATATTATCAATCCTTTGACATTTTGCAAATGATGTGGACAAAAAAAAATGCACACTTTTGTTGTAATTCGTCTTTACTTGGATAGTGAGCATGACAGGCTTATCTTAAGTTTACTGAAACATTAAGGGCAATTTGTTTGTACTCATTATTTGTTAGGATGTCCATGATGTAATAATGCCTTTTATTTGATCTATTTTTAGAGATTTGAAAATTCCAAAATAAAAGCTATGATTTGAACTGAGAAGTGAGGCAGGAAAGCTGTCCTACTGAACAGCAGATTCTAGACTTTAAATGCTCATCACACTGCTACTGCCTTTAATCTATTATTCAAATCTTATTTGCCAGCTTCTCACCCCTCATATTTGAAATTAGAAATTTCCAGGTTTTATGTTTCATGAAGAAGAAATGTGTTTGCCTTTATCAGTAAGCTGTGCAGATAGATAGATTTAAAGTCAGTCATTATGTTTTAGAGCAAGAACTAGAGGGACAATTAAAGTAAGAATGTTAATAAATGGATATAATGCTTCCGCCAATCTAAATTTGATGAGACAAGGCTATTTCCCGTCTGTAGATGTCATACTTACTAGTCACAGGCACCAGGAGCCCTGATCTGCGTTGAGTTTGCAGCGAAAGAAAGTTAACTTCTTATGTCTATTAAATTATTCTTCCAGGCCCAGACCTCTTTTTTTGCACTGAAGCACTTTTTAATATTTTTGAATTTCATCTGAAATTCTAATATAGGCAGAGTCAACATCTGTAAAATATTTTATTATGTAAGAGTAGTTGGATTGTGGTAGTTTACATTTTAGGAGTTCTGGGGAGTAGAGTCAGTGGTAGCATGAATTTCTGACATACAACCGAATTTATTACCACAGAGCTACTTTCTTTTTTCACAAAAGCCCACCGATGATGTGATACTATTGTATTCTCACCTTCCCTTTTTTAATCCTCCAAATTATTGGTCAAATTACCTGAAAAATTTCATGGAAGTGTAAAACAAAAATAAGGATCTCACCTAGATGTTTTCCCAACTAAAACTCTAGCTTAATGCTACCTTAGTGTGTACAGCTCTTAGCTTTAATGTCGTAGGATCTTGTGGAGAGATTTTTAAGATTCATTGGCACAGCATTCCTATGCAGTAGGTGGAAGTAGAGATGGGAGAGCGAAACCAAGTTGTCTTTTTGTTGGTATAGAGATGAGCAAACAAAGATACAGGCAGGCCTCAATCTTGGTGAGGCCCTGTGTAAAACCTCACACAACATTCTCCCAATGAAGACTCTCGCCATTAGGTCAGAATGACCAGTGTCTTACGTATCACTTAAGTGTCTGTGAGTAGCAGTGTTTTTGTTGCCTGAGAAATCGTTATTGTATGTGGTGGTTCCACTAAATGGTAACCATGTGCACTCTCTTGAGAAAGGAAATTTGGGAAGAGGAAATTATTGTGATTCAGGCTGCAGCCGCTGATTTGGTCATCATTTGGTTATCATTTCCTTGAAGTATATTGAAAGTCTTATGAAACTGAATTGTTGACCTTCTTAAAAATGTGCTTGAGTATATTTAAGATTCCTTTGCCAATCTGATGTAAATCTTTAAATTCAAAGCCTCAGAGCCGATCTTTACCCTTCCTTGGGGAGGCTGGGTTACAGAATTCTGTTTTACATGGCTTCTGCATTTCACAGAACTCCCTTCATAAATGAAAAATGATCTATTACCCATCATGCTTGAGCTGAGTCTGGAGCAATGGCTGAAGTAAACCAGGATGTGTCTGATATGGGTGAGGTGGAGCCCACCAGGAATCCCTCTATGAGAAACAAAACAAAGCAAAGAAATGTTTAAATGTGAGCTTGGGTGGTTTTCCAATTTTACCGAAATGTAAATATGGCTGCAGTTGGGAATTTTATTTTTCAGTACATTTACTCTCCATTACTTTGTTCAGTGGGTTTGTCTAGATTGTGTATCTAACACTAAGCAAAAAAGATGAGGCTTTACTGGAATAGATAAAAGGATAAAAAATAGGAAAAGAAACTTGGGTAAATACATTAATGATCTGGGGAAAAACACCATGTTTTCTAAACTAAGATTAATGTGAAGGCTACTGTAAACATTGCCAGAACAAATTGCTTTTAATTTATTTGCATGTTTTCAAAGATAGAAATGCTACTTGTTTTTACATACTTTGGGGGAGATAAGGTGAAAAGTAAAGGTTGTCAAGCAAGCAAGGATGATAGGAGTGTTACGAACATACAAATACTCAGCCTTAAATCACGCTATTTGAATATGTTCTTTGCCAAAGTTGCTAGTTAATCAGCTAGGCTTTTGCAGGACGGGTGCAATAGCGATCCTTTCCTATCTGTGACCTCAAACCTGAGAGACTTTGATGTGTGATGTGGTTCAAAGTTTACTATAGTTTATTCTCTAACAATGGAGTACTACCACGCCATCATATGGGTGGGATAGATAATGTGCTCTCTGTTGAGTAATGTCATGAAGATTTGACCATTGGGAGGGAGCTGTATTAGATGATTCTGAAAATATCTAATCTCACCTGATTTTGAGGAGCCATTTAGTGTAGGGGTTAAGAGTAAAGAACCCACAATGCCCAGGTTCAGATCTTAGCTCTGATAGTTTCTTGCTCTGTGAGGGCAATTTTATTTTTTTCTACTATGTGGTGCCTTTCATTAATATATTCCGTTTGTATTTAAATAAACCTCTTTTCATGTGTGAAATCATATCTATGGCCGTTTGGCATGTAATCATCCATTAGCTCCATAATGAGGTTTGATAAAGTCACATCCATATTGTCAGGACTGCCTATGTCACAGAGGCTTATCTTTGAGACTTGGAAATTAGGTATAGAAAACTTGGATTGCTTGCAACTGTCTTCTGAGTCTCCTCCCACAGTGGACATGTACTCACATGTATTTGAGACAAAGGATTGTTAGCCTTTTTTTTCCAAAGCTACTTCCCTGATTCATACAACTACTCTTCATTTTATTTCACTTCTAGAAAGAGCACTGGATTAGAGATCCATAGAAAAAGATAATAAATGTTTGAAAAAATGTGGTTTTTTTATGCATACTCTGTATGTAAATATTCGCTTGCATGTGTGCATGTATATACTGAGTCACAATGTAAAATATATTTCCCTTTGTGTCTTAGAAGTTTGGAAACAAGACTTAGAGGACCTTGAAAGTGTCTTTAGCTTTTTCATATTCTTTTTTTTTAAATAATTATTTATTTTTGAGAGAGAGAGAGAGAGAGAGAGCGAGCAGGGGAGGGGCAAAGAGAGAAAGGGAGACACAGAATCTGAAGCAGGCTCCAGAGTCTGAGCCATCAGCACAGAGCCGTAAACCCAGAGCCTGATTCAGGGCTTGAACTCACAAACCGTGAGATCATGACCTGAACCAAAGTTGGATGCTTAACCGACTATGCCACCCAGGCGCCCCAGCTTTTCCATATTCTAACTTTCTGAAAGGAATCTCTGCCCCAACAGATAATCTAATTTGATTTCAGATGTAGTTCTGTTATTCAATCTCCATTCAGTTTAGTTTCCTGGCTGTGGACCTCATCTTGATATATGGGGAAAAAATTGAGCCATATGGAGGTGGTGCAGAAATCAAAGATCCTTGGGTGTAAGCTTTGAATCAGACTATATACTACCTATAATTTTCAAGAGTGCTTAGGATGGAGTGATCTAAAACCAGGGATTGGTGACTGTGGCCCACAGCCCAAATCCAGTCTGCTATAGCCATTTTTGTAAATAAAATTTAATTTGAATACATCCATATGCATTTGTTAGGTATTGTCCGTGGCTGCTTTCTTGCTCCAATGACAGAGTTATATAGTTGGGACAGAAATGGTACAGCCTGCAAAACCTAAAATATTTATTCACTTGTTTTTACAGATAGAATTTACTGACCTCTGATCTAAAGGAAGGTACTTCCTAACTGTAAGCATATCTGACGATGGTAATATGGTAATACTGCTTTTATGGAAATGCTTTAGACTTTTTGGGTAAATTACATGGAAACTATATGTTCCTTTCTCATTTAGGTTTAGCACTTAGATATGTGCATAAGTGTGCATCTGTATGGCATATAGATAATAAACTGTCAAGAATGGGACATGAGAAAATAAGGGCTCTGTGAGAAAACTTGCTACATGCTAGGGGCTTTTTATGCATTGCCATTAATTTTCGTACAACTGTACTGTGGCTCTTATTGTCCTGATTTCATTAGGGTAGAAACTGAAGCTCAAAGAAGTAAAATAGCAAAGCTGTGCATGTGCTTAGCCTTTATTTCTTGCCATGTCTAGAAACCATCTCTCCTACCACGTGAGTGGTGGTATTTGCCAGTTCCTTGAAATTACTGAAGTTTTACCAGTTGAAGTTTAGAGATTTAATATTGCCTCTGGAAAGATGGAGGGGAGTGAGTTTGGGTTATTCTATTCTGGTTAAGTCACTCTTATTAAAGGAAGATTACTCAGTCAGATGGAGTATAGCATTGCTTTGAATCATAGACAATTTGAATAGAAGTCTTACAAGCTAAATAATGTTGGATTATATATATTAAACATATATTCTTGGCTGGAAATGGAACTTTAGGGATGAACAATCAGATAATTTATGGGTATGTTTGAAATGAGCTCTTCTCTCATCATTAAGAGTCATTTGTATCTATCAATAAATGATGGGTTTGGATTTCCACAAATGTGTTTCATGTTCTTTTCTTTTATAAAGGAGCTAGGCTCAAATATTTTCACATACTAATTAGTTACCAGCAGGACAAAAGATTTTTTTTTTTATCTGAAGTGATGGTCTTTTAAGGAATTCTAATTCATAAATTTTCTAATTTTCTTCAGTAGATCATTTTAAGTATTGAACCAGAGCAATGTATTATGACCCATGACTCATACTTATGTCCTCAGAGACATTCGTACTTTGCATCTATTTGGATTTTTTTTTTCTTATTTGAATTTCAGTACTTAAATTGAGAAGAAACATTGCTTATTTTGTAGATGTAAGATATCTGAACATTGATCATGGCATTGTCAATCCTTAGTAATTCCCAGAAGTGTAAAGTTGAGAGAAAAGAAAAAAAGACCTATTAAGATATCCCAGTAGATTTCAGAGGAAATATGAACTTTATATAAAAGCATCAATTTTTGCCCTTTTTCTAATAATCTGTTTTTCTGGGAATAGGCTTATTGACTCAGATTATAAATGGCATTACATTTAAGATATTTAGTAATAAGTTCCTTTTTTATGCTTTTGAATTTTTTGTGTGTAAAAATATGTTGGCTTCTTTGTAATGAGTTCTGGGGATTATACCAGTTAACTTGTATTATGGTTTCTGATTAGCATAGATAGAGATGATCTATTCAGAGTTTAATTCAGTATTTATGTGTCCTCAGGTAACATGAATTAATCCTTATTTGTGTTCTTAACAGAAGAAAGATCATTCCAAAGTTGATGATCGCTTACATAAGCAAATTTGTGAACACAGCTTAATTCACAATTGGAAAAGATTAGTTTGTCCATTTTTGAAGATCATAAAACAACTGTACTAAGGATGTTATATTTGGCAACATATTTTGTCCAGGACTTTCCTCTTTAAAAATCTATATATTCTGGGGGGCCTGGGTGGCTCAGTTGGTTAAGCATCCAACTCTTGTTTTCAGCTCAGGTCATGATCTCAATGAGAGCGAGCAATGGAGGGGGAAAGGGGGAGAGGTGAAGTTAGAGAGAGGAGAGAGAGAGAGAGAGAGAGAAGAGAGAAACCCCTCTCCCTCCCCCCTCCCCCTCCCCCTCTCCCTCTCCCTCTTCCTCTGACCCTACCCCTGCTCATGCTCTCTCGTAAACAAAACAAAACAACCTTGTATATTCCAAACTATTTAAGAAAATAGAAAGAACAATATTCTGTGTCTTTAACTAAATGAAGCTTGTTCTTTATATATATAGTAAAGAGCCATGAAAGAAAATCCTCTATGTTTCTTGCTGTTATATTCAGTGAGAAAATTATGACTGCATGGGTGCCCTGGAGGACAGAATGTGGGAGATCCTAGTGCAATATCTTTTAAAATAATGCCCTTAAATACAGAGAACAAACTGAGAGTTGCTGGAAGGGAGGTGGGTAGGGGGATGGGCTAAATGAGTAATGGGTATTAAGGAGGGCACTTGTGGGCGCCTGGGTGGCGCAGTCGGTTAAGGAGGGCACTTGTTGGGATGAGCACTGGGTGTTATATGTAAGTGATAAATCACTAAATTTTACTCCTGAAACCATTATTACACTATATGTTAACTAACTTGGATTTAAATAAAATTAAAAATAATAAAACAATGTCTTTCACAAAATGTTCAGAGCTGTCCAGGGCTCTACTGACTTTTATTTTTCACCTATTTAACTTTGTTCTTTTTTTAAAAATATTTTTTAACATTTTATTTATCTTTGAGAGACAGAGATAGAGAGCAAGCAGGGGAGGAGCAGAGAGAGACGGAGACCCAGAATCCAAAGCAGACTCCAGGCTCTGAGCTGTCAGCACAGAGCCTGACGTGGGGCTCAAAACCACAAACCATGAGATCATGACCTGAGCTGAAGTCTGACACTCAACCGACTGAGCCACCCAGGCACCCCTTAACTTTGTTTTAAATGAACCCAACAGTGGCTTTTATGGAAAAGTTTGACGTCAGAAAGGATTTGAGTTCAGCATTCCACAGAGAGCGTCTCTATTTCCATGCTCTCTCATAGAGTTTGCCACCATCTATTTAAATAAACACTCAAGAATCTAAATACTGGATGTTGAGGCAGTAGAGTTTTGGGGTTGGGATATTAATGTTTCTCAGTACCAGTTCTTTCAGTGAGCAGCTTAGGAATGGAAAGAAATTCAGGCAAATTCAAATGAGCTTGATTTTTCTCTTCAGGTGAACAGTTTGCAAAGCCCCATCAGTGGGTTGCTGTCGTGGAAGCAGACCATTGCGGTGATAGATCTGTCTGTCCCTTAGCTAACTGATGGCTGTAGAGGAATTGGCAATCTGTGAAATGACACTAAAGAAGTAGTTTTACTCCAAGGGTCAAGAAACTTGTGGCTGCTGTTTCTCTGACATGATTTGCGGATACTCATTGTAGTTACTTGTGGCAAATACAACAACTGAAACATAAGCTGTTTCCTTACTCATTTCTCATTCCCTCTGCCTAACTAAAGTTCTTGAACATCACTTAAGGATTTCCTCCTTTTGTTCTGCCATCTAGTTTCAGAGAAACTTTAAATTCATGAGTTATGTTTTTATGAATTAGAAACTTACCGAGATACTTCTCATTTAAGTAGGTATTAATGCTATGTATAAAAATCTCTTAAACTCAGGAACATGTGTATTTAAGACCATGTATTAGAAGACTTTGTGAGACTTTCTAGTGAGCCTTAAATGGTAAACAGGATTGTTATGTAATGGGATTACCTCAAGATATATTATGTCCTATCTGTTGGAAGGCTGAACCAAACATCTACCTCCGTTTTCCTCCATTCCTCTTTAAACTCTGCATGGCTACTAGAGTTATTATTTCTTTTTTTTTTTTTTAATTTTTTTTAATGTTTATTTCTGAGACAGAGTGAGACAAATCATAAGTGGGGGAGGGGCAGAGAGAGAGGGAGACACAGAATCTGAAGCAGGCTCCAGGCTCTGAGCTGTCAGCACAGAGCCCGACAGGGGGCTCGAACTCACAAACCATGAGATCATGACCTGAGCCGAAGTCAGTCACTCAACCAACTGAGCCACCCAGGCGCCCCTAGAGTTATTATTTCTATTGTTATTGTTGTTGTTATTTATAGCATGGCTTGAATTTTGCCTTACTCCTGAATACAATCATTTAATGGCTTCAATACAACTACAGAATAAAATCTAGAAATTTTATATCTAAAATCTTTCATATTTAGTTTTCTAATATTTGTTTCATTATTTTTAAAAAATATTTATTTGTTTATTTATTTTAAATAAAGTTAACATATAGTGTAATAATGGTTTCAGGAGTAGAATTTAGTGATTCCTTACTTACATATAACACCCAGTGCTCATCCCAACTTAGCCCATCCCCCCATCTAACACGCCTCCAGCAACCCTCTGTTTGTTCTCTGTATGTAAGTTTCTCTTACGGTTTGTTTCTTCCTTGTCCCCCTACATGTTCATAACAAAGAAATTGTTGAGAATAGTTGAGATTCCCCCAACATTCCATGTTTCTTTAGAATTGCATGCCTTTGCTCTTTCTTTTTCTCTAGTTTTAGTCCCATCTCCATTTTGGCCCAGCATTGTCTTTACTCATCTTTATAGGCCTAGATCCATGAAGCCTTCCCTAACCAACCTTGGTATAGGTAGCCAATTCATCTGTTTTTGTGTTCTTTGTGACCTTGTGTTCTTTGTGTTCTATGTGACCATACTGTTACCATCCCTCATAAGACAACAAACACACTGTGTGTGTGTGTGTGTGTGTGTGTGTGTGTGTGTGTGTGTAGATATATACATATATCTACAATATATATATTTATTATATATATATATATATCCCCCTTCCTTCACTCCATGTCTGCCTATGCCACTATACCATTCATCAGGTTAGGAACAGTTTTTATTTATTTGCTTGCTTTTTTAAATTTCCTATCATCTAGTTCAATATATTACATTAGTACTTACCCTTGAAATACAAAATAGAAAAAGATTTAAAAATCTTTCACAAACAATTTATTGATATGTCCTATGTGCGGTAAATAGATATATGGTACCTCTTAGATTAGAATTTACTGTAAGCTGTAAAATAAAAAATCATCTTTTAAGAATTTTCTTATCAATCAGGTCAAGTGGATCAGTAACTGTTTCCAAAGCTCTTGAATGATATGGCAGTAATATGCAACAACAAATAGTAGGGGTTGACCCAGTTCTTTTGTACAGATAGTTGTAGTGGTTATTGCTAATCAGAATCCTGGAGTCTAAAATTAACAATGGCTATGAAGGGCAGCAATTAAGGTCATTTGTCTTCCAAATGAGGCAACGTAGGTTCCACTGGTAGTTTAAATTTACATACAGAGGGCATTCACACTATTATAAAGGGCACTGGGGGCCCTGAAGGCATGTGTTCCAAAGCGGCAAGTCATTTTGAGTTTGTGATAGCAAATTATATTTGCGAAAAACTTTCCCCTTGCTATGTGAAGATGCATTTCCTAGCAACCTTTCTTCATTGATTAATTTTAAATTAAGAAGTACATCATCTTCCATGAAAGCATGGATAAAGAGGCTGTTTTGGGCATATTTAAAAGACATTATTAAGCTTTCAAGCTGCTGAAGTTTGGTTATTTTAAAGGATTGATGTAGTCATAAGAATGATTCATGATGCCCACAGACATGTTCTGCTTTTGAAAAAAGGTTATTAGGGCCATAATGTCATCTGAACATCTCTGATGTTGCCTTCTTTGCCAGTGATTCTGGCTTGTCTCTGTCATTGGCAAGTACTTGTATTCATATATACACTGACAAACTTTTGATGAAAAAAAGTGAATTCCTTGTTTGCAGAGAAGCATTTATAGTCCTGAAGTTTACTACTCTGTAGTCTGCTGTTTGGTCAGAGAATTCACTGATTTTCTTCACAAAGATCCCCATGGAAACTAAACAAATAACTTACTTGAAAGGAGATAGGTTATTGGTTTTCTCATTAAACCCACTGCTGAATTTTCATTAGTTCTAATCCATTTTCTTTCAAGATTAGACATTCAGGCCAGTTCTTATTTTCATGAATTGAATAAACTAAGTATGTTGAATTTTGTGTGCCTATATATGTAGGTTGAGAAGCAGAAGTAATCATTCCACTTATACCAAAAAATTACCCCCGAGAATAAACCCAGGAAAATGACTGATGTAAAGGGGAAAGGCTACCTCCATTAAAAAAAAAACAAAAAACAAAAAACAAAAAACCACAAAAGTTATTAAATAAAGTGGCAGAGGTGACAATGATGATCGACTAATCTGATCAGGTTTATGTTTTAGTTTTTTCCCTTTTAAGTTCTATGAAAGTAATCTAGATAAAGTATGGAAGAATGTATCACTGACCCCAAACACTTTTAGACACCATAAAGTTTTGTATGTTTTATTTGCCATTTCAAATGTTCTTTCAAAGTGTTCTTTTAAAGCAAAGAATTTGGTAAGTCTTAAGTATTAACTTCACCTTTTTTGAACTTGCATTCTGAAAGAAGATAATTTTCACTCATTCCCTTTCTCCCCTTCTCCTCACTGAAGTTGTTATAATCTATTTAGATTTTAGGTGGTTTGTATATTTCAGGGAAGCTTTACTTACAAGTATCCTCTACTATTTTTTTTTTAATTTTTTTTAAGTTTATTTATTTTTGACAGAGACAGAGTGTTAGCATGAGCTGGGGAGGGGCAGAGAGAGAGGGAGACACAGAATCCGAAGCAGGCTCTAGGCTCCAAACTGTCAGCACAGAGCCCGATGCAGGGCTCGAACCCACCAACCGTGAGATCGTGACCTGAGCCGAAGTCAGACGCTTAACCGACTGAGCCACCCAGGCGCCCCCTCTACTATTTTTTGTTCTTCAAAATCTGCACCTCAGCCTTCCTTCTGAGGCTCAAACTTACTTCTTATTCAAACAGAAACTACTGATAGAAATTCATTTTATATGAAAATTTAATGAGGATAGTCAAAAACAGGAGTACCATTTATTATTAAGAGTGCCATTTTACATATTTCAATATAATCTTTCCTTCTCCAGCACATTCTCAATTTTTAGCAAATCTGTGTAGAATGTAATGGTAATCTTTCTCTTCTTCTTTCAGGTGGCTGTACTTTTGATGATGGTCCAGGGGCCTGTGATTACCACCAGGATCTATATGATGACTTCGAATGGGTACATGTTAGTGCCCAAGAACCTCATTATCTGCCACCTGAGATGCCTCAAGGTGAGAATCATTCTGTGTTCCCAATGTTGGGCGAATGGCTTTGGAATATGTAGCATTTTCTTGCTTTGGGTGTAACACAGTCATTTGTTATAGTAAACTACTGTGGTCAGGCTACTTCACCACATCTCAGAGCCTTATTGTTGACTTTGACTTTTCTTCGATAACGTTCTATAATCTTATGTTCAAGAATGCTCACTGTATCTTTGTTATTATCTCTGATTGGAAAAATAGAAGTATTTGTGTGTTTTTTTCCCCAATTTAATAAAGAAGCAAAATGGAAACAAAATCAAGGGGGGTACCTATAAAAGCAGAACAAACAAAATACTTTAAAAATAATCTAAGATGATGATCAGCTCACTTCGTACTACTCAGTTGAATTATATAGGTTTAGTCCAATCAGACTGAAAGGAAGGATTTCTTTTCCATGATGGGGAGAAAACTTATCTCATTGTCACTCTGCTCTTGAGCATGGCAGTGGCTCTGGGGAGAGGCAGCCAGGAGACAAAAATATGTCCCTTGATTTCTGGTTTCGTGAAATAATACATCTTCTTACTGGTTAAGCCAGTTTGAGTTGTGTTTTCTCTTACTTGTGAAAAACACATTAGCATAGGGTATAATATGTACATATCATTTTATAGTACTATCATTTATTAGTACTACCAGACTAGAATATGTGCCTTTAATTCTACATATTAACTTGGGACTAATTCCAAGCTCTGTGTATATATGTTTAGCAGTAACTTATTAAATTGTAAAAATTGAAAATGTAAACAGGAATAATAAAATACAATTGTAAAAAGCATGAACTATTTTACTTCCAATATTTAGAAATAAGTACAATTCATAAATATATATTTTATATAATTATGTGTATATAGTAGCATACAATCTAATGTTTAAAATGTAATATATTAATATGCTGTGTAGTAAGATATAATCATATGTAATTGATAGGCCGATTATCTATTACTAATAACTTAAGTTTTAACACAGATTTTCAGTACCCTTATTATGTTATTTTAAAAATACTTTATAAATAATTTTCTACAAGTTGAGAAAGACCTTCCTATAGTGAGTGAATTTTAGATATGACCGTTTTAGACATAGATATTGCATATGAAAATGTCAATACAAGTGAACCAAAGAAGCATATTTTACCAATAGCATTTCTGCATTTACTAACCAATATGATTTAAAAAGCCAAAAACTTAAATACATCAAGAATAAACAACAACACACAGCAAGTATACAAAGTAAACCGAACCAAACCTAAAAATTACATTTCCACATTATGGTTTGGAATATAGTAATTATATCCACTGAAAAGTTGTTTTATTGGTCCACACTGTAATGCGTGTATTGAGAGTAAGGTGAATTAAATCTGCTTTCTGTTTAAATTGTCACCTTCCATGGCTGAGTAGGCAAATAAATGGTTATCTCTGAAGCTGACCTGAGCCATAATTTTCTTGCCAGAGGAAGAAATTGGTAGTAGGTGGCTGAAACCCTTTGCTTCTTATGTGTGACCCCTATGTGGTCAGCAGGCTACTTTAGTTTTGTATGTAGGTTTATGTTTTTCTTTGAAAGATACATAGCCTTATTTTCTTCGTACATTTTAATTAAAGAAACTTCTGTAATATTTCACTTGAGCTTTCTCTGTGGTATATTTAGAATTTTCTTAATATAAAATTAAAAGGGGTGGGCTGAGATGCACACATTTTGACTGTTTATCATCAGAGAATAATCAGAAAGATGTTGATTTATGGAAATGTTACCATTGTTAATTATCATTGAAGATGGATAATGAATAGCTGAAGAGATACTGCTCAGATGACCTTGTTGGCTCACCTTTGATGAACAGCTTAATCGGTGGTTACAGTACAGGATGATATGCACCGAAAATGAAAGTGTTTGAAATTCAGCCACATCTTCCAATTAATAGGACATTAAGTAATTAATCATGCAGAAGAGGGAAAAGGTCATGACTACTTTATTTTTGCCGAATGTGACTTGTATTTGGTCTTTAGGGAAAGTGAAATAAAGCACCCTTGTGTATATTCTTCTTTTATTGTTCTCTTTTTACAAGAGAATCTGTTTTTTTTTTCCATTTTCCTTCTGATATTTATTTAAAATACTCATTGAACATTGTTCATAAGTTATAAAAAAAGGAGATATTTATATTTATCCTATTACAGTTTGGTGAATGATCCATTTATTTTCAAATATATAGTCAAGCATGCTGACTTGTTTCATTTATTAAAAAAAAATAAACTAACAAACAAAACTCCTCAAAAATTAGACAACCCTCAAGTAAGAAATCTAAGTGTCAGATACAAACTTGTTAGTGATCTCCTGAACTCTCTAGACAGTACTTGCACACTTTTTATTGGCTTTTGTTTATTGACATTTTTGGATGGAAACACAGAAGGGAAGAAGAAAGATAGGGTGGGCACATAGATTAGAATAAGAGAAGAATCAAGGTGAATAGAAGACAAGAGGAAAGAAGAAAATTATTTCCTAGAGACATACTGCTATCAATAATTGCTTCGAATGTTCTTCAGCAGTTGCTAGCCTCCACACTCCCTTTGTCAGTTGACAGTGATGGTGGCTGGAAGCCCTGTTAAGTTCATTAACAATAGTATGCAAAAGAGTGAATTTAGGCCATTTGGTATTAGGATAATGGCCAAAAATCATATGAAAATATGAGCATCTTCCCAACTCAGTCAGCAAGAATATGTGAATTAAAACCACAATGAGAAACTGCTACATACTCAGCATAAAGATGATAATCAAAATTTCAAGTGGTTGTAAGAGTATGGAGCAAGTGAAACTCTCATGTACTACTGGTTGGAGTATAAATCAGTACAAGTACTTTATACAACCTATTGATCCAGTAAATCCAATTTTGGGTATAAGCCCCGCAGAATTGAGTACACATGTTCTACAAATGGCATGTGCAGAAATGCACCAGTATTTATAATAGTCCCAAATTGAAACAGTGCAAAGATGTCTGTCAACACTACAATGGATAAATAAGCTTTTATGATGATGCATTCATAAAAGGGAACATTACACAACAATGTGCATGAATGAACTATTGCAATATAAGATATAGGTGAATTTCACAAACATAATCTTGAGGGAAAGAAAGTAGGCATGAAAGAATATGTACTGTATTTCATTTATATAAATTTCAAAAACAGGTAAAACTATTGATGATGTTGGAAGTCAGGGTTTTATTTACATGCAGGAGGGGTTAGCAGGGGTGAGGGATTATTGGTGCCTGGACAGTGGCATGAAGGGGCTTCTGGGTGAGTAGTACTGTAGTTCTTGATCTGGGTGATGTTTTCACAGTTGTGCTCAAACTGAAAAACCATAAACTTGTACAGTTGTGAACTCTGTTTTTTTCTGTGTCTTATTTATTAATGAGAGTTGGCAAAAAAATAAAGCAAAATAATGAGAGTTGCCGCAAAGTGTTCACAGGGATGCTATGGGAAAACTGAACTAGTAATTAAAAATGTTATAGATTAAGAGAAAAGATATATCAGAGGAGATCTCAAATGGGCTCAAACTCTCTCCCACCATTCTGGATCCCCGCCCCAACATTCAAAGATACTATGGTCTTTGAGCGTCTGTGAGCCATCGAAGTTCTCTTCCCTTTGCATAGACAGTTCTCTGTCTACTTATCCACTCACCAAACTCTTATGCATTCTTATGGTCTACTCAGGTTCCGGCTGCACTGGGAAGATTTTTTCTGATTGGCTTGGAACTCTTCTATTTCTTCTATCCTCACATCCAAATATGTTTCCCACTGTACCTTTTACCTATTTCACTTGTAGCTATTACTATTCTAGTATCATCTTTGTATGTGTTATTCTGTCCACTATGCTGTAAGTCCTTCATAAACATAAACTGTTTTCATCTTTGATTTCCCAAGACGCCATGTCATTTTCCTTAGGCAAAAGTGTTAACGGACATAATGTGGTTTTAAATACTTTGATCAAGTATTAAACAAAAAAGATTTTTCTTTCCCCTGCTAAAGATTTAATTGAATAAAAAATACCCCATGTCTTGAACATTACATTCAGTTCACATTTTAATGTAATTAGAAGACTTTACATAATTATTAATATTTGGCTTTTGCCTTTATAATCTTACCTGTTTATTTAAGATATAATTTTAAATGTTATTAATACTACCAAGAAGGAGTTCCCTTTATTATTTGTTTCTCCCTCTCTCTTTTGTCTTTTGCACATCAATTTAATCCGAATCTTTACTCCTCAGAAGCCTGGAATGAGAAAGAGAGATGTTGCATAGAACTAGAAATTATTCTTTGATCTCAAATTACCTCTGTGTCTGTGACTTTGTTTGTCAGATATTCTTTTATGCTTATGACCTCATGAAACAAACTCATTTCACCATTTTACTGTATGTTCTGTCCTAGATCTAAGAATAGGTATCATGATTGACATCTCAGTACTTTTATTGTGTTTATAACTGCTTTTTTAAAAATTTAACAGCTTTTTGTAAAGTGACTGATTAAATTTTAGTGTAGAGTCTTTAGAGAACCCATACGATAGTATTTCAAATTATGACTACATCATATCCCACCTTCAATTTGGTACTTTTCACTAACAATAATGTAAATCACTATACTTTCTTCTATAAAATGCACGTGCACTATGTGTATGGCAGAAAATAAAAGCCCTCTGTCATTAAATTTATCTGAAGACTGATGTAAGAAACCAATTCTCTTTTGTTATAATACCTAGTGAGGTGCGTTATTCAGCAGTTTAAGAACCTACTGGATCTCAATTCTACCCCTTTGTCAAGACCCCCAAACTAAAATATAGAGAACAAATACATTCCACAGAGAAGGATGAGGAGATGAACAATGCTACTAATAAATATGTCTTTATATTAATTTATTACATTTAGAACTGTATATCCTTTTATTTTTTGTATCTCAGCATTTAAACTTGAATTATTAGCCAGATTGTTAAAATAAAGCTTGCCTTCTCCAAATATTTATTTGGAGAGACAAAACGTGTTTGTGTATTCAGTAGGGAATGTGCATGGGTCACATGATTTTGTGCCTGGCTTTCTTCTGATAGTGTGATGTAGTTAAAAATCAAATAAAACGTTGGGTTCCACAATTTGATTCATATGATAACATTTTATAGGTAATACAATTTCAGCTATGTTAAGATGATAGTCTCTTAGTTTATAACAGAAGACTTATAGTCATAATTTACTAAACAGTATTATGTATGCAGTGTATCACATTTTAATATACCTGAGGAGAAATTTCAAGGGAGTTTTTTGCATTGACTTACTATTTCTAACCTATAGTCTATCTCTCTGGGAACCTTAATCACTCATTAAAATGAGTGGATCACCTTGCCTAATATTTTGACCACTCTATTATAGGCAGTTGATAACAAGACACATGTTTCTACAAGGTCATAACTGCCAAAATCTCACACATCTGAATGAACGGAAGCAGTTGACAGCAAATTTACCAGAGTCAGAACATGATAGAGATTGTAGAATAATGTTATGTGTATGTGTAGAGATATTAAGTTGTAGTATTATGACTGGTTTTGTTTGTGTTAGAGGAATAGAGCAAATCAGGCCAAAATACTGGTTTGTTTTCTTTTTGTCATCTACTCATCATTGTCTCTTAATATGACTAAAGGTAGTGTGTATATGTGTGTGTGTGAAGCTGTGTGGTGGTCCTAAGGAGAACTGAGAGATGGGTGGTAGAGGGGAGATGAAGGGCAGAGAGACATGGAGGAGAGAGAGGGAAAGGGTAAGAGAATATAGCTTAGCATAAGTCCATTAACACAGACAGGGAAACTTCTAAGTATCGGATATAGGCATTAGATTCTAAGAAGGTGACAGAACCTGAAAACCCTACAAGTTCAAAACTGTAAGGTCATGCATCATTTTATGATTTTCAGTTTTTTTAAATAATAGAACTCTTACTTTGAAAATAATATTTCGCAGTGCTCAGATATGTAAAATCAACCACAATGAGCTAATGGTCCCAGAATCTCTTTGCTTTGTACTCCTACATCCCTACCCTTATGCCTTTCTTCACCACTCCAGCTCTGTCAAGATGGCTTCTGTGAAAAACACTTAGAGATAGAACTCTCTAAGAGACACTTGGAAAACAACAGGTTGGTGCACATTCAACACTTTTTCAGATAAGCATCTCTGAGATGAAGGTATTTACTACCATTAGCTATGGCTTATTGGGGGCTTAAGGGTTTTTACTTTACCAGGGACACGATATATTTTCTTAATCCTCACATGAACCTTACAAAATTAGTGACATTTTAGAGATCAGTGGAGTGAATAAATCCCAGGGATGGTTTGTCTGTCTAATAACAAAATTACTCTTGTCACAGAACCACTCTCCTCACAATTGTAGCTGATACATTTCCTTGAGTTGTCTATGGACATGTAGATCCACTATATAATGAGGTGTCTATTTTTATTTTTTACTGCTTCATCTAAAATACTATTTCTTTCCAAAACTTAAAAGTTTTAAGTGACTGTCTCTTAATCTTTGTCTGGAATGGGATCTGAGACTTGTTTGGAATGGCTGCTGGGCTTCAGAGTTTCCTACAAGATACTCTCATCCCCTAGGGAGATACTTTGTCCTTTCTTTGGTTTACCTGGATGATTTTTAGTTATTTGATGAACAGTTGCCTCATGTCTGTCTAAAGCAGCCTTTAGAAACACATATATTATCTGCTGTCTCATTAGAGCAGGTATGGCAGAAGAAAAATTCATAGACTGAAGGAACCAGACTAAAGTTTAGGGTTTGAAAATAATTTGATGACTTGGTTTGCAATGGGGTATTTTAGGACTAGAATTATGGGCTTATTTCAGTGTGTTCTTCCAAACCATGTTATCATGTATCTGTTGGTGTTTTTGCCCTCAGCACAGAGAAGATCGTTCACCACATTTGAGTTGCTTATTAAAAACAGTGGGAGTTAGAGGTAGTGCAGGGTCAGAGAGGGAAAGGCAGTAATGGACTACATCAAGGGTGAAACACTTCTTGAAGGCTGGTTTTTAATGTAAGGACTATTACCCTTGTGGACATAAATGCAGCATGAAGAATGTCTAAATTACTGGGGACAGGAATGGCATGCTGGGATGGGAATATTTTCCTGATATTTCAGGTGCATAATGTGTCTAAGTTAGATATCTCCCAATATATCTCAGTGGAAGAAAAACAGGCTAGTATTAAAAAAAAAGAAAAATTAATACCGGTACCAGTGCTAGAGAATGTTCAACCTCCTAAATGAATTAGGGATAAGAATACAGAGTAATTTCAAAGACTATACAGGTACCTTTAATGTGTATCTTAAAATCAATACATAGTCCAAAGAAATAAAATTACTTTTCCTTGGGAGGAGTGTGACCCAAAGTATAGTTATGACCTTATACTCTCTGTCACCAAAAATAAACTTGCCTCATGAGGGCTAAGGAATTCTCGTTGGCAATCTCAGTTTAAAAGCTTATTATCGTTCAAACACGAGAATAATGCCAGGGGAAAAATATACAAAAAAAAAAAAGATAAGTGATTAGAGATTATTTAAAAATTTGTGATGTTAATTATCTCATATGGTGGATATTATGAAAAATACAGACCTATGCTTATATACTTAATTGTCATTACAAAAAGATGCTTTTAAAATCTTGGAAGGTTTTCAGCTTTCAAACCTAACTTCTGCTGAGAGTCCTGTATGTTGACAGACGTCTCACCCCTCCCTCAAAGAGGAAATTATTGATTGGGAAATATCTCTCAACAAAAAGTGAATGTTTTATATATTCAAAGTACATGACACTTATAAACGCTAGGATCATCATGAACTCCTCACCGAAGGACATAGATTAAAGAGATATGCTGACTTATTTCTTGCAGTTGATGAGGTTAAATTAAATAAACAATTCCACAAATTTCATCAGGTTAACTATATATTTCTGTACCTTCTCCCTTCCCGCTGTTCTTAAATATATAGTGAATTAAGTAGGAAAGTGGAATGTCACATCTGACTATTCACAAGTTATGTTTTGAGAGTATGATTTTTATCCAAGCCAGGTTAGATGCTTTTCTGACCGCTTTTATCTAATCTCAAGTATTTTTTGAAATATGGCATTTCACTTAATTTTTATAAAAGCCCTTTGAGTATGTATTAACCTCACTCTATAGAAGAGGCAACTGAGGTTCAGAGAGGTTAAGTAAATGCCAGAGGTTTCAGGTCTTAGGAAAGCCAAGGTTAGGAATCCAAGTATGTAGACATAGAGGAGAAGAAGATCCAGCTTCTGAAATCTATATAAACAAGTATAAGTAGAGATCCTTCTTTAGAGACTGCAGAAAAAAGCTGCAGGGCTGACTTGGAAGCAGGGCCAAAGTTGTATCTTTTCTGCTTTCTCCAGCTCCAAGTAAGTAATGAAAAGCCCAAATTAAAATGTCTGTAAACAATAAGGAAAGCTACATTCACATAACAAATGGTCCAGGATTGGCTTTGTTGGATTCTCTCTCTGCTCTTCCATTTTGATGGGTAATCTTCCGTTTTTTTTTTTTTTTTGAAATTTTTTTAAAAGTTGAGAGAGAAAGAGAGAGAGAGAGAATGCATACAAGCGGGAGAGGGGCAGAGAGAAAGGAAGAGAGAGAGAGAGAGAGAGAGAGAGAGAGAGAGAGAATGCACACAAGCGGGGGAGGGGCAGAGAGAGAGAGGGGGGGGAGAGAAAGAATCCAAAGCAGACTCTGCAGAGCAGAGCCCAACACGGGTTTCAAACCCATGAACCTGAGATCATGACCTGAGCTGAAACTAAGGGCTGGACGCCCAACCGATTGAGCCACCCAGGCCCCCCAATAGGTCATCTTTTTACCTCAGGCTAGCTCCTCTCCAGAGTGTCAGATCTGCAACTCTTCTAGATATTAACTTCAGAAATGAAGAAAAAGAGGTTGTCTCTTCATTATGTCTGTTTTTTTTTTTTTTAAGCATAAAAAACTTTTGGAAGGTGCCCATTAACAGATTTATCATTTTGTCTAATTGGCCAAAATTATGGCACCTATCCATGCCGAAACTAATGAGTGAAGGGGGACAGTAAGGTGTGATTAGTTTCTACTTTCAGACCCATACTCCTCTCCCAGTTGGAACTGAGGTTGAAGTTAGTGCCAGCTTCCCCTGAGGTGCATGGCTGGCCAGATTATAGTGGAATACCGATGGGGTGGATATTGGGTAGGTAAACCACAGTGCCTGTTGCAGAACTATTTAATGCAGATATGGCAAAATGGATATGTAGGTAGTGGAATTTTGAAGCTATGGAATTTGGAAGAGTGGACAAATAAAGCATTTATTAGAGCAACCTGATAGTCTCTAATGCACTGTCAGCCTGGTGTCAGTTTTTCCTTGATTTCAAAACGTTTATTGGATCTGAAACTTGAGAACTGGGAAATCTTCCTGCCGTCAGTAAAATTTTTTAAGCTTTCTCACCTGCAACTGTTACTAGTGAGAATTTTTTTTTTAACTCTCTTTTGTTTTGCTCTCCACTTTTATGACTTGGAAGAAATAAGGTAACATACTTTATAAAAAACTCAAAACCTGAAAATGGGTCGAGTGTTATATAAATTGGATGAATGCATGCTAAAGATTGATTTAATTTATTAATGTAGGAACCAGCAGTATAGTAAAGCTGGTTCAAAAGACTATAGATAGGAACAAAGGAAGCATTTATAATTCACTGGAAGAAAGAATGCTGGGATAAGTTTCCTAGTTTTATACTAAAGAGATTAATGTCCAAGAGGGCAATAAATCTGAAACCTTTTAAGGTTATCTTTACTGTAAACAGAATTCATTTGCCTCTCTACTACATGAAATTTATTTGCATAATTATTATAAGTATCATTTGTGTTGCCATGAACTTTCTACAAATTAACATGTCTCACAGATTTATAAAATATCTTCATCAATAGTGAATAGTGACTCAGACAAAAGTACGTGCTCTTAAAGAGAATGAAGGACATGCAGTTTTGTTTTGTTTTTTTGTCCACTTCCAAGGTTTGTGGATTTTTATTGTCAACAGTTTCCTCTTAAGATCATAAATACTCTTCAATGATAAATTCTTGTTAAAAACAATGACAAAAAAGATTTTTCTTTCCTTTCTTCTTCCTTTTTTTTTGTCTGATTCATTCGCATAGGTACAGCAAGAAGTGTTTATTAACAAATATAAGCCTTGTATAATAAAATCAAAATATCCAATATCTAGTGCCATAGAGTGTTAAATAGTAAGGACAGAAAATTAACTAATGTTTGGGGATGTTAGAGTCTAGGATATTTTTAATAACTTATATTACTTGAAAGTATTTTTTGAAATCTCTATTTACTCCCTTCTATTCAGAAACTGAGAAACCAAACTCACATTATTCATCTCCATCAGATATCACCTGAAGTACCTGTAAATCTGGGTGAATTTCTGTCTCTTTACGTCTCTCAAATCTGCTGAGATTCCTAGCCTGCCACAAATTGACCTTCCTTTCAAGTGAGAAACTATAGACTTAGACCAAATAATAGACCTGATTACCAGGAAGGTTTTGTTAGGTATTAGTTCCACATAATGTCACTTTGGAGGGTTATTATATATGTTTTAATAAAAGTTACTTTTAAATATAACACTCTATAAAATTTAAACATTTTGGTTACTCAGTTGATTTGTCAAATTATATTCTGGGAAAAAAGAGCATATTCTTCTTGTATTTACCATGTTAACTACTTTGCCATGAAAAAAAAAAAAACTTAGAAAAAGAGTGTATTCCTGAATATGAGGGGTCAGTAGGAACAAAATACCATTTCAGGTTCCATGAAAATATGGCTTAGAGATTAAGACCATTAAAATATACCAATAATCTTCCAAAGAAATCATTCCAATTAGAGTTCCCTTATCAGGTCCTTAAGTTATGCTTGACTAATTTGTTGTTTCTTGAATTTCGGGACTGCAATCTGTTTCAGGAAGTCATTCATCCTAGAAACTCTGGCTCTGGGTCCTGGTACATACAGTCTGGCTAATGTGTGTTGTCAGCACTGAAGCTTATACCCCATGAGGCTAGTCCTTGAAGGCATTATAGTTAGAAGCATCTCCTGTAGTCCATTCATTCCATTGAGGACGTTAGTTGAGGGCCCAGTTTCTAGAGCCTATAGCTTATAGCAGAGTCTTCAGGCAAAGTATAGGAGGAAAGCAGAAACCACTTGCTAGTAAGACTGAATGGCTGTAATTAACTTATTACACTAAACTTATTAAGATCGATTCATTATTTTAACAGGAAGAAAACAGAATTCCAGTCTGGCATTACTGTAATATTTGGCAGTAAAGCTTTAAAAAAAAATGTTACAAAAAGCCTGTCAAAACTTTGTCAACGCTAACAAAACTTTTAACACAGTTTGTTGCTTCTTGTTAGGACTCATTACTTGCAAGTATTATGCTCCAAGTTAAGTAAATTTCTTTCTGCAAACTTGTTACAATTTGTTATATCCACTGAAAATTTGCTTTTGACAAATTTGTTTCTCATTCTGAAACAATCATACTTTTTTTTCTAAGACAAAAGAACTGTCTTTGCCTGGCGCATAATAAAACATTTTTTAATGTTTTATTTATTTTTGAGAGAGAGAGGGGGAGAGAGAGCTGAAGAGGGACAGAAGATCTGAAGCAGGCTCCAGGCTGACAGCAGCAAGCCTGGTGTGGGGCTCAAACCCACAAACTGCAAGACCATGACCTGAGCCAGTCAGATGCTCAACCAGCTGAGCCACCCAGGCGTCCCTTCCCTAGTGCATAAGAGATCGTCAGTTAGTTAATAAGCTTCTCCCACTTAATATCAAAGTCTGTTTCTGAAAATCAGGTATTCTGGGTGAAAATGCTAACAAGGAATCAATTTCTTATTATTTTAAATGGGAAAAATTGTAACCTGTGAGATGCTAGCCAAAATTCCTGGCCAGTTAATTAAAATGTAGCTAACAGACAGCATACAAAGTACATTTTCAAAGTAGGTGCTAAAGTTCATGCTTGATACATTGTTTCATGGTCCAAACAATTAGTATGATCCAAATAATTTAACTCACTATAGAGTTACTTCAAATGGAATACATTGCTTTGTGTTTACTGTATCTGCACACATGACACTTAAAGTGCTCTGAACTTTCCAATATTTATGCAGTTTTCATGTTTTACTAACTGTATTGAATTCACAGTTCTTTCTCTGCATAGTTTAATTCATTTACTATGTAAAGTTTTGAGTCATAAGTAAAAATATTTTTTCAGACAAAAAAAATGTTCACCAAAAATGTTTGTATTGAGAGATGCCTCTATTAAGTTGGGTATTAGCCCAGAATCATATATTGATAACAAATGTTCACCCTGTTGTGGGATACACCTGTGTGTGGTTGTCAAGACAAAGCCACTCTTCAATGAGAAAGGAATAAATCTTAGGGGCGCCTGGGTGGCTCAGTCGGTTAAGCGTCAGACCTCAGCTAAGGTCATGATCTCACAGTGGGGTTGGGCTCCGTGCTGACAGCCCAGAGCGGGAAGCCTGCTTCAGATTGTGTGTCTCCCTCTCTCTCTCTGCCCCTTCCCCATTTGCACTGTCCTTCTCTCTCTCTCTTCCTCAAAAATAAATAAATATTAAAAAAAGAAAGGAGTAAGTTTTAAAAAGGAAAAAAAGTTCATTTGAAATGTTTGATCTATTTGTTGGTAATGGCCTATTAGGGTAGGAACATACTTCCTAAGTTCATAGTTACCGAAACGAATACATAATCCTTCTCTGAAATTGTTAAGAAATAAATTCAGTATTAATTGTAGATGGCATTTGGGTATTTAATTTGTTTCAAGGTTCTATTATTTACTCTGTACGGGGCTCAAAAATAACTAGGAATTACATAGAAAATAAAACTTTGTTTATTTGTTTTGAGCACATCCCTGGCTGTGATTTCTTCTTGACCTCTCTTTCGGGGAGAATTCCTCTGTCTTGTGATTTTGACTGAGTTTCTATCTTTTGTGTGTTTTGGAGGCTTGTTATGTTTCCTGCACCTAAGAATACTGCTGTATTAAAAAGGGGTCCCTCTCTGCCCTTCCCCCACTCGTGCTCTGTCTCTCTCTCTCTCCAAAATAAATGAACATAAAAAAATGAAAAGTACAATAAAAAATACAAAAATAAAAAAATTTGAAAGGGGTCATACACTGTCCAGGGCCTGGCGCTTGAGGAAGTCTTTCTGGTGTATGCTGTGTGCGCACCTACTGTTGAGTTTTTGCTGCTCTTTCCCACTGGTCAGTTCTCTGCAGAGCTCCTCCTTGTTTGCAGTGGGGAGTGTTTGGACCTTTAATTAAGTGTGCTTTGATGGATTTGTTAAAATAAGCCTCAGGGACTCCTTGGTGGCTCAGTCGATTAAGCATCGGACTCTTGTTTTCGGCTCAGGTCATGAGTCATGATCGTGGTTCGTGAGTTCAAGTCCTCTTTTGGGCCCTGCGCTGACAGAGAGGAGCCTGCTTGGGATTCTGGGATTCTGTCTTCCTCTGTCTCTGCCCCTTCCTCTCTCTCTCTCTCTCTGTCTGTCTCTCTTTCAAAATAAATAAATAAACATTAAAAAATAATAAGCCTCGCACCTGCCACGCTGTCTCCCTGCAACCGTGGAGATCCTCTGCCAGTCCTCCTATCAATTTACTGGATGTTTCAGGTGATCTGAGCTCAATACAAGCTGTGTTTGAAGGATGGGCAAAGCCCATGGTCCCCCTAATTCTCTGCCATCTTAACTCTCCCTGCAAATAAAAATTTGTTTAAACTGTAAAAGACTTTTGAATGTGATCCTGCTACTGATTGTGACTTAATGGTTTTGTGGCTTAAAGAAATGATATCTAAAACAATTCTAAAGGATATGCTAGCACTAATAAAATGACATAGTTCTTGAAAATAGAGTTAAGAGACTGATACTTAAAATTAAGAATGACATGGAATAATACCACAGTTCACTTTTGTGCAGTTTAGTGCTGTGTTTGGCACTTGGATTAGCAGTAAATAATTGAGTGAATGACTCAAAATCCTTTTTCCTCCCAAGAATGCTTGTTTTACTTTGTTTTTTATGTTTGAATTACTCAAAACTGAAGCCCTGGAATGCTTCTCAATTTAGCTGAGCTTAATGGCACTGCTGTATTCACATAGCTAATGATATACGTAAAAATAAAAAGTCTGTTTCTGTGTGTTAATTCAAAAGAAACATAAAATACCCCTAAGAAGTCCTGTTAGAGCAAAAATACAGTTGAGAATATAAACAGCAGATACTTTTCCTTGCTTTTTGTGCAAGAGCAGTTGCCTATCATGAATAAATATGTCACATGACAAGTTATGTTCCTGGTAAGAACACTGCCATCAACATAGAATGACTCGAAATCTTTAAAAAATCTGAAATTTCCTCAACTTATTTTCTTGAGAGCATATATCAATTACCTTGAAGTTCAGATTATTTTTGAATGCATAAATAGAAGGAATGAGAATATTGATGGAAAAGAAAAAAAGGGGATGTTTTATGACACGATTTGAATTGACTATTGTTAATGTATTCTGCTATTTCTAAATTGGCCTTTTTAAGCATTTCCATGAAGAGGAATGGGGTGGCTCTAGTTTGTCTGATGGTCTGAGTGAGTTGAACTCCAGCCCTGTTTTATTCCCTCCTCTTTCCGTATGTAGAAATGATTTCTGGTGCTTTTTCTTCTCACCTTTTTCACTACACATTTTTTAATGGTTAACACTGTAATACTATTTCATTGTTCCTGTTTATGTTTTTTCTGTTTGCTATGTGAAATCTTTGGAATTGTAGATTTTTGTGGCTGTATTGGAAGATAAGATTTCATGTTCATGTTTTATAGATTAACTTGGCTATTGAGAGTATAATTGTGCCAGTGAAATTTTGCTCTGTGTGATAGACATTGAGTTTGTTTGCTTGTTTGTTTTAACTGGATTTCACAGGTAGATTCATTACCAGTGAAATCAAGAAACAAGAGTCTTCTTAGCTTGGTAGAGGTGACTGTTGCTTCTGTTCTTTTACTCAAAACTAAAATCAATGAAGACAATAAGCCAGTGGGAAGAGCTGACTGTTGCTATTATAGGTCACATTCCTCAAACTAAGTCCAGACTTCTCTGGTCTCACTGTTTATGTAAACCCTTTGTACTGGACTCCATTTAAAAAAATAAGACAAGCTTTCATGTTAATTCTCTTATTTATGCAGGCCGAGCAATTTTTTACTGGACTAATTACAGTGGTCCAAAAGTTATTTGGAATTTCAAATGCTCTGTATCTGTGTTTAGAAAGTAGACACATACATGCCCCAGGAAATCATTCAAGTGGAATGAATGAGGAGAAATGAGTTGTCAACAAAACAATTTATAATTTTCATATAGATTTCCTTCATGCTGCGTTTAAGCATTTACTACCTTTTTTTTTTAATGGACTCTTGGCTGCACATGGTTATACTATAATACTGTAATAATAACGGGATGCCATAATATAAGACATGTTCCTTTGTGTTCAGATTTCCTTGTATTTTGATACATGAAGTCACCAAATTCAGTGTGTTGTGTAAACTGTTCGAGTGGTAGCAGCAGAACTCAAAATGAGTTTCCATTGTATCTAAAACAGACCTTAGAGATTATCTCTAATTTAACCTGTCATTTTACAAATAAAATAGTATAAAAATAATAAACTGACACAGGAACCAGAGTAACCTGAATTCAAATCCAGGTTCTACTGCTTGCTGTTTGGTTATGACATATAATCTTCTTGAGCTTGCATTTCATGTCAATAAATTAGAAATAATGTCTCTCTTTCAATTTTGTTGTACCAGGAAAGGAAATAATGTTTGTTCAGTATCTGCTATTATCTAGCATGTAGTTGATACTGAATAAATATGATTTCTTTCTCCTGGCCCAAGGTGACATGGCTGGTTAGTAATCTCATTAATCTGTAAGAAATTGATTTGAATTCCTTTCACTTACTTTTTTTAGCAGAAATAAATTGCATTCCCAATTATAATTTTTCAGCAGCTCATTAGGAATTATTTTATGTCCAATTCAGAAAATTACCTTTCCTACATAACTGTTCACTGAATGCAGGTGCTTTGTACTATGACACATAATGATGTCTGGAAATGATTTCCATAGAACACTATTGTAGGTAACTTGAACTTTCAAATATTATTCTTAACAAAAGATAGGATATTTAAGACATGGAATCATTTGGGAAATGGTTTATTATTTCTCAATTCTTTAAGGCCTTTTATACATTATTATTCTTTTTCATTTGGCTTACTGAATTGCTGTGAGATCATTATTACTGCAGCATTTTAAAAATGAGATACATCATTTTAATTTGTATTTTATTTAATGTTGAAAGTAGCTTCAGCCTATAATGTCATAAAAGCATAGAAGAAGACATGCGACAATACGTGAAACATGGAGAAATGGGAACAATGGTAAAAGTACCTCATGCTCCAAAAACCAAGTGTCTGTTACTATACACATATCTTCAAGCAAGCACCAGCAGATATCTAGATTTGAAAAATTGAATCTGAATCTAAATCTGACACAGGAACCAGACAAGCTATGGCTTCTTGTAATTTTTAAATCTGGATTTTTCTATCATGCAGACTGACTTTAGTTTCACAGAACTTGTATGCGTACCCATATCTACATATTTGGGAAAATATTTAACCTTTTTTCACAGACTAGATATGCCTAGGTTGTCAATTGTGAGTTCTTGTTCTCATGAAAAAAATAGCTTATGTTGGTTCTTTTGCCTTCATTCGCTCTTTAAAGAGTAAGAAAGGGTAAGTTCAGTTTTCTCTGCCCTTTATATATCTCATCTACATATTATGTTAGTGAATTTTTAGAGGTTTTCAAACCCTTGAAAAGTGTATGTGTTTTTGCTTGTCTCTGTCTGCATCTAGGTATGTATCTGTATGTGGTTTATGTATGTGTATGTGGTTTCATCTATCTGTGCATCAGTATATATGTGATTTTCTGGAAAATATTCTGCACTGAATATTAGGTAAATCACACAGAATAGTACAGAATTCTTTAGAGTCCAGCATTGGAGAGTTCTCCAAGGCACAGTCCTTAGAGGAAGGTTGAGTTCTAGCGGGGAACAAAACTTGTACTTCGTTCACCTCTTAGTCTGGTGTCTTGTACTGACTCAAAGATCATGTCTTTCTACAGAGCTCTCTCATTTTTCCCTTGAATTTCATCTCCACTGCTTCAAAGAGAGTCATATCCAGAATTAAAAGGTTTTAAAATCTTTTATTTTCAAAGGATTTGTCTCTGAATATTTTCCCTCCCAAAAATATAATATGTGTAGGTTATTTCTATTACTAGATTAACTCATTTTTTGATATTCTTCTCGCCTCGCAGTGTTGGGATTGAAGTCCCATCTGCAGGGCTTTACATACAGTATGAACAGGAGTTAGGACATCCCTTTCCTACTTTTTCTTCCATGCACTTACCGTTGTCTGTTGGAAAGCTTAGATAAATTACTTTGAGCCTCATTGTGTTCTCCATTTCCTATAACTCACTGGAAAAGCCACAGTATAAACAAAATAAACAAGCATTAAAGTATCATTAAGCAACAAAATATTAAAGAGCAAATATTATTAAATGACAAAATGAGCCCCAGGAAGCTTTCTCTCCACTCCGTGAAGTGAATTCCCTGGAATTCCAAAGCTTTTCCTCCCTGATCTAGCCAACTAGTTAGTGTTAGAGAAAACATATGACTTATGAAACATTTTCCAAGAGTCTGAGAATATCTGCAACCTGTAATGGGTTTGATATTTTGGGGAGATCTACCCAATGCCTTATGGAGAAAGGAAGGAAGAAAATATGGTTGAAGCATATTTTACCAAAAGATTATTTTAGGACTCAGGCTCTAGATTCTAACACTTATGACTTGGATATACATCCACATGATTTGGAGAATGGTTCTCTTTTTGAAGATAAAATCAAGAAGTTAATAGTTGCCTTTCCTTTCCCAGAGGGTACTTGTGAGGACCAAAGTAACCTATGGTAGTGAACATAGTGAACATACTTTGAAAACAGTGAACATAGATTTTAATAAGCCAACAAATAAGAAGTGTATCATGTTGGTTATGTAAATGGATTGGACCTTGTATCTTTAATTATTCCATGTCATGTTGCTAGTCAGTACTTCAAAAAATGAGAGTGAATTACATGGTCACAGCATCCATTGTGTATCTTTAATTGATTGATATTATTGTATTCCATGACAACAGGTAGCAATGGCAGAGTGTAGAGAGACAGTAACAAGCAACAGCCAGGTACACTGGAGTATGTGGAAATAAAGTGGCTGGAATAGGGAGTGGAATAGCTGAGTTCCAAAAAGATCAGAGTTGAGCTTTTAGTCAGAAACTAGACAGACTAATAGAAGAATGTCAGGGAGGGGTGCTTTGGTAGCTCAGTTGATTAAGCCTCTGACTCTGGATTTCAGCTCAAGTCATGATCTCATGATTTATGGGTTCAAGCCCCTATTGGGCTCTGTGCTGATAGTGAAGAGCCTGTTTGGGATTCTCTCTCTCTCTCTCTCTCTCTCTGCACGTCTCCCCCCCAATAAATAAATAAACTTAAAAAGAAAAAGAATATCAGAGAGATGAGGAAAGTGGCCAATAAGTAGGTACTGTGTTTTGACACTTTCTTGTCCTAATAGTGCCAACAATAGTACTTTACTGTGATAAATATTCAATAATTAAAATAGCCTCTTAAAGCTTAGTCTTTAAGGTCATTTTAGCCGTAACAAATAACTCATCATTTCATTCTGTTGTTTTCAATCTTATTTGAACTTAGTGAAACAGTTCTACTGGAATGGAGGTAAAGGTAGAAGATAATTATATACAGACAAAAATAGCATTTGAAAAGAGAAAATAGATGACACCAGAAAGTGACAAAATTCCGCTCTGTAAAATTTCTCCCAAAGTGAAATATATAATTTCTAGTTACATAGTGTAGTTCACATGAAATTCTTTGGGCTTCTTTGAAAAAGAGATTCTACATATACATTAATAGTAATTATTTTGGAGCCTAGGCTTTGTGTTCAGATCCCTGAAAGATATATTTTTTTCAAGATTTCTTCTCTATTTCTATTTGTAGAAATTTGTCATGCTCATTTTTCTCTAATTTTAAAGCTAGTACATGCATAGTGTACAAATATTCAAATAAATCAGAAAACCGTTTAAAAATCACCCATAAGTCCAAAACCAAGAGAAAACTACTCTCCATATTTCAATGTTCTTTTTATCCACCCCCACCATGAGAATCTGTATTTGTGTGTATATGGTGTTTGTGTGTACATCTCTGTATATGTGTATGTATGCTTATGTAATGAAATCATGACCATATAGCATATGAGTCTTTTCCTTTTTTGTTATGTAATATATTTTTCCTCATCTTTTAAGATAATTTTGATATGGATGACATATAAAGACTCTTTATCATATAAAGGTGGCACGTATTATTTAAAATTTCCATAGTGCTAGGCATATATTATATCTTCTTTCTTCTGTCATAATTAACACTGCAGTAAATATCCAAAACTTTTATGGTGTTCAATTGTTACCTTTGAGAAGGTTGTTTCAATAGGAGCTATGTAGTTTTGTTCAGAGTCAAATGATAACTTATATCTATTTATCTTACTTTACTATATTTACTCTCTACTACATAAATGCAATAATTTCTTAATATATATAAATGAAAGTAATTTATAATCCATATTTATTGAAATAACTTTCACTTTAACATGTGTAGTTAATTTGATATATTTCTGTAAAGATTTGTGCATTCTCAAAGGCACACCGCGTCCACAGATTACATCTGCGGCATGATTCCTGACTGTATTGGGGTTAAACGGAGCTGGAAATAAGACTTCTTTTTCACGTTAAGAAAGGAAGAGTTTTAATGTGTTTAAAATACAACCTAATTTATATGCTTATAACAGTTCTGAAGTTGATTAAAGTCTGTAGAGTGAATGAAAATTGCATGTAGTTCTCATTTTAGTTGACCTTCCATGTTAATTAGGACATTTTTTCATTTATTTTGGAGCTAAGTACGTTTTCTTTGTCTAGTAAACTTTGATTCTGCTTCTTTGGCTTCTTCTTCCTTTAATGAAGTTGGTCACTTTTCGATTTCTTTTAACTTTCCTCAAGATTTTGAATAACAAATCAAAGTACTGTGATGGAGATAATTTAGTCAGTTTTAGTAACCTATACTTGCCAATTCATTTATTCACTTAAATATCTATTTAATAGTGTATGTGCCAGCCATTCTTACAGGCACTTGGGGAATTCATGAGTAAAACAGATGAGGTTCCTTGCCACCGAGGAGCTTATATTTTGATGGGAAGAAAGATAATAAAAAGTTGGAAGTAAAATATACAAATATGGAGAAAACTAAAGACTTACAAGATTGTGACAGAGCAAGCCATGCCGAAGTCTAGGGGAAAAGCATTCCAGGCAGAGGGGTTAGTGAGTGGGAGATCTCTGAAGGAGGAGCATATCAGTGTGTGAGAGCAGTAACGTGGCCAGTTTGGCTGAAGGAGAATGAGTGTGAGGGTTGAGTAGGAGATAAGGCTAGGGTAGTAACAGTGATCCTGTAGGCTCATTGGCAGGACTTTGCAAGGTTTTTTTTCTTTTTGTTTGTTTTATAATGTTTTTATTTATTTTTGAAGGAGAGAGAGAGACGAGCATGAGCTGGGGAGGAGCAGAGAGAGAGGGAGACATAGAATTTGAAGCAGGCTCCAGGCTCTAAGCTGTCAGCACAGAGCCCGATGTGGGGCTTGAACTCCCGAACTGTGAGATCATGACCTAAGCCGAAGTTGGACGCTTAACCGACTGAGCCACCCAGGCACCCCAGGACTTTGCAAGGTTTTAAGTGGAGTGATGTGATTTAACTTCTGCCTTGGCAGGGTCAAAGTGACTATGGGATGTGAAGAATAGATATGGTGATGTAGCAAGAGTAGTAATGGGGAGACCAGTGGGAAGCTGATATGATAATACAGGTGACTTGGGACTTGGTAATTATGACTTGGAACCAGGCTGTAATCAAAAGAGATGTTTCAGCATTAAGGTTAATGGGACTGAGTGACAGATTGGATTCATGGTGTTGAGTATGAATAAAAAAGTTTCTGGCCTGAGCACTTAGAAGGATGGATTAGATATGAACTAGAATGGGTGTGAATGTAGGAGGAGTTGGGTTTTAGAGATGTTAAATTTGAAATACTTATTTGATATCCAAGTCTGATATTCAGGGAGAGGACTATTTGGGAGTCTTTGGTATATACATGATATGTGAAACCATGAAACTAGATGAGATCACAATGGTAGATATGAATAGAGTGCAGAAGAGTCCCAAAGACTGAACTAACCATTATTCCAATGTCTAGAGTCAAATATGAGGAGAAATATACAATGGAAACTAACAGTAGTGGTCTGTTTCATAAGAGAAATATGTACCATATTGACAAATACAGCAACGGATATTGAGAATGATGAAGGTGAACTTAGTGTAGAATAGAATTAAATATCTGTCTACTTTTCTGTCTTTATCAATAAAAGAAGGAAAATGATAGGAAATAAGATGCGAGATTAATATTTAGATATACACTGGAGAGGTCCTGGAAAATTGAAAGATGGGGACTATATTTGTTTCTGAGGTTTTTTTTTTTTTTATATATAGCAAGAGAAAAAATGAAATACAATTAATTGCAACATATGATAAATGACAAACATGCAATAGAAAGACATTTGTTACTCAAAAGAATGATAAATGTTTCAAATACTGAGATTCAGGGATAACCATAGGCAGGCAAAAGATTTGTCTCACACATAAATTTGGATTTACCACTAACACAAGGATGAACGCATGGTGGAGAAGCCCATATTCTATCTAGACTACTATACATGGACACATACATAAAGTTGCCTGTAATAATTTGTAATGTTTTATTACTAGCATGGAGAAGAATTAGGATACTAGGTCTAGAAGGGAAGATAATTTTAAGTAGCATTTAGGGAATATTTTAAGGCAGTTATGGAATGCTGGTTCTCAGAGCTGACTGCATTTTAGAATAATGGAGTTCTTTATAAAGGACCAATGCCACACTCCCAGAAATGTTTGTTTAATTGGTTTGAATTAGGGTCAAGGCATAGATATTTATTTTAAGTCCCCCAGGTGATTCTAAGAGCAACACCAAAGGAATAAAAATCAAAGTAATGGAAGCAAAGGAATTGCTTATGTGTGTGTTTTGTGTAAACCATTTCTAGCACTTTGTAATATGATGAGTCATTCTGTTTTGTTTATAGAGGTATTGCATATGCATTAGTGCCTGATTGATGTATATATACTGCACATCAAAATATGAATTAACATAACTGTGTAGGGATAAAGTCTACAGCTTAAACCTTGAAATTATATTAAGCATATGATCATTGGTGAAAGATTTAAAAATTAGATGTGCCTCCCTGGCTCAGTGGTGTGAAACGTCTGACTTCGGCTCAGGTCATGATCTTGCTGTTCGTGGTTTTGAGCCCCGCATCGGGTTTTGTGCTGACAGCTCAGAGCCTGGAGCCTGCTTCAGATTCTGTCTCTGTCTCTCTGTTTCTCTGTCTCTCTTTCCCTGTCTCCTTCCCCGCCTCCCCCCATGCTCTCTCTCTCTCAAAAATATTAAAATTTTTTTAAATAAAAAAATAAAAATTGTACATGAATAAATCAAGTTGGTTGGTTGACTAGTGGCCTTAGTACAAAATTTTGGTAAGTGTGTTACTTTATCAATGGTGATAAAGCTATGGTGTACCATGTACTCCTTATTGGACTCGGAAGTACTAACCAAAATATATTACAGTGTTTTCAGTCTGAGTCCCCATTTCCTGTCTTGAAATTATTTCTCTCATTATTTTTCATCATATTAAGTGTATGGTGTATCCATATGATATTATATATACACCCAAATCTATATATACATATCTACCAGTATTTATGTTCATTTCCCATTCTACGTTTCTATTGAAAATGTAGCAAGATAGAGGGAAAAAATTCAGGACACTGATTTACCAGAAATGTCTTTGTGACATACCAGGAAGCTAGACCTACTCTTCTGAAGCAGGGTAGGGACCTCTTCTATGTCGCATGGAGTGTCATTCATATCAGTCATTTATGCTCATCAGAGTGTCATGTGTGAGCACTGATATATACAACCTAATTAAAATCGTCTATCCTCAGTATCATTATCTGTCGTCAGTAACTTAAAACCCAGTAGGAAAACCCAGCTCCTGATAGCCTTATCTGGTAACTTTTTAGCTCTTTGGAAATTCTCTTCAAGAGTTAAATGAACAATGTATACAGTGTGCCTACTGTACCCCTGTCACTTTTATTTGTTTTTCCCGGATACATTGAATGTTGGAGTGGGCTGAAGCTCACATTGACTCGATTCTTTTGTTCTTGGATGATCTCGTGGGTGAACATAGTTCTAACCATCACATCCGAAGCTAACTGGATAGGACTGAGATAACAGGGAGGAGCCTAGGACAACCGGGCCAATGTTCATTCCATGTAGCTGTATTTTCCCCCAGAGTTTTTAATCTCTAAGCATTTTTCCTTCCAGTAAATGCCAGTGAGCTCACACGTTAGACGGGTTCATTAAAGAGCTGAGAATTTGGGATGAAAAATGAAATTTGGAATGGATGGTCTTTTGGGCGATTAAGTACACATTTACTTGTTATTTGGGAAGCAAAGGTGTTGCTTGGTTGGGTGAGTTAGTGATTAGGGTGCTCCCAGTATCCCAGTTTGACCTTTTGGAAGGAAGAAGGCTGTTTAGGCAGGAGAAGAAGGATAGTGATAGGTTGTAGTAGGATTTGAAGTGTTCCAAGTTGTTTGATTAACTACCAGTTTAGATCTGTAAGAGTAATGACAGTGTTACAGCTGAAGTAAAATCTGAATAGATTCCATTAAAATACCATTTTTTATGAGAATGTATAAAATTAGCATATGCTCACAAGCTATCCCATTTTGGGTTAGACATGCTTTGTAATAAAAGTATATTTCACGTGATTGATCATGAAGTAGCCATTTACTTTTACTAACTCCACAATATAGTACAAACAGAGTCCAAAATGATTAAACAGATGTAACTAATAAAATGAATTGGCAGGATAATAATTGTGAGGGGGAGAATCAAAGACAAAGCATGTGTTTTCTGGGTTCTTGCTGATGGGGGCAGTGGGAGTGCTAGTGCATGCAAGAGTGTGGTGCAGTGCAGGCCCATCCCAGTATTTCTGTTATTCATTTCAATTCACCGAGTTGTCTGATTATAATTGAGTTGTTCATATTGTGCTCTGAAATGTTTTGAGGCAAATGAAATCTTCTAAGAATTCAATTATACTGAAACAATAGCCACAAGACATGGTAAAGTTATTGCCATGTTAGCAAAGGGCAAAATGGGAAAGCACGCTTTGTATTTAAGTGTCGGTGCTGTTTCTTGGAACTAAATACTTAAAATCATTTCCCAGAGAAACGGACTTTAATTTAATGGTGATGTTTTTCTAACAAATCACGAAGGTAATCGTTTTACCTTTAAGTATAAGTTAGACATTTTTAATGAGGTCAGTTGATTCATTTTTTAAAGAAATGTAGTAATAAAGTCTAAGGCTACAAAGTGATGATTTTTTGGAGAGAGGAGGGTGGGATTTTAGATAAAAATTTGAATTTAGATGATAATTTTTGAATTTAAAAGAGTTTTCATGGGTGGAAAATTTTCATCAACAAATAATGTTCATTGGAGTAGGTTGAAAATAGGAAAGTGCAAACTTGTTATGAATTATCTTGATGTTCAAAAGACACTGCTTCATGAATAATATTACTATGAGAAACTACCTAAGACCCCTAAAGACCTGTAAACAGAAATATTTTCTTTAGGAGGTAAAAAAAAATCTGGAGCAATAGCTTAGGGAACTCTGAATTCTATTCCCTATTTTACCGTTAATTCTGTAGCTATGAGCAACTAATTTAACCTTCCAAAACCTTTTCCTCATTTGGATAAAGAATGAATAATACTTTCCAGCTACATCAATAACAGGGATGCCCTGGTGGATGATGATGTTTATTTAGTGCATTAAGCTCCGTAGGTGGGAAGGCAAGGGCTACAATATGAGCACAAGCTGTTATCATTGAAATGCTTGTGCTTTTTTTTTTTTAAATGTTTATATGGAAAGAGGTTTATTTTGGGTCTGTTATGAGCAAGGGAACAAATGATACGTCCTTCCTGGTAGATTCTAAGCCCCTGAAATGCAGCTTCCATTTCTTATCATTATTGTATCCTGTCTGTTCAAGACCTTACTTTGAATCTTCTACATGGGAATAATCAGCGAATAGTTATTTAGATCCATAAATATGAAGGATGGGGTCTTATAAGGATGCTGTAAGACATGAAGTACATATATGTGTGTGTGCATGGGTGGGGGGAACTGAATTAGGAGGGACTCTTATTTTGAACAAGAGCTCTAAGCTTTATTTGCCTTCACTATTATTTCCTTCACGAATGAACTGTTCACTTTCCCCTCAAATTTTTCTCCCTTCTGTTTTATTCTGAGGAAAGGGACACATGATTCCTGCTTTGTACTTCTCTTCCAGCATCAGAACACAGTGCTCTGAGCTAGAATAGATTTCTTCACAGGAGTAGCCATTGAATAATCTTCAAAAACTTGACATCCACATCTGTGTGGTATATGCCAAAATCTAAGAGAAGAGATATAAACTAAATACATTTTTAAGAATTTCTGAAGTTTTTTTTTCATTAAATGTTCATAATCCACCCAACTTCTCAGTAAATGAATATATTTCGAGTTTGAAAGGAAGTAATTTCCGTAGGTTTATTACAATTTATTGTACTAAATGTCGTTCTTTGGATATGGAATACACATAAGTTTCTTTTAAATATCCACCTCTATGTCAAGCGTTTCAGGATGAAGAATCTTCAGTTTTCACTGGTAAAAGACAAAATTAGATTTATCAGACTGGGCCCGATATATTTTGAATGTCTCACAAACGCTCTGTCTATACTGTGGTTATCTACTGAGGTTTTATTTAAACTACTCAGTTGTTGAACCATATTTACATATGGAACCTTTTCATTTTCTACTTTGGAGAAGAGCCTACTTTTCTAAAATCATTACTGTTGCACTCTGAAAACTTCATCTCTTCTCCAGGAATATGAAAGTAGGAAATGATTCAGTGAAACTTTGGTTAAAACTGGTGAGACAGTGAGGAGACAAAATCAGTATATAGATATATTTTTAGGATAACTTTTTTTCCCCCTTTGGTGAAATGCCTACTCTATCGTCAAGGCAGAAAGGTTGACTTGTGAAGAGATGGTGGAATTTAAATTGCATCCAAGCCAAGGCTCTTTAAAAGAAAGTGAATTAAGTCAGCTGTGCAGTTTAGTTCTTTGGTGACTTTTGTTCTTTTGGAAAGAAGTGAAGAGTTTTATTCTCATATATTCTCTGAATGATGGAAGGATTTTTCTGGTACCTGAATTTATTTTTTTTATTTATTTTTTTTTGATTTTTTTTTTCAACGTTTATTTATTTTTGGGACAGAGAGAGACAGAGCATGAACGGGGGAGGGGCAGAGAGAGAGGGAGACACAGAATCGGAAACAGGCTCCAGGCTCTGAGCCATCAGCCCAGAGCCTGACGCGGGGCTCGAACTCACGGACCGCGAGATCGTGACCTGGCTGAAGTCGGACGCTTAACCGACTGCGCCACCCAGGCGCCCCAGGTACCTGAATTTTAAAACCATTATTGTAGTCTACAATCTCTCTTGAAGTACTTTGGAACTGGGCAGTTCCTTTAGAAACTAGCCCCACTTCCTTCCTTTACAGATTTGAAAACTCAGTCCCAGAAATTAGCAGTAATTGCTTGGTGAAGATCACAGAATTACCTAGAGTTAGGTTATAATTGGGGTGGCTGGTCCCTCACTCTGGTCCGAGGAGCTTAAAGAGTTAAGCAAAACGACTTCTGATTCATACATTCCTCATTCCAGTTAGTAGCAATCTTGGGTTAGTAGCACTTACTTTGTGTTAAAAATAAATTGGAAGTAACTTGAAAAGGATGAGAAAGCTTTATTGGGGGAAAATTGGGATTTACTCAAAGGAAGCTGTAGCTAGTCAGAGGAAGCAACCAGTAAAGGACAGGATCTTGCTCATTGGCCTTGTCACAGATCTGCCTGCATTTTGTTTTGTTTGTTCATTTTTAACCCGAATACTTAATTGTTCAGGCACCTCTCCCTTTATTGGAATTGCTCTTACATTAATTGATTTTGTTGTTTGTTTAAATAGAGTAAGTGGCAGATCATGGCCCTGTCCATTTTATTTTTTCATTCCAGATCTTTCTTCAATTACTTTCTCGGCTCTCTGTCATCCTAAATTCAGTTATTTTTCTTCTTCAGTCCTTGCTTTTTGTTTTCCCTGCCTACCCCCTACACCCTTCCTTTTCCACATCTAAATTCAGTGAAATCAATTTCATCATTTCCTGACATCTCTAGATTTAAGCCCAGTGACTTATAAAATATGCTCAGCAATTCCGGAATGAGATGACATCTATGCATTTTGCATTAGTTTTGATTGTGGAGGTGGGGACAGCTATATGTGTGCACATTAGAGAGTCAAATCTCAAAAATTAGGGTCCTGGATTTGCTTCATTTAATTGCTTTATAAAATTGAACTAACATTGTAACTCAGTAAAGTGAGAGTTTTTTTTTTTTTTTCCTGAAGGTTCTCTCAAACTCTCAAAGAGGGCATTGCTTTGTATTTTTTATAATAGTTAATGGTTTCCATTTTATCACTGCTATTATGTGCTAAGACATCCATGTTTGATTATAGGGACTTAGTGTTAATGAGACCCAAGTTAGGGGTTTGGTTTATATATGAAACAACTTGGAAGCAGAGACATTCTCTATTGCTATATTTCATTCTATCATTTTTAAAATATGGGCCTTGCATCAATGTCACTCAGAGATTCAGCAAAGGGCAGTGGTGATCAAACCTAATTTCCTAGATGCTATGGGGATTTTAAACAATTACCAGTTTTGGTACCACCTGAGACCACTTAAATTCAGATCTCTGGGGATAGGACCAGCATACTGGTATTTTTAAAAGTACTCCAAGACATGTCAGGATGGAGACTATTGGATACACCAAGGGAATCCCTAAATTCAAGCTTCAGACTCAAGAACTCCACTGTTTTGGGCCCAATGAGTATTCTGATGAGTGATTTTATGTATCTCTACAATTTCAAAATCTGTGATATTGGTAAGTAAATGTTACCACATTGGATTAAATTAATGGTGGGGGAAAACTGAATAATTCAGTATTGCCCATTGCCAGTGTTGGCAAACCAGCATGAAGAATAGCACATACAGTAAAATGCATTTCATTTAGCCATATGTCAACAGATGTTTATTGTGGCCCTACTCTGTGCCAGGCACAGGGGTTAGAAAAGCGAACAAAATAGTAAAATATTCTTCCCTTACAGAGTTTAGGTCCTTGAGGAAGATGCCATGTAAGGCCAAAGGTATTATCATACGGTAGGTCAAACCCAGCTCCCATCCCCTCAGTGTTGAGACAGTTGAACGCAGATGATAGTGTGCTTGGAGGTGCAAGTCTCCTTCTACAAAGACACATGTTTTCTAACACCAAGAGTCATCCTCTGCATCTAACAAACCCTGGTAATGTGAGAGGTAGGAAGGACATGATGAGAGGAAGGGAAGAGCAGACCTATGTTTGTTTGTCTCACATGCATGCTCATTAAATCTAAAAGCAGGGAAACTGCTGCCATGATTGTAATTCACTTTCTTTTCTCTTTAACTCACATGGTTAATATGATATAACTTGAAGTGTCTCCACATCCTCGTTATGTATTCATTATTGCTATAAAGCTACAAGGCATTGTGGACATAAAGGCTATGGAGTCAGCAAGACCTGGATTGTGCGTTCATTTCTCAACCTGTCTCCTATAATGGAGAAGTTACCTTCAATTTCTTTAAGCCATACAGTTGATAAAATGATACCCACTTTTTAAGGATATTATGCAGATTTGATGTATGTAAAACTCTTAGCCCTATTTGCTATATTTAGATGCTTTGTGAACAGAAAACACTTGTGTTATTATGCAAAGGAGCAGCATTTTTTAAAGTTGATTATTTATTTTGAGAGAGAGAGAGAGAGAGAGAGAGTGAGCGCATACACATGTTTGTGCATGCATGAGCAGGGGAGAGGGAGAGAGAATCCAAATAGGCTCTGCACTATTAGCACGGAGCCCGACACGGGCTGGAACCCATGAACTGTGCGGGATGTGACCTGAGCCGAAATCAAGAGTCAGATGCTTAACCAACTGAGTGACCCAGGAATCCCAGCAGTTTTTACTTGATGCTTAAAATAGAGACATAGAGAAGTTATAAGAATTTTAATGTATCACAACAGAAGAGGTATGAGACATAATTTGTGTAAATCCTTTAGTCCAAAGTTAAGCATTTGGGCTAAATTGTTGTGCAGTTTAAAACTGCCTTGGATAGCTACAGTGCTTTTGCCTAAGTGATTCAAGTTTTCTTTTTTTTGCAGACTTTTCCAAAAGTATGTCCTAACATCAACAATTTGACAGTGAGAGAGCTGGTCTGGGTGAATAAACTACTCCAGAAGCATCTGGGGTCCATTTCATTTCTGTGCTTACCTTGGGCTTTTCTGTTTGACCCCTGCACTGACAAGTTTTTCTAATAGTAAGGGCTAGTCCATCGGGTGTGCTCTATGGAAAGGCTTATCTGTCTTGTACTCAAATAACTCATTCTTGTGGCTGACTTGAACACAGAAGAAATCTCCTGTCTCAGTTCTTATACAATGTTTGCAAAAGATTGGGAGAATAGGAAAAACACTACTCTCTGTGACTGAGGTTTGGGTGGCAGGTATAGTTAGAACCCTACTGATAGTTTCTTTGAGAGTAGTCAGGAATGGCTTAGCATTTGGATATCAAACCTGGTGTGGTTTTAAACCAGTCTTATCAAGGTTTCCTTGTTCTTGATTTAACTTAAACATTATGTAAGTCCGTTCATTGTCTTGGAAAACACCCAACCCTGAACTAGAACGGGAACCTGTTCTCTCTTTTTAGTATTGACAAATTATATAACAAACCCATAAATACAGTTTCAGAGTGCCCAACTGCTATCAGTAGGTGAAGGTAGGGACACCATGGCTGGTGCTTATATACCATTGAGACACTTGAGGCAAGTGAGTGTGAATGGCCACTGGCTAGATGAAATGCCAGTTCTACTTCAGATTAGTTGCAAAAGACTTTGGAAAGACTTCTGTAATCTAATTTTTGATCCTCTGCAAATACTTTCATTTTTCAATAAATCTGTTCATAGTTAAATAGACCTCAATTTTCCTTTGACCTCTACCATATTCAAATGAAAGAAAGTCTGAAATGACATATTAGGGCCCTTAAACTTTAAACCCAGAAAATGACTTTAAGGATTTTTGACCGTTCATGGCTATGGAGATGTTGATAAGATTGTTAAGAGAAAGAAATTGACAGTAGTGCGCGTATTATGACCCTGATTAGAGCTTGAATTTGGCCTATGATGCTTACAAGTTTTTATTCATTTCTGTATTTCATGTGGCATCTTGTGCTGGGTTCTGTAGGACACCTTTAAGGAATTAGTGATAGGCTTGAATCACAGTGTTTATTAGACATTCTTTTTTTCCATTTTCAAATACATCCAATGCAGATCTAGGTAGAGACAGGTTTATTATAAGCTCACCTCGAATTTGCCATGACCAATACTGAAATACAGTTCATTATAATCACACCATGACTAGTTACAGATGAAGTCGTTGATTCTACCACGGTAGTCCTAGTTTAATAAACTCAGACTTGGATATGTGAGCTGACAGGAAAGGAAATGTTTTCTTTTCTTTCTTTTTTTTTTTTAATGGATTCAGAATATTAAAGACTTTGTAGGCCTGTGGGTCACCATAATAGGAAAATCCAAATACAGTAGAAAGGGTATGACTGTTCATTACTCGATTTTAAGCTAATATGTGCACGTTTAACCTGTGTTTACATAGTGAAATGAATAAGTGAGATAACTATTATCCATATACTTTAAATATCTAAGCATTGCTGCTTAGGAGAAGGTTATTTGTTTGTTTAATTTGTTTTTGAAGCACTCAATGATCATTATTGACTCTATTGATAAAATTTAATGCCTTCACTTTCCTTTTCGGATATTGCCAATAGCTTATCAAGATTTGGGAGATTTTCATGACAATAAACGGAACCTGTTTTTGTGCAGGGACAAATCAGTGATGGTTTCTAATGATACATTTTTATAGTTATCCTGTCTTGACACAAAATATGTATTGAATTCAGTAAAAGTAATGCAAACTTCGTAACAATCTGGCGGGTTTATGCATGGATCACTTGCCCCCCATAATAGCACAAGAAATAAATGTAGTTGTTTGAATGCCATTTGCTTCTAAGAAATATATCAAAATTTGCTACTTAAAATTGAGAACATTTAAGAAAAATTAAGTCTGGAACAAATCTATCCTGACTCAGAATCCCAATATGTTAGACTTTTATTATATAACATAGTATAAGTTTTCAAATTAGACTAGTATCATTATATAATAATTGAGACAATAAAATTTGAATATGGCTTCTTTACTGGATAAATCGCTAGCTGTCTAATTTGGAGGTTATAATAACACCATAAAGTTCAGGGTTTTGCTCTGCTAATTTTTACCTCTGGGGGCTTCGTTTTCCTCATCCATACAATGGGAATGGGGCTGGTTAAATTATCTGCTCTTCCTACTCATGAAATGCTATAACTTTGATGAGATAATTAACCATGAAAGTGAGCATGGGAATGTCATTTGGAAAGGTGTTGACTATCAAAAAGCAACATGCAAACAGACTGGGTTAGGAACTTAAATTTTGGGCCTGAAAGAAGCACACAGGGAATTCTCCAATGAGATTTACAAACACCCTTTCTCCATGATGGGCGTTTTGGGCACTGTTTGAGTTTTGTGAGTATTTTTACTTTGCCATAATTTGCTTGGCCATTAGTAATGAAAGTGACAGAAATGAGTGATCAGGAAATGATTTCAGATAATTGTGATGTAGGGTTTATACCTATTTCTGGTAATTTATGAGATAAAATAGAGGGGCATGACTGAGGCTTCCAGATGGGCAGATAGGAATGGAAGTAGATACACTATTTTACCAAATAGTTTAGAATAGACCATTGTTGTGACCATCTCTTTAATTTCAGAAGGTCTTTAGTTGAGCGAGACTAGGTTACATTGTAGTTCCTAATTAACTGTGGTATTGAAGGATGATAAAAATTTATTTCTGACCTATGTTACATGTCCATGGCAGGTCACTGGGGGCTTTGTATCCTGTAGTCTCTCACAGACCCATGTGGACTGAGACTCTGTGCCATTTGGAACACAAAACTTTATCTCAGTGGTAAGAGAAGACAGTGGCTAGAAATTTTCATGGGCATTCTACTGCGTTTTGCAGGAAGTGACATGTCACACCTTATTGGTCACAAAAAGTCACATTACACCTTTTACTACAAGCAGGATGGGAAATGTGGGCAGCAGATGGGATACTTGATGTTCCTAACTGCCTGTGTACAAGGAAATGCTACAGAAGAATGTTTTCTACCTCTTTCTACCTTTTTAGCATTTAGACTTGTATTAACTAAAACACATTTGATTTTTTCTTACTGTATTTGCAGTAATTATTTTTCATCTGATCTTGACTTTGGTACCAGTTTTCTTCGGTTTATGATGACCTAACTCATAACAGCCAAATTTTGATTCATTACTGTGTCATTAGCGCACAGACATCTCTTTGAGGAGAGAGTATGTACCTATTTGAAACTTACATTTAAATTTATTGTCTCAACTTATATATTGTGCTCTCTTTGTAGACTATCACACATATGTTTATATTTATGCTTTGCACTTGTCCTCTTTGCAATTTTGGCATTAAATGTGATCTTTACTTCCTTTGGGAACGCTATTGAATTGATACTAGCCCTTTTAAAGTTTTAATTCAACATTTAAAATTCATTTCAGTAAAATTAGAAATTTAGGGCTTCTCAATCTGTCATTTTAAATGTAGAAACCAGGATTTCTATTTTGCCTTAGCAAAAAGTTACACAGCCATTCTTACTCTTAATTTTTTGGCTAACAAGGAATCAAAAGATTGACCTTGATAAGTCATCTTTAGAGTATTTATAAATCCTCTCCAGAATAGTTTCTGCTTAAAATGACCTGATTATATCTTGGACTCATCATAGACTTGAAGACAAATGAAGTACATGAAAGGTTCCCTTCTGTGTTCTAAGATATGAAAGATTTATTTCAACAGGTGTCTGGTTTACATTATACTCTATTAGGATGACGATATATTGTATGAGTGTATGGGTAATAAGCTGGAAAACTATGAAATTTGCTATTTCTAAGGCATTTGTTTGACTGATAAAAATATCTTTTATTTAGATGAATTCAACAACCTCCTTAACATTATTACTAAATATATAAAATGTTCATATTAATTGAAAATTATACGTTTATAAGATAAAGAATCATCAGTGTGCTAATGATCCACAGAGTCCCATGTGTAGTATAAAAGAATAAAAGAACAAAGTAACAAAAAGTAGCTAGATACTGGTTTTAATTTTTATTATTTATTTATTTATTTATTTATTTTATTTTTTAAATGTTTATTTATTTTTGAGAGAGAGAAAGAGTGTGAGCAGGGGAGGAGCAGAGAGAGGGAGACACAGAATCCGAAGCAGACTCCACAGGCTCTGAGCCGTCAGCACAGAGCCCGACGTGGGGCTCGAACCTACAAACACCAACATCATGACCTGAGCTGAAGTTGGACACTCAACCAACTCAGCACCCAGGAGCTCCTTAAGTTTTATTTTTGAGAGAGAGAGAGAGAGAGAGAGAGAGAGAGAGAGAGGGGGGGGGGGAGAGAGAGAGAGAGAGAGAAAGAAAGAAAGAAAGAAAGAGAAAGAAAAAAAGAAGAGAGAAAGGAAAGAAAGAGAGAAAGAGAGAGAATCTTAAGCAGGCTCCGCACCCACTATGGAGCCCAATTTGGGGCTTGTTCTCACGACTGTGAGATCATGACATAAGCTGAAGTCCAGAGTTGGATGCTTAACTGACTGAGCCACGCAGCTGCCCTTAATTGTTTTAACGGAGAGAAACAAAAGTTTAGTTTAAACACAGGAAAACAGATAACCATTCATGGGCACCAAATGGGAGAGCAGATTTTTTTATGGATTTTTTTTTTTTTTTCTTGAGATAGTCATTTTATATGCGTGGCTTTGTCCAGGTACTACCTATATGTAGAATTTATATACTGGTTTGAAATAAATTCTAGAATCCCTGTAAACTGTGCTAATCATAAAACATTCTAAATAACTGAAAAACTAGTCCTAATAGATTGGATACTTGACCACTTGGTGTTATTTATTTCAGTAGTTAATGATTCTCATTTTGTTTTGAATGCTTAAGTGTAAGAAAACAATAATAGGGACAGTGGGTATCCAAAGTCCCATTTCAATATTTTTTAAAAATCTAAAAGCTAGGAGTGCCTGGGTGCCTCAGTCAGTTAAGCATTCACTCTTGATTCCAGCTCAGGTCATGATCTCATAGCAGTGAGGTAGAACCCTGCATTGGGCTCTGTGCTGGGCATAGAGCCTGCTTGGGATTCTCTCTCCCTCTCCCTCTGCCCCTCCCACTTGCACTTGCTCTCTCTAAAAAATAAAGAAATAAAAAAAAACATCTAAAAGCTATTGTATATTTACATTGTAAATTTATTTCATGTAATGCATCAAAATTCTCTGATTTTTATTGAAATTATATTATTTCAAAATTGTGACATAAGTTACATGTTACTCAGAAGCTCTGGATTAGCAGTATTTATATATCTGACACTACAAAACCTTTTAGTGCAGTGCTCTTATGTTGAAAACAAGCTTGGGCTAATTTTGGTTGTAGGGGTGTGGAATAACATGCCATCCAACCCATCTTGGTTTCCTAGCTATTAGTTTTATCAGTGTTTTATCTAAAAGCATATTAAAAGCACATTACAGTTTTTTATCAATGCACAAATCAACGTGAAAGGAGTCACTTGGGGTCCTCTGGATTACGAACATTTTGGAGAATTAGTCTAGGAGTCTGCCAATGGTAATAGAAGACATAGAAGAAGGGTATTGGAGGTGAATTGGCTTCACGCTCACCATACATATTAGGTAATACTCAGGGATGTGTTCTCAAGTGGTAATTAGTGATTCACCTTTACATTTAAGTCATAGCAGCTGTCATCAGATCGCAGTGCTGTCTGACTACTTCTTTGACACTGCTTGATGAAATTTCAAGAAGATGATCTGAATGGAGCAAAGTTTTGGAATCCAGCTTGTGCCACTTACAGGCCTGTGACTTTGAGACAATCACTTCCTCATCTGAAATAGAAGATTACGTGAAGATTAAATGGAATAATACATGACAAGGGTTTAGTAGTCTGGTCTTATACATATTAGGAGAAAATTATTGCTTGTTTTTTTCTGATAGTAAAATGATCAAGCTTTGGGAAATAAGAGGAGTTAAGTTTCTTAAACTTTCTTATATTTGCATCACAGTGGAATTTTCTGAGCTGTACTCTTTGAGCTGTGTTGTTCTCCAAAGATCATGCATTGTCTCACGTGGCTTTTCTATTGTAAAAACTTGGTTGGATCTAACTTTGAGCAGCAGTGAATGCAATATACTTATATTTGGAGGGAAATAAAAATCCTCTTTTATTTTAGATAAATGTGTATTAACGACTAAGAAAGCCTCCTATCTTGCATTACTCAGGAAGCAGTGAATAGAACTGTAACAGTGGACGATATCTGTGAAAAAAGACCAACCTTCCTTTGATTCAAGACTAAAGGATAAAGCCAGCTGAGCAATCTATGAGATACTGTGTAGTCTGTGACTAATTCCTCACTCTACCAATTGAGCTAACTAGGCAAACACTCACAGATGTGTTGTAAACTTTTGTTGAATTGCAAACACAAAAGAAAAATATTTTTTACTTTTGGATTATTGAATCTTATAAAAATTTTTATTGAAGTATTCCAGTATACAGAGAGTAATATTAGATGTACTCAAAGGTGGAAAATAAATTGAATAGAATGAAAAATATTAGTAAACTTATAGACTGTGAGTACTATTGCAAATTTATAACAAGAATTTTTTGCAAGCAATTGAAATATATGATTCTTAAATATTTTATCATGTCTATAAAAATACAATATAATATAGTAATTCAGGAGGTATAAAATGTAAGCAGAAAATAAATGAAAAAATGTCATGTGGCTATTCAAACTGGAAAATGGAAATCATTTCTAAAATTAACTGTTTCTTGATAGAACTCTTTGAAGTTCAGCAAGGTAGTGATTTTTCTAGTGTTATATAACCAATTTCCCCAAAACTTCTTAAATTATATACCATTTGTTTTCTTAGGCTTGCCAGTGATAGACGGGGAACAGAGTACTAAGAAATCATGTTAATGTTCTCTCAAAGTGTGACCTCAGCACTTCCTGCTCAGGATTTCTTTGCATGCTTATTTTATTTTATTTTATTTTATTTTATTTTATTTTTATTTTATTTTATTTTTTAATGTTTATTTTTGAGAGAGAGACAGAGACAGAGACACAGCACCAGCAGGGGAGGGGCAGAGAGGGAGGGAGACACAGAATCTGAAACAGGCTCCAGGCTCTGAGCTGTCAGCACAGAGCCCGACGTGGGGCTCGATCTCACAAACTGCGAGATCATGACCTGAGCTGAAGTCGGACTCTCAACCGACTGAGCACCCAGGCGCCCCTGGATGCTTATTTTAAAAGGGGGACTCTTGGGTCCCCAAATTAGGATGTAGTATTTGGAAATTGTATTTCTTAACCATCAGGCTGTGTGGTTGCCTTCCAGTGGACTCTATGCCACATTTGAGTCCCAGATCCCGGAGGAGTCTCGATCTTAGTTAAAAACAAAGCTAAATAGGATACTGTCTGCGTTGCACATCCTTTCTAAGTAGCTCACATGATGGAACCATGGTTTACCTTTCCATAAGTGAAGACTTTCATTCATATGTATGTCAGTCTCCTCACTCTTCTCCTTCTGCCTTCAAATCTGACCAGGCTATGATAATTTCAGAACTACTTTTCCCAGTGGAAATAATTACCCGCTTTCCAGCTGCTGCCTGCAGGATATTTAAAAATTGAAATAAGCCCCTCATTTTGCATTATCTTTCTGCCTACCCATGTGCTGAGATAATGCACTGGATATTTTGTCATTCAGCTGAGCAAGAGTTCTATTGCATGATTTATCAGGATAATTGTTTGCTTTGTGAAACAGCAGATGTAGAAAGACTCCTCACTTTCAGGTATTCTGCTACCGGATGACGGCAGTGTATCATTGAGCTATCCCATTGTCCAGTGAGAAGTTTGGTAGATTAAACCTCCCAGTCTCTCGGAAATGCTCCAGAGCTGTGCTGGCGGTTCCCTCTTTCACCTTTTTCTTGTTCTACTCTGTCTGAATTAAAGGAGGTGTAGCCCCCTTTAATAAAATTTTGTTGTGGTTGGAGCAGTGTTTTCCTTCAGCTGCACGCTGCTGGGTTGTTCTGAATAGGTAGCAGGTTACTGAACTCCTCAAGCTCTGCCAAAGCCATGGTCTGTGGTGCATGGAGAGGAAAGGTCAGCTTGCTGCACAAGTTGTGAGGGGACCATCGGCAGCACCCGCCACTGATGGTGTCTGAATAGGACTATGGCCTGAGTATCCTCCCTCTTGCAGGGCTGAGGACCCGTAGAGTAAACAGTGATTATTATGGATGAAGTAGAATTTGGTCTCCGCTCTATCACAATTGCTTAGAATTTCATTGGGCTGCACTTTAACTCTTAACATTTGAATAAGTTATACCTGTTTTGATGTATCTGAGGATTAAAGGTTATAAAAATACATTGAATTTAACTTGCAAATAAATTTGCAAATCTAAAATAAAATTATAATTGATATAGGCTCTTTGAATGGTCCTATTCTATATAGTTATTCATGTATTTCACAGAAAATTGATAAGAGTGTAGGCATGGCAAACAGAATAGAATAATGGCTATATAACATCACTACGAGTTATTGGCAAATCATATTAATACTTCAGTTATTCATAAATGTGATGCTGTATCTTACACTTCTAGAAAAGAATACACTGATGAAAGAAATGTTTGCAGTCCAGGTAAACAGACATAAACAATAGTTACAATTTAATAAGACATAGTACCAGTATAATATGATCAATGATAAGATAATTACAATAAAGTGTTTGGAATGGAAATATTGTATCATTTTTCTATCATTTTGAAAAATAAAGACAGTTGCTCTTGAATATTTATATTTAGTTATGATTATGAATAATAAGTATGAATATTTATAATTATTTCGGTGGTGTTGATCTTCTGGCTACAGAGAGCTAGCTGTTTTATAAATATAAACAGACAGTCTGGGAACAGTGTGTACTGTGAAAATGGCCAGAAATACTTAATTCTTAACACTCACAATGAAACTAGGTATCTGGGAGCCGGGGCTCCCCACCGATCCACTCCCTGAAAGTTAGATCTCTCCATACATCTTTCCTACTCATGCCTTTGTGCCCTGTGAAGGGAAATGACTACTTCCTAGATCATGTTATATAACTTGCAAAAGGTAGCTAGTAATCAGAGGTCCATGATCTCTATCTTTGCCTCTTTTCTGCTGCTTAATATTGTGATATCAAATGAGACTATTAAAATGTGATCTCTGATCCATAGCCGATTAAATACTTCCTAAGTTACAACTACAGAATGAGTGTTCCTAACGCTCAGATTGAAGAGGCTGATAGGAGCTACCTTGCATTGCTTTAGTCTGTAATTGAAAATAGAGCAAAAAGAAAAATGTGGAAGATGAAAAACTGTCCCCGTTTCTTGATTTATGAAAGATGGATTCTTGTGCTCTGTCTTGTTTCCCAAGATTTCTGGGAAAGTTTAAACCTTCCTAATTTCTAAGCCCCCCACGTCACTGTGAAGTACTACCCTTATGTAAAGTCCTGAGTTACTGCTTCTTTGAAATTCAGCATTTCCTCCCTGTGGAACTAGAGAAGCTATGCACCATAGTAGAAAAACCTGGACCCAAGTGGAGTCAGGAGGCATTCAGTTCCAACTGATCGCGGTTGCCTGTGTGATGTAGAATGAACAACTGAAGGGTTTCCAGACCTCCATTGTGCATACTAGCTTGGGGAAAGCAATCAGAACTATGGATGTATGCATCATCTGCACCAATAGGTGGCCCAACCATGGGTGTGGAAGATTGTCCTCAAAACATTGCACTTTATGATGTGAAGATAGAAGAAAAACTCATATAAAATTTTTTAACTGATGGGTCAGCACAAAGAAAGTCCATAAAAAATTGTGGAGCATTTAGAGAGAGTAGCAGGAAAAATAGCACTACTTGTGAGTGGAAGTGCATGGGGGTGAGAGTTTCAAGAAGGCAGAAGAATTGTAAATTGTTCTTGTTATATGGAAAGATGTAGCTAAGGTGAGAAATGAAAAATGCCTAACAGATTAATTAATTAAGGACTCATTCGTGACCTTAATAGGATTTGCTTCACCCACAGGAGAGGATAAAGGTTGCAATGAGGCAAGCTTGCTGGTGCAAGTAAGGAACCCCATTAATTATGCCTTCAGTCATCTTGGGTGGAGGAAAGGAGAAAGGCAGTTGATTGAGAAGAACCTGGACTTAAATGGGGGGCTATTGTTGTTGCTGTCAAGATGGAGAAGATTATTTGCAGGGTCTAGTTTAGTCAAAAGGGATAAGACTAAATAACAGGAGAGAAAGGATGTAACTGAGCGGGGATAGAACCCAGACAGGATAAAAACCTACACTTAGAGAGAACGCAGAGCCTTGGACAGAATGAGTAACACCTGTGACTTAGACATTTCTCTGTTTGGCTAAGTTATGTATGTTGTGTGGACTGTTTTCCCTTTACTTACTTATCCCAAAGCTACGTACCTTTTTGTTGGCTCATTGACTTTCACAACTTCAGAGAAGGATGGTTTGAGAGTGACTAGGGGAAAATTGACGTCAACAGCATTCTCAAATTATGAAATTCTAGTAGAAAAAATTGGGAACTGGTGAAAATATTTTTCAAAATTTGCCGCATCTTTTTCTTTGCTCTGCAGTTGCTTTACATATGATATTTATACACTCATTAGTATCATTAGTAAAGAGAGACTGCTCTACGCACGCTGGCCTTTCTATGAAATATCTGCATTGTAGCTTGTTAAAAGCATTTAAAAACCTTTTTACTCTAGATAAGAAAGGGAGGGGAAAGTAAAGGACCAACTTAGTATTCAATCTTAAGTATTTCATTCTGCTATTTTAAATTTCAAATAATTTAGGCATCATGGAAAGAAACATTTTCTATAATCTTTGGTAAAATGGTTGGCTAATAAGTAGCTTCAGCCTATACTCTACCACTTTTGAATATAGTGTAATTCACTGAACTCAATTGTTCTCCATGTAGGTGTAGGAAAAGACTTTGATCTTTACAACATAATATTCAGACTGTCAACACTAATAAAGAGAGAATGTTTAAATGCTGTGCAACAATGAAGGCAAATACCTTTGAGAACCTCAGGGTTAGCTTTTGCCATAAGGAAAAAACAGTTTTTTATTCCTGTAAAATAATCTTAATCCTCCAGTAAGTAAAGCGTTAAATTCATTAAGACGTCTACTATTTAGTTTCTTAATTTTGATGAAATATTTTCCAGTGAAATGGCTATATATATATATATATATATATATATATATATATATATTTAAAACATGCTATAGTTTGGACCTAATTTAGTTGGACCTAAAAAAAAAGGGCAGTCTAGATGGATGGACATGGCCCCAGGCTTGAATCAACATCCCATCATATATTTGCTGTGTGATCTTGAGCAAGTTAGTTTAAACTCTCTAGGCCTCATATTGCATATAAAATAGGAATAATGATAGTACTCTTCCACTGTCATAAGAATTGAATCATTTAATACTTATAAGCCTCTTAGCACATTGCCCTACTCTTTCTAATGATGTTAGCCATTCTTATTGCCATTTATATTGATTCCTATGTTAGGTAGTAAAAGAAAATTGAAAAAAGATATAACACATTCAGAATATATTATCTAAAGAAATGCAATTTATAAGAATGAGTATCCTAGGAATCTAATTTTGTTTGGGGACAATTTTTTTTTCCATGAACAGAAAAAAAACAACAGATGTTAAATGTAAACAGTGATTATCTATGGGTGATGATATAGAGTGTTTTTAATTTTCTTTTAGCTTTTTTTGCACTTTTCATATTTCTTCAAGGAATATGTATTACTTTTATAAAAGTACATAGCAAATGTTATGAAATCATACAGATCATTCTAAATATGAAATATTTGGAAATTAAATCCAAAGTTAACAAGAGTATAAAAGGAGTCTTTTGTGTTGGGATGCAATTCTCGTCTAAAAATGGAAGCACTGTCTGGATTTCATCAATGAGCATAGTAATTAAGTGGACAGTTTTAGCCAATTTTATATCCTGGGATAAGATTCTTTCTCCACACTGCAGCACACTTTTCAGAAGGCTCATCCTAATGTCAGTGGGCGTCTGTTCAAGAAGTGAAAAACAGCATTTTAGCATGGAAATTGCCGGGTAAAGAGGAGTAAATTAAAATAACACAAAACAAAACAAAGCCAAAACCCACCATACATGTATATAAATTATTTCTGGAGAGATTTTTATTTCTTAGTTTATTAACAGTAGATAGTCATGAGATGATTTTAGACCTCAAAATTTATATAGTGTTCTTTCACTAGAGTTCAGTCGTAACATGGTTATTAATACCAATGTGACTGTGTATGTATTATTTTCAGGCAAACGTGTTCATAATAGTTACGAGAGTTCACCTCGATTGGGTACACTAATCAAAATAAATCTAGATATTTACTTCTCGACAGTTTACATATTAATATAAATCTAGCTATTTACATAATAAGAAAATAAAGGATAGGTTAAGGAATTTTTTGGTAAGGATCATATAGTAGTATATGGAACCAATGCAAACAGTCCTCACTTGTACTGCTACTGTTTACCCGTCCCCCAGCAAAATGTTTCAAATTTCAGTTACTGTAATCTATTAATTGTGAGTAATTGCATAAAGCACAAACCTTACTGCTGGGTCTTTAGCCCACAAATCACTACCTGTGTAACAGATATGCATGATGATTAGTGACCAATCATGTCAATTCTTTCTAAGTCTGTTGGTGAATGGTGCTTGCTCATCTGTTGGCCAGTTCAAGCAGTCAGCAAACATGTAGTTGTGTTGTCTGTATATCTCCCTACATGACCGTTTGTAAAAATGGGTAATCTGTGGACGACAAAGATGAAACTGCAGTGAAGAAACAAAGTGATAATGCTGGAAATACAATCTGAATCAAACCTAAATGGAGTTGTAGGAGAAATATTTGACTGTGGGAATGTTGGCCTTCCCACTATTTAAGAGACTCTAGATCTGTGGCCAGAGAAACTCAGTGAAGGTGGATTTACTGGCGTCAATGAGGGAAGTGGTTGTGATAAAACAGAAAAGTTGTCCCAGAAAAGTGACACTGACAAAATATTCACCGTAAAGGAGTTCTCAGAGTTATTTCATGACAATGAAAATGCAAAGGATGGAAAGATGGAAGGTAACCCAGATTTAAAGGGCAATACGACAATTTCTGAAGGCATTAGAAAGATGCTAGTTCTGAATCATAAGTTTTATGAAGGAAAGGAGGCAAGCACTGTTCAAACTGCTTTTGATAATTTCTTAATTCAATTTTGAGATAATTGTAAATTGACAAGCAGTTTTGAAAACTGATCCAGAGAGCTTTTCATGTGCCTTTCAGTTTTCCCCCATGGTACTCTCTTAGGTTTTGCATGCTTACAGTACAGTTCTACAACCTGGAAATTGATATGGATACAACCTGACTCCATGGCAGATTTTTACCAGTTTACACATACCAGTGTGTATGTGTCTGTGCATATATGTGTATATATGTATTAAGCTCTGTGCAGCTTTTATCACATGTATGGGTTCATGTAGCCAGCACCATGATCAAGATATTAAAGTCTGTAACCACAAGGATCCCTCAGGCTACCCTTTTATAGTCATGTTTACATCTCGCTGCTCTTTCCTCATTACCCACAGGGGACCACTCATTGCTTCTCCTTCTCAGTAATTTTGTGATTTGTATGTAGTTTGTTCTTTTTGATTTAATTTTTTTCACTATGCATTATATCTTGGGAGATATGCAAGTGGCTGAGTGTATTGATGGCTTCTTCCTTTCTTTCTATTGCTGAGTAGTATACACTCATACATTCCATAGAATGTGTATACCAGTTTCCCACCTCTTTTCTTTCTTTCTTTTTTTTCCACCTCTTTTCTTTCTTTCTTTTAAAAAAATTTTAATTTAACTTTGTCGTTCTTTCTCTTTCTTTTTTCTTTCTTTTCCTTTCTTTCCTTCTTTCTTTTCTTTCTTTCTTCCTTTCTTTCTTTTTTTCTCTTTCTTTCTTTCTTGCCAGTATAGTTAACATTCAGTATTTTATTAGTTCCAGTGTGTACAATATAGTGATTCAACAGTTGTTTTTTTTTTTTTTTTAATTTTAACTGCAGTGTTATATTAGACAAGTGGTCAGCAGACATTAGTTTCAAGTACACAATCATATAGGGTTCAATAATCCAATATATGACTCAGTGCTTATCATGATAAGTGTACTGTTAATCTCCTTCACTATTTCACCCATCCCCTCACTTACCTCCTCTCTGGTAACCATCTGTTTGTTCTCTACAGTTGAGTCTGTTTTTTGGTTTATTTCCCCCCCTCTCCCCGGCCCCACGCCATGCTTTGTTCATTTGTTTGTTTCTTAAATTCCACATTTGTGTGAGATCATATGGTATTTGTCTTTCTCTGACTGACATATTTCACTTAGTATTATACCCTCTAGCTCCATGCATGATAAATCTTGTTGCAAATGACAAGATTTAATTCTCTTTTTTTATGGCTGAATAATATTTCAGTGTATATGCATAGATACCACTCCTTATCCACTCATCTATTGATGGACCCTTGGTTTACTTCCATATTCAGTTATTGTAAATAATGCTGCAGTAAACACAGGGGTGCATATATGTTTTCAAATTAGCATTTCTATCTTCTTTGGGTAAATACCTACTAGTGGAATTACTAGATAATATGGTAATTTTATTTTTAACTTTTTGAGGAACTGCCATACTGTTTTCCACAGTGGCTGCCACCGTTTGCATTCCCAGTAATAGTACTTTTAGTTTACATCCTCACCAACATGTACCTCTGTTTCTTTAACCATTTTCTCACTGAGGGACATTTTTCTTGTTTGCTTTTGGGCTGTTATGAATAAAACTGCTATAAACACCTGTCTACATGTTTTTGTCTCTTTCTTTCTTTCTTTCTTTCTTTCTTTCTTTCTTTTCTTTCTTTCTTTCTTTCTTTCTTTCTTTCTTTCTTTCTTTCTCCTTCCTTCCTTCTTTCCTTCCTTCCTCCCTCCCTTCCTCCTTTTTTCTTTCTTTCTTTCTTTCTTTCTTTCTTTCTTTCTTTCTTTTTCTTTCTTTCCTTTTCTTTCTTTCTTTCTTTCTTTCTTCTTTCTTTTCTAAATGCCCAAGAGTGTAGTTGCTGTATAAAATGGTAAATGCATGTTTAATTTTATTAAAAATTGTCAATCTGTTTTACAAAGTGGCTGAACTATTTTATTTTCCCATCAGTGAGGTATGAGTGAGCATTTTTTGTCAGCAGCCTCTCCAGCATTGGGTGTTGCACTATTCTTTATTTTAGCCATTCTGACAATTGTTTGGTGATCTCATTGTGGTTTTAATTTGCTTTCCTCTAATGGTTAATAGCATTAAATATCTTTTCATGTACTTATTTGCCATTTGTGAATTGTCTTTAGTGAAGAATTTTTGTCTTTTGCCCATTTTCTTACTGGATTGTTTGTGTTTTTAAGTGCTTAGTTTTGGGTGTCCTCAATAAGTTTCCTCAACATTTCTAATGTTTTATATTTCAGTGTATTAAATAATCATAATTTTCACTTTTTTCATTTTCCTATAAATTCATGACTGAAAAAAGAGCTTTTTTAATTTTTAGAGTTTTGACAAAACTTTTTAAAGGACATTGAACAATCATAAATTTTCTCATTGATTATAAAGATTTATTTGCATCATTTCAGCTTGGATGTTCATCTTTACAGCCCCACACTACTGACCAACGAGAGCACTGGAGTCACTATAAAATGTGATATGTGCTTTGTTATGGGGCACATGGGAGGCTGGGGAGGCACGCAGCCTTTGAGAATGATATCTCAGTTGGAGTCCATACATGAATAGGAGCTAGCGAGGCAGAGACATGTGGGAGTATTACATATGCAGAGACTTGGAGCTATGAGAGAGCACTGGTACTTTAGTGAAAATAAAAGAAGTTCAGTATGGCTGGAACATAGAGTGTAAGAAAGGCAGTAGAGAAGCTACAAGGATAAGAGGAGGCAGGGTCATAAAGATATCAGAATCTATAGTGAAACACAGGGTCTTTATACTAAGGCCAAGAGAGAGACCCAATTAAATCTGCGATTCACACAGATCCCTCTGACTATAGTATGGAGAATGAATTATAGGAAAATGCAACTAAAACATTTACTACTTTATAGAAATGTTTTACATTCAAAGATGTTTTAGTGTTTGCTTTGGTGTTTATGAGTAGTATATAATTTTTATTTTATGTTTATGTTTTTTTTATGTTTTAACTTTATTTTATGTTTTAATTGATTATTTACTAATCTACAGGCTTCATATCAAAACGTAAAACTGCTGAGAGCTGAGTTACTGTGCTTAAAATGGATGGTCCAGATGCCAGAGCACCACCTTATTGCCCCTTCCTACTTCCAGCCCAATCTTGACTCCCTTTTTTCTAAACCCCGAGTCCACTGTTGGCTGGAGTGCATTGCAAGGAGACCTCGTTACCATTTTAACCATGACAGTGTAGCTTTTATTTTATGTAAGTTTCATTGTGTGATTTCATTTTTTAATAATTCTCAATGAAAAAAAAATTGAAAGTCTTTTTTACCCTTAGGGGTTTTGTGGGTTTTGTTTGTTTGTTTGTTTGTTTTTTTAAATTCAGGTTGGTAAATTCTAATTTAGAGAAGGGAAATTTCAAATTCTGGGGCACATTTTTAGTAAGAACTAGGTGAGAAAATGAACTATCAGGAACTTTAATCAATTTGACTTGTGAAAATTATGTGAGAAGCTGATGATCTATCCTTAGAGATATCTTTTTTTTTTTTAATTTTGAAGTTTAAGTTCCCATGTCCTTGACAGTTATCTATCAAATGTGTCTTCAGGTCTTTAAGGAATTACAGTGATGACTTCACTTTGTTCTACCTGTCTAAACATGTGTTTAAATTTGCACTTCATTTTGTACCACATAACGCACGTGAGTCTCCTTGCCTGTATAAAATAGGACTACTGCTGTTTTTGGATTTGCAGATGTTTTGTTTTATATTCATATCAAGTCACTGCTAATTTGACACAATGATGCTATGTTTTATTTCCTTGAAGTGCTAGGAATCCACACTCCTGATCAAATTCCTCACTCTTCAGGTCCTTAGGCTTCAAGGAGAAGGATGTGGTACAAGTTACAAATCAGGGATTAAATGAGTCCTGTTTCAACCATAGACTTGATGCTGTCTTTTACAGATTCCTGGCTCATTTCAGGATGTGCCTCACTGTTACGATTCAACACCTAGCAAAGCATCACATGTGTTTGTATGTAGAAGTGCTTAGAACTGAAGAAGTAAGCAGAGCAGAAATTATATTTTCTGTAGCTTTTTTCTTTTCCTTTTTAAACTTCTCCTGGGTTAGAGGGTTAGTGGCAAAACAGTACCACATTAAACTGGAGATGAAAGGGTAGCTTTCTGGATCCAAAGGAGTTAACACAGTTTGCACTTTCAAAGGTCTGCTAGGCCAATACGTAATAAAAGCTGGCCTAGTGATACCTTTTTTTCATTTGAAGTTTCAGTGTTAAGAGTACTCCAATCTCATACTTTTTTGCTACACAGAAATGTAGGCTTAGTGTATCTGTTACTTTGAGTTATTCTAGAGAAGCTAGAAATCTTGATTTTTATGTTAAAATTTCCATTTGAAAGTGTTGGCTTAAATACTTATAAAACACTATGCAGGGCAAACAAAATATTTCTGTGGAAGGTTTGCACTCTTCCCCTTCAGTTTGAAAACCTTGACCTGGCACACATATTGGATTGTTATCAAGGTTAGCTTAATTGATGATACCTCTTTGGGTGCTCATCCTTATACTGTATCTCTTTTCCTTTGAGGAGTTTTGATAGTTTTGATGACTCTACTTGTTCTTGAATTTTAACAAAGTTAGCTTCCTTTCCGTCCTCTACCTTTGCACCTCCAACACATATATCTGATGACTTACTTTTTACAACATACTGAATGAAGTTTAAGAAGATTTTAATATCTGACCCTGATTGGTACCTTTGCTACCTTCTACCTTGGCTACGAGATAATCCATAGGTACCCTACAAAAAATTGTGTCTTTTTTTCAAGATTTTTTTTAAGTAATCTCCATACCCAACATGGTGCTTGAACCCACAATTCCAAGATCAATTGTTGCATGCTTCACCGACTGAGCCAACCAGGCACGGCTGAAAAATTAAGTGTCTTTGGTCATCTAATAACTCCTCCTTCTGGTCTGTTATTTCTGGCTCCTATCCTATTGCCTGAAGTTTTTATTTCTTCCTTTCTGCCATCTGCATTACGCAGGTGCATGGGTAGGTCCATCTGCATGGATTTGGTACATGATTTTCTTTCGGTACTAGCCACAGGGAAAATGCCACTTCATGTTTTGAAACTGGTGGGTGCATGACATATGTGTTCTGATTTTCATGGGATAGTCCTGGTTTGTACCTGTTACCTGGCATAGTTATTTGTAGTGCTCTGTTTCACTCTTTCTGTTTCTGTTTTGTAGTGCTCTGTTTCACTCTTTCACTGTTTCTGTTTTTGGAAACCTAACCAAAACCCCAATGCTCGAGGAGATTTCAAAAGCAGAAAATTTTCTTATTACACAAGTGAAACAAAACAGAAGGAATATAATACCTGTGTCTATTCAACAGCACTTCTTTTCATCAGAGTTCTACATGTATTTCCAAATAAAGCCTGTGATGCACATGGATCTTTGTTGAGTAATGTGAATATACTGTGTTACCTCTCATTCTCGCTTAGCAGCATCAGCTTCTGAAGATATGCACATCCGTTGTTAACTAAGGCAGTGAAACAGCCAAAGCTCCTTACCTAAATTGTCCCAGTGGACAACTCACTGCACGTTTCATTTATTCATTTATTTACATTTGGTACAATAAAAAGAAGATAAGAAGGCAAGGATCATGAAAGTATAAAGCAGGAATGGATTTTTGTGTTTTCTGTTGATAAAATCTCTCATTCATCTGCAATTGTACATTCAATTATAAACCACTGTCCAAGGTATTTAATTCTTGAAAAAAATCCTCTAGGGAATAGTTATGGGCAAATTGATTTCTGCATTTTGTTTCCTGCTTACATTTGATTAAGTGCATGAGCCTAAGGGGTGTGAGGAATAGTCACATCACATGTTTTTAGATTTACTATAGTACTTCCCATTGTCCTTGGTTGGCTGTGAAATTTTTTCCCCTGAACTTCACACTTGAGTTCTTTGGTAGTCTCATGAGAATTTTTCTTATGCCTATTCGTACCTCTTTTCATGCTTTCTCATTTACCTTCATTTCTTTCTTTACCCATAATTGCCTTCTTGTGTAGTATAAGGCAGGTTGGGTGTGGTATAGAAATCTCTGTTTGCAAAAGCCCATAGCAATTACTAACATTCTTAGATAGGTGGGTTTTCATTTACTTTCTTATTTAATAAGGACACAGTCATTCGTATGCTGTGGTGTGCACTGTTTTTATTCATCAGTAGCCAAATTAGTGATTATTTTTCTTATCAGTGTTCAACAGGATGTTTGATTTGCTCCACCTTCAATTTAGAAGTTAAACAAATTGTTATAGAGCTTCCAAGTTTTCATACATGACTTATTAAAGGCATTGCTAAAAATACTTAATAACTAACTGAAAAGTACTTCTCTTCAATTTGACTGTTAGGATTATATTTCCCGTAAAACTTCCCATACAATGAAAGTAGGAAAAATTGGAATTGATTGTATATTTTGTTAAAATAAACTGAAATATTTCAATTTCCAAAGGGATAGTGGATTATAATTTCTACTGAATTTTTTTAATAATTTGTTGTGACTTTAATATTCACTATAAATCAAATGCAATAACCATAGGTTTTCATTGCAGTCATGTTTTAAAGATTTGGGAGAGAGTTTTGTTATGTTTATGTAAATAAGAAATTATTTTAATATATCCAACAACCATTTTATTTGCAAGTGGAAGATACTTTTTCATAGACCTAGGTGTGGTAGCTATTGAATTAGAAACTTTCTTTAAGTCTTGCATTGACATTTGACTAAAATAACTTACTTTTGGCACAATTTTTGGCACTGTTTAATCACTTGTTTTAGTTTATATTACATTTCTTTTTGATATACAATGAGTTAATTAGAATTTTTTTTTGCAAACTATAAAAGCAAATACATGTTTAGAAATAATACAGCTTCGTTTCCTATTTCCAAACTAATAATGCTGTAGTCATTTTTGAATATTATTATTCTCCACAGCTTTGATCAGAGCATCTGTGTTTGTATTAGATCTACAATAGCTGACTTATATATATTGAGAGCTATGTCTTAATATTTTTTGTCATAATCTCTGGACTATTGACATAATCTAATTTCTGTAGGTACTGTATTTCTGACAAAGCAAGATTTTAAGAGTTTAGCGTAAACTCTTTGAGCAAAAATGAAAACAGCTAATTTATGTTGCTAATTCATGGAATATGACATTTTGATGTTTAAGTTTTGACTACAATGTAGAGATTGAAGTGTTATAAGTATGTAAAATACAGCAGACTTTTAAATTTCTTTAAGAGCTTATTTCCAAATAATGGAATTCACTAGCTGAATTGTAATGGTTATGTGTCATATATGTGTATTTTAACTGTATTTTACATGAATATAAGAACAGTAATTATGCTTAGAAACCTATGAATTAAGAGATTGCTTTCCCTTTGCATGCACCTGCTGCCCTCCTCCATCTTCCACACACACTCCTGTATATGCCGTCACAGATGAAGTGAAAAACGGAAAGGTCTCTGATGCAGGGTTGACTTTTGTGCTTCTTAAAAACACATAAGCAAATAAATGAAAAGTAATCTCAACATCTTATGTTGACTTCTCTTCACTATGGATTTATCTCCAGCTTCTACAAGTTTAGAGGTACTTCAGAAGGCTAGATATCGACTCTGTAATGAATTTAGTTCATCTTTCAGTTGCTTGCATCAGCAACGTTTTTTTATGGTATCATTTTAGCAAGGCAGAAGGTAAAAACGGTCCTTTAATGTATTTTCATTGTTTTGAGAGGCGAAATCAGACTTCCAGGTCATGAGACAATGCTGCCGTGATTTCAATGATCTCTCTTCTCTCTTCTCTTCCCATTGCTGCCAGTGCCCCACCAAGCTTACTGACATGTAACTAAGATTTCTTTCACAGAGAACAAAGATTAAAGTACTGTTTGTATTGTTGCTAGTGAGATAACACTGTAATAGTCATTTGTTAGGAGCCTCATCTACTGGTTTTAGTGTACTTGAGAGTTAAGGTATTATCAGTTAAGGTCAGACATTTGATGCATGCAAATTAGTAGTTTGTTATTTTGTTCCAGTTTTTTATAGGGATTCTATAGCATGGGATTATCATTTATTAAAGATTTACTGTATGCCAAGCCTCATACCGAATGTTTTGCAGATGCTCTCCGCTATGTGCTTCATGCCGGACCTATGAAGGAAACTGTATTAGTCCTATTTAATAGGTGAAGGACCTGTGTTTTAGCAAGGAGCAATGATGCAGTCAAATCGGACACTTTACATGCATTAAATTGGGTTGTTCTGACCCCGTCCATATTGTTGGGAATAACTATAAGCTTTATAAGTCTTTTATCTTTCTCTAAGATCTGTCCATTTCTTGAGAGAAATAGAATCTGTACTGGATTAATTGTCAGGCAGCTGAAAAGGAAATAATTCTGTTTCATATAATTTATGAAATTTTTGGATTGGGACTTCACAACCGACTATCTATTAATAAGATCATTGTACTCAGGAAATTAATTAATTGAAGGTTATTATACTATGGGATGTATCAGAAGATTGGCTAGGAACTTCAACTCTTTTATGACAGGATTATGACTATCAGGCAAAATAAAAGACTGCTTCTCAATTTTCATCCTTGTCTTTTCTTTTGCTTCCTTGCATATTTAAAATATTTGTCATTTAGGCATGTCACTTAAGTTCAGTATTTTTCAGACTTTTAATCTATAAAACATATGGCAAATGGAGTGATTTCTAAGGTCTCTAAAACCCACATATTTTGTGGGCTTGCAGCCACTCAGAGCATAACCGGGAAATGCAGCCGAATAACATCCTTCCATCTCTCTTTTCTTTTCTGCTTCTGATTGTTATTCATTGGAACGTTTTGCGACAGTTGATGTGTACTAAGGTGAAAACACATTCTTTTTTGCTTTTCACTGAGGAGAAAGTAGATAAATTAGGCATTTATTACCTGAAATATGTATTCTTTGAAAATATAAGTTTAAAACATGGATACAGTGGGTATTAAAAGGAAAAAAAAAAAACCCTAACACTTTCTTTGGTAATTAAAATCGAGTGCTGCTATCTTGAGATATATATTTGAGATACGCACACACGTATATTTCTACCTGAAGTAAGAGCTACACACTTAGATTCATTATCTCAGGGCATTTGGTATATAGGCAGGGTTGATACCATAAAGGTATCAAGATGCATCAGTGAGATGGGATACAAATTCAAGTAGTGTGGGCTTCCCTTGTATGGGGATTAGCACATACATTATCTCTCCAGTCTGAATTGTATGCAGAAGAGGAAACTTAGATGCTTTTGGAGGAGAAATAAATTGGAAAACATTTCTGTTTCTCCTGAAGCTGAGCTTCACATCATAGCTTCATTATCTGTGTCTCAGATGTTGGATTTTCTCAAATGTCAGTGATTCAATTATCCAATACTTATTGATTCCTGACCCCTTCTTTAGTACAATGCTGGATGCTGTGGCTTATAGTAGTGTAAGGTATTGTCATCCACGAATGACTTGTCTTCTTGAGGATATGGGGAACACACAGAGAATAAATAAAGAAGAAAAAATAGGATGAGAGCAGCTACCATTCACCGGATGCTTTGTGCCAATCTCAGAGTTAAGTGTTTTATGTATATATAATGGGGACCAAAATGCATCTTCTTGCCCATACCTGAAGGCTTAATTCCTCTTGGTGTCGCATCAAAGAGAAACATATATTCAATATCAAAAAGTGTTTCTAATAGCAGGCATTCATAGAAGACTTCTGCAGATTTATGTGTGAGATATATATATATATATATATATATACATACATATGTATATATATTTATATATAAGTGTATTTGTATGAAATATATCATAGTAAGTGGAAAATAGCTTACTTTTTAAAAATTTTTTATTTATTTTATTTTTTTAACATTTATTTGTTTTTTGAGAGAGAGACAGAGAGCATGTTCAAGAACGGGGGAGGGGCAGAGAGAGAAGAGATGGAGACACAGAATCCAAAGCATACTCCAAGCCCTGAGCTGTCAGCACAGAGCCCCATGTGAGGCTCGAACTCACCAGCCATTATTAGATCATGACCTGAGCCGAAGTCGGATGCTTAACTGACTGAGCTACCCAGACACCCCCAAAAAACTTTTTATATGACTTCTCAGTGTTCCACATCACATAGTGGTTGTTCCTATTTTCTGCAACTCTGTGAAAAATAATCATGTGACTTTATATTTAGAGACCTACCACTCCCCACCTCCATTCTTCTACATTCAGGATATCTTTCCTATCCCATTCTGCCCTTTATTAAATAAACAAATTTATAGTTTCTTTAGATTAATTTAAAATTTTCCCCTTTTATTCTCTCTGGACATGAGGAGTATGACAAATCTGAGGAGTATAAACAGAAACCCTTCTTGGAAACAAAAGGTGATTGGAGAGATTGGAAGAAAGACTGTGAAGAATCTTAATTTCATTGTCTGGCTATATGTGTATTACATTGTGGGTTATCACCTTATGTATTTTGGCAAACATAGGTCTCCAGGTGTTAGCAAATTCAAGATGTAGGATCCTTATGTAACTGGAGTTGGTTTTTGAAAGATGAGTGTGTTCTTTGATGAAGTGGTAATGGAAGGGTTTCTCAGAGAGGGAGCATCATAGGTGAATGAAGAGAGGGTGGCATAAGAAACACATTCCCCTTGGGATTGTTTATCAGGATACAGTTGTTGGCTTGTTTGCAACAGAGGATCCATGAGAGGGAGTTGGGCTTCCTTTTGGGTGAGAAGAGTGAGGACATATTTTTGACATAGGAAACCAAAGCACAGAAATTTGTCATTGTTTTTCTATGCGATATTTGAAACATTTAAAGGGATAAATGCAGTCCATGTATGCCTCTCAAAATTTCTATAAGGTAGATGCTGTTACCTTTCTTTTGCAAATAAGGGGCCCAATTCTATAAAAGGGGAAGTGAGTTGTGAAAATCACTTAAAGTGATAGAGCTAAGATTTGAATGAACCAAGTTTGATCTGACTTTAGAGGTCATTCTCTTAACTATATGCTTAGAAAAATAGACAAAATTGCAGATTTTTCTTAGCTTAAGATCTGTCCTGTTTATTTCAGCTGGACTTGGGAGAAATAAGAACTTTGCCCTTGTATATTTTATCAAGCAGCTAAAAATGCAAACAACTGTGTTTCACATAATTTATAAAATGTTTTTGGACAAAGCATTTAACAGCTGAATTTCTATTTAAAAGTTTTTATTCTAAGGGGACTTGTTAATAGAAGTTTTACGGTACTATAGTTAACCTATATGAATAACCTTTTTAAAAATGTAAATCCAGTCATCTTCTAGTTCCTTATTTTTATTCTTTAAATGTTAGAAAACCTCATATTGCTTTTATTAAAGAAAACAAACTATCTACTGATATAAAAATATGTATAGAAATTTATATCATCTATCTTACTGCACTGTCCTGAATATCCAGAACAGTGTTCAATGGAAAGATAAGGGACATCTTTCTTCCATTTCTGATTTTAAAAGGAATATTTGTAGGGCACCTGGGTGGCTCAGTTGGTTAAGCTTCTGACTTTGGCTCAGGTCATGATCTATGCTTCGTGAGTTCAAACCCCGTGTCAAACTCTCTGCTGACAGCTCAGAGCCTGGAGCCTGCTTCAGATTCTGTGTTTCCCTCTCTGTCTGCCCCTCCCCTACTCACTCTCTCTTTCTCTCTTTCTCTCCCTCTCCAAAAAAAAAAATAATAAACATTAAAAAAATTTAAATTAAATTTAAATGTTTGTTTAAATTAAATTAAATTTAATTTAATTAAATTAAATTTAAATGTTTGTTTGTTTGTTTGTAAGGGAAAAACACAGAGCATGAGCAGGGGAGGGTCAGAGAGAGAGAGAGAGGGAGACACAGAATCCGAAGTAGGCTCCAGGCTCTGAGTTGTCAGCACAGAGCCTGACGCAGGGCTCGAACTCAAAAACTGTGAGATCATGACCTGAGTTGAAGTCAGCCACCTAACTGACTGAGCCACCCAGGCGCCCCAACATTAAAAAACATTTGAAAGGAATATTTGTGAATTTTCACCAGCGAAAAGATGATCGAGGTAGATTTTGGTAAATTAAAAAAAATTCAAAATGAGAAGATTTCGAATCAAAAGGTTTCTTTTTTGAAAATTTGCTAGAATGAACTTGTTAAAATAAAAAGGTGATTTTAAAAGTTTCCTTTGAATTTATAACACAGTTTTTTCTTACAGTTGTACTATTTTAAATGTATTCACTCTATGGATTTCCTACTTTCTTTTAAAAGTGGGCATCAAATTAGAATTTTTAATACATTTTAATGTCCCTTATTCTTTTTTTAAAAGTTTGTTTGTTTGTTTGTTTGTTTATTTATTTATTTATTTTGAGAAAGAGAGAGAGAGCGAGTGAGCATGAGCATAAGTAGGGGAGGGACAGAGTGAAGGAGAGACAGAATCCTAATCAGGCTCTACGCCATCATCAGGGAACCTGATCCAGGGCTCCAACTCACAGACTGTGAGATCATGACCTGAGCTGAGATCAAGAGCGGGATGCTTAACCGATTGCGCCACCCAGGCCCCCCAATACACCCTATTCTACAGCCAGCACAAACTATTCACAGAGGATGAGCTGGTGTGGGAACAGAGGTGTCACTACATAATGGGCCTTTTTTTTCCTGACATAACTATGTTTAGTTTTAAATATTGAGATAAATCGCCAGTAGACGGTCTTAACTTTTTCTTAGATATAGTGTAGCGGTCATCACCGTTGCCTAACCTGTCCATTCACAATTTTATGTGGAATTGGCTTTTGGGCTTTTGGCAAGGGGAGGTAGACACTTAGGGAAAACTTGGTCTTAGCAACCAGTGGGGGCTGCCTCCATTTACTAATCAAGTATTACTTAATTTATGTACTTTCTTTTCCCTTTTATTGTTACACAAATAATTTGAGGTGACTTACCTCAAAGATAGTTATCCAGATTGCCAACATAAATAAGGGAAAAGACTTCTGGTAAGTAAGAATTCAAATATGATTATAAAATCCAATTCGTGGCAAATAAGTCTAAATTTTTCAGCCACTGAGGCCTATGTTGTTCTGGTTGAACCTCAAATTAGATGCTAAGCTTCCTGGCACCAGCTTGAAAAAGAAACACATAAATTAGTTACTTACTGCATACTTTACTACCTTATGTGGAAGCAAAGCCTTTCCTAGTAAGTATTAAATTCTAAAGCTGGGGTCAAAGAGGAAGGCACAGAATATAAAGCAGTGGTTATTTTAAGAGGATTAATCCTTCTGAGTATCCTTTTTAAAAATATGTTTTTCTTTGGAAAAATGAAAGACAGTTATGGATTTTCTTCCAAGAAAACACATTTAGGGTTGTGTCTACATGATTTTGTTCCAGTGTGCCTTTAGGTACTTGTCTACAGTTACCTGTATTGTAAATGATAGGTTTTCTTTGAGGCTGAGTTCCGTATTATTAAGTCTGTAGGCATATTCTTAGAGTTCTGTGAACATCTGTAGGCATATTCTCAGAGTTCTGTGAACATTTTAAAAATTGGATGTTTTTATTTTTAGGAGTCCAAAAGTTATATACACATTTAAGATGATCTGGATGATTGGGGAATAATTCAGAGACATTGTTTACATTTGTGTTGATGTTATATTTTTGCTAAATGAAAGTATGGATTGCATCATATTTAGGGTACTAATGAAAGTTTAATGGTAGTTCATACAGATGAAAGCAATGGGAGAATTTAGGTCCTATGTGGCAGATAATATATGTCATAAGCATAGGAAACTTATAGTAAGCAAACTGACATTTATATTAGCTGATCGCTTTTTTTTTTTTTTTACTGTATATAGTGCAGCTCCTGAACTTATGTGTATGAGCTTGAAAAACCTCGTTAACAATAAATAATCAGTAAATTTTTTTAATAAGTGGCTTTAAAGTTTTCCTATTGTAATTTGCAATGCGTTATTACATTTTTTGGCCCATCAAAAGTATGGATCAGTGGCTGAAAATCACCATCAAAGAAGAGTAACAAAGATTATAATTACAATAACTCACATGATGTTTCATTGTGATCAAAATGAAAAGAATCCAACCCAAAAGCAAAATATAAAGTATAAAACATAAGTATATATTTTTCACTATTAAATGTTATATGTGCAACAATGATTCCACAAAACAATTTACTAGGCTAAATAAATGTTAATTAAATTTTATTGATTTTTTTTACATTTGTATTAATAAACTCTTATCATAATAAGTTAATACTCAGAGATTATCTGTGTGTACTTTAAACTAACACTGAGGTCTGTGAGAAAGTATTCCTTTTTCAGGATTGGTATTTTACTCATGTTTGAGAAACACTGAATCAGGAGTTTTACTCTTAAACAGTTTCATGCCCATAGGGATTTAACAGAGCATGCTTTCTTGCACATTTAGAGTTTTCAAGGTAAAAGTAATAATGCTTACCCAGTTGCTGGGTCTGTTAGAATGAGCACTCCTTAAGGAACCCGGCATAGTGAGACTGGTGCTTGAAAGAAATGTTCATCAACAGTGAAAGTCTGGAAACCCTATCTGGTCGCCATGTTTATGTTAGAAGACATATGGGTTTACTCTGACACTTCAGACCCATGGACTCTCAGCTATTTTTACTGATTTGAAAGAGAACCAAGAAATAGTTTATACTTAGACAAAGTGACTTATTTTAGGAGGAAATTCTAACCACTGGAGAAATCTTATCCTTCTTGTAGGTCATCTGAACAAATCTATTAAGTTTGCTGAATTAGATTTCTCAGCCTCCTGCATCTTTCTTCTGCTGAGCTCCTCTGCCTGCCTTTCTCCTACAACCACCCTCCTTGTCTGGTTTTGCTTAGGAGGGCGGTTATAGTAGTCATTGGGACCTTTGTATTTCATCCCAGATAAATGGTTAGACTAGAAAAGTGGGTGAAACCACTGTTTCCATCACTATCCTAAGGAAATTGATCATGAGGACATTTCTACCTGTAAAAGAGGAATCAGATGCCACGTGATATGACGGGTGTCCCACATAGGACCTTTCAAAGCGTAAGGAAGTCCTTAGCCCCCAGTCCTTCCTGGAAGCTCAGGGTTGATAACCAGGGTGAATTTCTTCATGTGGCAGATGTCACTGCAGCTATCTTATCACCGTGGACTTATCATTAGATTCTCATTTATTTATTTTCATTTTTTCAGCTGTAGAAGGATATTTATGTGCTTTTCTGTGTTCCAGAAAGCATTTTTAGGCCAAAACTACTGTGAAGAGGATAATCACAATGATGTTTCAGTTTTGCCCCTCCAGATGCATATGTCTGTTTTAGCATCTTGTCAATTTTTAAAAATTTTCCAGAACACATCGTCTTTTAAATTGAATGCTGATCAGAATAAATATACACATACTCAACAGAGAATTTTGGTTTTGTATTTGGAAAAAAATAAATAAATCAGGAACTGGCTGTTCAGATTCAAAGATAGGTTTAGTGAGGGTCAAGAGGTGAATACACTCCAGATACCCAAACTAGTTATGTGCACTTGTGGGTGCAAGATTAAGTGGCTTTCATCCAGCTGCGGACAGAGTCTGTGTGGGTTCTTGGAAATCACCCAAAGTGTTAATTGCTATTGAAATAATATTTTAGTATAAGATGGTAAGAACATTCTTAGTTATCAGAACTAGCCATATAAGAGGTTTAGAATCAATTTCTCCCTTGCTTCCTGTAGTATTTCTATCCCTATTAGTGATAAAAAGATTTGCAACCAGATTATTGTATTTTGTGTTCCATAGTAATGTGTGGTGTGACATTAATTTGATTAATTACATTTACTGTTATATTATGTCTATGAAGTATTTAAGATTTTGTTGAACTGTTTATAAAAACCCAAAAAACCTCATGCAGATGGTTCATAAGTGTTTATGGCCACAATCTTTCCTCTGAGATATAGAATCATATATCCAACTGCCTACTTGACATCTTCTCTGGTATGTCTCAACAAAATTAATGCCCCTTCTTTCTCGGATGACAGTTATTCTTCTTTGGCAGCCTTTCCTATATTTGGTGAATTTCTTGCCTTATTTCCATGGCCTCAGAAGTAAGTCAGGCACCTTTCCAACCATCCTTATAGTTATGATATTAACAGGTGACCAAATCTGCACCATTCAGAAAACCCAAAGGAACTTTGACTGGAATCTATTAACTACAGAAAGGAGGCACCCTGAAGATTTCCTTCTGCAGAAAGTGGAAGCATAGATATCTAGAGGCAGCAAAATACGGAACCCAGCCTGGATGCTGGGAGCAGTGTTGTCTGTGTCCAGCAATGGGTGTCCACTAGAGTATATCTTCATCATTCATTATTTGGGCTTCCTGATATCTTTTAATAACATTCTTTTTTTCCCTGAAAATGGTACAGTAGATTCAATTGTTTACAATAAAGAACTTGAGCTGATCTTTCCCCCCAAATTGATCTTTATCCACTGTGCCAAGGAATACCACCACTATCTATTTGGGTGTATGAGCAAGAAGAATAGTTGTATGTTCTGGGCACCTGTCTCTTCTTTACTTCTGTATCTCATGCAACACCAATTCTTGCTGATTTTTTTACATCTTCTATAGGTTTCAGATGGTTGCTTCGCATCATCTCCTTCATCTACTACCATACTTTTAGATACATACATATACATCCTGGAATGCTGCAGGTGTTTCCTAACTGATCTCCCTTATCCATTCTGCACATACCCCATCACCCATCTATTCTGTGTGGATGTAGCCAGAGTGATTTTCCAAAATCTGACTTAACACAGCAACCTCCACCTCCCTCACTTGAAATCTTTTTTATATCTCTCTGTAACATGTAATGCAAAGACAAACTCCTCTTTGCTCATAAGACCTTCTTGGTTTTTTGGTTTTTTTTTTTTTCTTTTTTTTTTTACTTTCTGCATTTCTATTCTCATCTCCTTCATTGTCTCCACACTAGCCAGACTTTCAGTCCTTCTTATTTAATTATAATCTGCCCCACTCCAGGTCCTTTGCATACAGGTTTCCACTGCCTGTTTCTTCTCATCAGCCTAATACCTGTCATTCTTCAGATCACAGCTCAAAGCTCACTTTCCCAGAAAGATCTTCAGGCCTTTTGGATGAGGTCATATCTTTATATTATATGATCCCATTGCCAACCTCTCTTTTATAAAGGTTACCACAGTTTTATCTTGACATATATTTGTTGATGCTTTGCTTGTTTGTGTAATGTCTTATCCATGTGGAAGAAACCCCATGAAGGAAAAATACTAAAATGGTATTTACTGGAGAATTTTAAATTCTTGCTTACTGTGTTTCCCATGCAATTTGAAAATATTTGAATTATATTATTTCTTGGCAAACTAAACTTCTTATTCATCTTATAGTCAGTATAATATAGAAGCAGAAGGTTTTAGTATTAGATATGGATTGAGTTTTGAGCAAGTTACTTAACTTTCTTAAACCTGGCATTCTTCTGTACTATAATAATTTACATGTTCAGTATCTTTCTCACTGTAAGGTTGGGTAATATTCAATATTTTTTACAGTTTTAAACAGTTCTATTAATTAGTATATTCCAGTTAGACTCCAGCATCCTTTCCATTAACGGAATACCTGCCATGTGCAGACCACTATGTAGAAAGGCGTGAGGAGAGGCAATAGACCTTAAGAAGTTTACTATTGAGTTTGGAAAATTCTACACATTATAACACTATAAGGTAGGATACGTGAAATTTGTGAATGGCCTACAAAGTTGTATGGTCAGTTATAGGAATTCATGGAGACGGTAGAAATTGGACTCCCTGGAGAAGAAAAAGAGACTACAGGCCTTCAAGCAAAAAAGAAGGGGTAAAACAAGTAAAGAATGCATATTATAGCATTATGAATTGTGAGTTCATGCTTATAAGCATTTCAAGATTTCTGTGGATTACACGTAAGGATTTTGAGTCCCAGATGGGATATATTGCCTTATCTGTGTCTGGGCATGAAATTGTGTCTGGGCATGAAATTGATTCTTCAACCAATAGAACTGTGTTGCATCTAGTGGATTATAGATCACCATGATTGGAGTAAGCACTGACAGTTCATGGTCCTTGCAGAGTTTAGTCACTACTTGCAGGTCTATTTTTAAAAAATCACTTTCCTTTTTGAAATCATGTAAAGAGTTCTTAGGGAAATACATGGTATTACTATGGTTAGAAGAAAAAACATGTTGGAAACATATTCTTACTTCTGGTTATTCTCAAAGTAGAGAAATTTGATCATATCCTGAGTACTTAAGGTGTTTCCAGTTAATTAAACTTGCTCAAAGTGCATTTCAATAGTAATTGAATGATCTGAAAATCAAAATTTTGGAATTATTAAAATTCTCTCTTTTCCATAAAAGAAAGACACTTCCTCTTTGGGGGGATGCTGGGAAACACCTGTGCTTGATTGTTGGTCAGAGTTCCCACTGTTGTTGTAGCTGAAATTATTTTCTATTTTAGCTTCTACAGTACACCCTAGAGAGAAGCTTTAAAAAGTTAGTGTGGGAACTGTAACTCTACATAGTTTCTCAATGTTTGTGTTCATGCACTGAGGCTTAAGTTAGCATTTATGGAAACATTCAAGTACAATCCTAAGTTGCTCTGAGGGCAAAAAGAGCACTGTTGGAATGGAGGTCACTTGCATGATGCAGCTTTTCTGCTTGTGTGTAAAAGGAATGTTTTGTTGGAAGAATATCCTTGGGTGATTATATTTGCCAAGAGGAAGTTGAATTAATTGTGTATCAACAGTCAGAGAAGAATTTGTATGCTGTTTCCCCTCACCATTAGCTAATATGGTATTTCACAACCAGTCAGGTGTGTTTGTTTGTTTGTTTGTTTGTTTGTTTTTAATAACAGCTGGATCAGAGACAGAATAGGTTATCCTAAAGTACAGTGATAGGATCCAGTATTATACTTTGCTCTAGTGTTGGGAACCCCTAATTCCACTAAAGCTACCTTAAATTAATGCAGGCTCAGGAGAGCCAATAATTAATTAATGGGTCTCGTGTTATTTTATTTTATATTAAATTCTTGAATTATAGATGATTAACCATCTTGTGACCAAAACCACCAATCTCTACATTTGAGGTGATGAAACCATTCTCTTTTACCTTTTTAGTTCCTAGGCCTCAGTTTATTTTTATCATATTTGGATAGTTTACAAAGCTACTTGGGGAGATAGAAAATAAATATAAACCCATTTTCTCTACCACCCTGCTCTTCCCTCTTTTTTCTTATCTTTCCATATCTTAGATTTTAAAGTGTAAACAGTTTGTCTTTTTCTCCTCTCACTTGGACTCTCTTCTTCATTTCTGTGTACTCAGTTTCTTACTTTTTCTCAGATTTTATCCTCTCATTCTCTTTTGGTTTTCTTTTCCTTTGTCTTGGAATAGGCAGGCACTATTTTCAAAAACAAGTAGACAGATTTTTGGTTCAGATAATACTTTGTAAACAACAAAAAAGTAAAAACATGTTTTTACTTTGCTATTTCCCATTTCTATAATCCCCACAACAATCTTCTCAAACAGTATTTTTGTTATATCTAAAATACTCATCTCTTCTGGGCCTCAGATTCTCATCAGTAAAATGATAGAGGAGAGGTGGATGGTTGGGGTGGGGAATGTCAGAGCCAGGCTGTGGAATCAGATCTCTGACTTCAGAGCCTGAATTCTTAACCATTTCGTAGCTAGGAATACGCTTTTTAATGGATGACAGTGGAATATATGTTATTCTTTACTTTTGGGCTTTTTTCAAAGCGTCTTTAATTATAGTTAGGAACTTTAGTGGTCCTTGTAGTTTGATAAAGGAAGCAACTCCTTGGTTTGCCAGTTAAACTGCTCTTATAGCTTGATTCTCCTTGAACCTGAAAACTCAGTTGAGAAACTTTGCTCAACCTTAGTTCTTCTGTAATTGACCATTACTTGCCAATTGTTTATTCAGTAGTAGTTGCAATCTCTTATTAATGTTGAGGGAAAATGAAGCCGATTCTTCCAATATATTAAAATAAAGTTTTGGTACCTACACACATACTGAGATTATGGAGTAGAGTATATTGACCTTGGAAATATCTATTTATATGGAAATACAGAGCACTGTACACTCATTCTGTACTGACCTTGAGTTCTAGCCTTCTATTACTAACAGGGTTATAGTATAGCCAGACAAAAACTTGGAATTGATAGTATGATATTTAATCTTTAGGCAGTTTCCAGAGACAACAGGCTATACAACCTTCTCTTACCTTTCACTGTTCTTTCCAATTTGGGTTCCCTTGAAAAGGCAAGTGATGGTTACAAAATTGGATACAGGACAAAGACTTCCTTACTTTTTGGGGTAATGTAACTCTGATTATTCTTTCTGAAGTTGCTTTTCATTTTAGCAACTGCTTCTTAAAACATCTCATTACCACATAACATAAAAGCTATGTAGGGTGAGAGCCATGGGAGGAGTGCCAGGATTTCAGAAATTGGACAAATCTTAGAACAGGAGATCTTAAACTTAGCTCTATGGTCCTTTTCGGTTGTCAGTTAAAGGGGTATGTGTGTTTCTGGGGAGAATGTTTTAGATTTACATGAGATTTCAGGGAAAAAAAAAGGAAAGTTAGAAAGGAAGGTTAGAGAGGCATAGAAGGAAAGAGCTGGAAGGGAAGAGTTGACCCACTGGGACAAAAGGGATTAGTAGGTGGTAAATTTACAGAAGGGTTGAGAAAGGTTAAGTGCCTCTGAATTAGAAGATTTTGCGTATACTACTCCTTAACATTCTTATCTCATTTTTTACCTTTGAAAATGTTCTTTACCTACATTTTCCAGTTTGGTTTTGTCTACCGTCTGATGGAGAAAGGAATGAATATCTCCAAAGGAACAAATATTAAGGACCTGCTTAATCAGCGTTCTTTGGCATGTCTTGGAGACAATCTCATTTAGTCCTGAGAGTGGAGCTCCAGGATTGAAGGATTTCAAGATAAGGAAACTAAGACAGAGAAAAGTTAAAGCTAGGCAGTTCAATAGATGGGCTGGAGGTAGAGAAAACTGGAGTCTTGAAAGACCCTGGAGAGAAAAGCACAGAAGATTGTAAAATCAGCCTTTTCCAAAGATGAGGCAGATGATATAAATTAACACTTCTAATAATCATACTGCCCAGGTTTTCTGTGTCATACAGAGGAAAATGAAAATTTTGGTGGTCAAAGTAGGGGCCAGGTAGATTCACGCTTCTACTTTCTAAGATGTAGGGGATGGAGGTTCAACTATAGCACAGTGTTTAGTCCAGTCTGTAACTCCTGACCATGTAGCTGATAAACTCCCTGAGGAGGCTAGTCTCCCAAGAAGGATAACTGTTGTGCTAATTTTATGTGAAACCTTTTTAGTGTTTCGTGGTGTCTGAAAGTTTTAGAAGATGTTCTAGATTCAAATCTCAGTTGGATACCTAGAACAAATACAAAGCCGTTACTCTCAGGGATTAGAAGAAGTTTTATTCCTGCACAATGTCAATGAAGCGGTTTTATATTTTGCCAAGACAATGGAAGGCACATTTTAGGGAAAGAAAAGTTGTTGGAAAAAGAATTCTGTTAAGATGCAAGTTCAGTCCTGTGTATTGGAATCTGAGGGACAGGTTTACTTTTCCCACACTGACATTTTATAATGGGTGTCTCAGTCTGTCTTTTAGAAACAAACTATATGATATAGGGAGTGAGCTCCATTAGAAGAGAGGCATAATCTTAAGACATAATAGAATGTAGAAGTTTGTGGAATTAATAATAGACCATGCAAAAAAGCGAGGGCACCTATCTCAACCTTACCAAAATGGTGGAATCTTTTCAGGAATTAAGATTGAGAACACTGTTGGTTTTTTTAATGTTTATTTATTTATTTATTTTGAGAGAGAGAGAGAGAGAGAGAGAGAGAGAGAGAGAGAGAGAGAAAGCAGGGGAAGGGCAGTAGGGGGGGGGACAGAGAATCCTAAGCATGCTTCATGCCATCGGCGCAGAGCCCCACATGGGGCTCCATCTCATGAACCATGAAATCACGACCCAAGGTGAAATCCAGAGCCAGCTGCTTAAGCGACTGAGCAACCCAGTTGTCCCTGAGAATATTGTTTAAAGTCATTTCAGTTTCCACGATTTTTTTCCTTTTGTTTAATATTTGAAATAAAACCAATACAGTTACCATTTTTGAGATTCTTTATTTATTGTTTGCTTTCATTTGAATTCACCAAAAGTTTACAGGTGCAAAAAATCCCTCTTTTAGGTCCTAGGTGGAAAAAAAAGTTTCTGATCTTTAGAAGTTTACACTAGGGCTGAGGAGATGCACAGGTAGATATTGTGTATTTGGTAGATAGGAGAGCATTATTGAAGGGCTATGGATATGCAGAACAAGAAACACTAATAAATAGTGTTCTGATTTTGTCATAAAAATCTTTCAGCTTCACACTGAATGCTCCAGATACTGTTCTAGATTCTTAGATGAACAAGATACATGAAAACTGATTTTTTTTGTGTGCAGTTTTTCACTCAAGTAAACAAATAAACTCAGTAAGTTGCAAGTGCTGTGAAGGAAATAACAAAGAATACACATTAGAAAGAATCTTAGAAGGAACTACTTTGGTTAACAGACAAAGGAGTGCTTCACCAATAAATGTTGTTAGAAACAAGACCTGAACGATGAAAATAATCCAGTGGAGTAGAGAGTATTCCAACCTGAGACAGTCATAAGATTGTATTTTTGATGGGCAGAAAGAAGCCCACTATATCTGGAGCATGTTGAGTTAGGGAAGAAAGGGGTAGGAGATAATGTGAGAGAGGAAGGCAGAGGCCAGATTATATTAAAGCTGATAGGCTTGAGTACAGAGTTTGGATTTGCTTCTCATTGCAGTGTAGAGATGAAAAAGATCAATTGTATGTTTTGAAAAAAATTAATCAGGTTGTCTGTAGAAAACTATTGTAGGGCTGCTAGTGTGGAAATCTATTAGGAGTGGTTCTAGTCATCCTCCTGAGAGATGATAGGAGTTTGATAAACTACTGAAGATGAAGGGAAATGGATGGATTGAGGAAATAGATTGGAAGTAGAGAGGGTAGAAATTGCTAGTGGATTACAAGAGGCAAGTAAAGGAAGGGGAAAAAATCAAACTGATTCCTAGGTTCTTAGTTTTAGTCACTTGGTATATTATGTTGCCACCTAATCAGATGAAGAAACACGGGGTGGGAAGAAGCTTGAAAAAAGGTAACGAGAAGCTGAAACATCGAAAAATAGGGCAATGGCGCTGTCGTTAGCACAATGGGAATAGTAACAGAAATGCGTAAGAGACATTAATTTTACCACAAAGAAAACCATCATCCTGGATGGGCTGGGACCCCCAAAACACAGTTTCAGTTGTCACTCTTATCTCTTCCCAGATATCCTGATTACTGCTTCTTAAGCTGGCTGGGCATAGAACTATATTACTGTATAGTGTCTCTGGTTTTTCCACACCAACAGTTTCTGGCCTGTTGTTTGTTTCTACTAGGAAAATCTCACTCAGTGCCAAGAAAGAACTTTTGCACATTGTGTTGGTGCTTTGGTAGCTATTCAGAATGGTCTTCAGAACACACAACAATTCTTATTAGGGTAGAATATTAAGCCTTTGGACTTCAACTGGAACTATGTCCTTGGTTATCCTTGCATAATCATGTGAACCAATTCCATGTAATCTGTGTGTGTGTGTTTGTGTGTGTGTGCACGCGCGCGTGTGCACGTGTCCTGTTGGTTGTGTTTCTCTGATGACACCTGACTAATACACCCTTTATATTGGTGTACAAAAATTCAGCATTTTTGATTTTCATTCTCCAGCCATCTATCATTCCAGGAAAAACTTTCATTTCATTTAGTACATCTTTATACCCTGAAGAGACTGGATGAGTGAAGTAGACTCAATATAAATAAAAGCACTGATAATATTCTCTTTAGAGCATAAAGATAAAAAGAATTGTGTATATTAATATATATTGTCTCTCTGCATGGGTCCAGGGTCCCTAAGACCCTTTTATGGATCAACATGCTCAAAACTATTGGCATAATAGCACTAAGATATTGTTTTCCCTTTTTTTGTCTCTCGTTTTCTCATGAGCGTATGGTAGAATTTCCCAGAAGCTACATGATAGCTGATATTACAACAGATTGAATGGAGAATTAAAAACAAGAATGAAGCTGTCTTCTATTAAGTCAGACAGGAAGGAGATTTGCAAAAATGTAAAACAGCGCTCCCTACATACTATTTTTTGTTTTAAAAAATACAGTAATTTTCATAAAAACATGTTATTTAGGTTAACATATAATGGATTTGTTATTGTTAATCCTAAAAGAGTTAATAATCTTTTTTGAGACTTCGTAATTTGAATTTCTCATATGGTCAATATTGATAGGTAGAGCTCACAGAAACAAAAGCTTTTTGATGTCCTAAATAATTTTTAAGAGTGTTAAAGGGGTCCTGAGACTAAAACATTTGAGGACCTTTGTTTTATTTGAGAGTTTTTCATATACACAAGAGTGGTTCTCATAAAAATGTTAAGTGCGTCCTTCCAAAACATTATACTCTTTCATCAAATGATTCTGTCTGGAAACAGCATAAACCAGTTTCAATTGTTTGTTTCATTTTTACTGCTGTTTTGACATCTTCTGGTAATTTCTCTCACATAAAGGTAAAACTGGTCCTGTCTCAGCAGTTATATGTTGTTATATTTTGAGAGCTAGTCTGTGTCTCCCTCTCCTTTATTCATTCATCCAAATAACCTACTAGCAAGTATTTATTGAACTTCTACTACATATAAGGCCCTTGTTCGATGCTGTGCCCATTTGCAATTTGTTGCTTTTGCAGCTCTGAATCCACCCTTTAATATCTGCGCTGTGATAGTGGAGCTTGACCACTTAAGCATTTCTCCTTAATAGCTAGTGCAGTGTTGCTCTATGTAGTTTGTCACACAAGTGTTTGGTAGTTTGTTGGTAGCCGGTCCCGAAGGGATTTTAGCAGGAAGGTGTTTTAACTCTTGTTTGAATTGTGCTTCTATTTTTGTTTTTTTCATGCTAATACTGAATAGCTGGTAGTTTCCCCGTGATGTGCACAGGGCACGCAGTCTCTGTGTGCTTGTGGCCCCAGCCCTGGCCTGGTGACCTTGCTGTGGCCCTCCCATCATGCACATAGCACACCCCCGACCTCATGCCACCCTGATGCATGGGAGTGTGTCCTGCTTGGGTACTAGCTCTGGCCTGAGTGACCTGGCAAACTTCTTCGCCATCCATTATGCTGCAAAACTACGTCTTCTTTAAGGGGATCTGATTCTGAGCAAACCCCCTCCCTTTTCCACATTTTTTTTTTCCTTCCTTGGGTATTGTGGTTACTCTTTAGGCTTCTCTTTACACCTTTAGGGTTTCTGCATCTCATAGTTTATACTTGTTATCGTATACTTTTGCTGTTTACATTTTCTATGTGGCTTCTCTCTTCTGATGGGACTCTGAATAAATTAGCTTTCTATCCCTCATCTGAGGGAGATAAACAATACCCATATAAATTATTTAAAATTTGTACAAACGCAGTCCATAATTAAGGGCCACAACTAGAAAGGCAGACCGTGTATCAGAAAGCTTCAAGACAGGAAGAGCTAAACATGCACTGGGGGCTGAGGAAGGTCAATGGGCCAGAATTGGCAAGGGGTTGGGAGGAGGGGAGGCTTTCTTACAGAGGCATGAGCCTTCTTCTTCTGGAGAAGAAAACTGGCATGGTATGGGGAGAAAATAGTGAGAGCTCTGTCAGATTGGAGAAGGTACCTGGTGAGAAGTTGTAGGAGGTGAATTGGCAAAGGTACTTGGGGGCAAGTTCATGGAAGGTTGTCAGTACCAACCAGAGAAGTGGACATTCTCTCTCAGTTTAAAACTCTTTAAAAAAAATTTTTTTTTAACATTTTATTTATTTTTGAGAGACAGAGACAGAGCGTGAGCAGGGGGAGGGGCAGAGAGAGAGAGAGGGAGATAGAGAATCTGAAGCAGGATCCAGGCTCTGAGCTGTCAGCACAGAGCCCCACGCAGGGCTCAAACTCATGAACTGCGAGGTCATGACCCGAGCCGAAGTCAGATTCTCAACTGACTGAGCCACCCAGGTGTGCCTCTCTCAGTTTAATTAATAGGGCACATTCACTGGATTTTGAATAAGAATTGACTTAATAAAACATTATGTTAGTCTACTAAAGGATATAATGGAGTTCTGGATGAAGTATGGAAACCTATTTATCATTTATTATTTTTTTCAGTTAATCCTATTCCTGGACGTGTATCTCAAAGATAAAATTTTCATTAATATATAAAATTCATAGCGCATTATTTATTCATCTAGATATTAGACTATGGCATTTAGGAAAATGGGACTTTTTTTTGGTTATTCTTTTAAGTAAAGACTGCATTTAGTGTAAGTACTCACTGCCCTCCTTTAATGAATTGAGGTAAGAAGTTTCTGATATTTGTATTGTGTTTTCTTGAAAGCCAAGGTGCTGTTAATCTGTAGGATGCAAACAGGATTTGTTTTTGAAAGGCAAATACCTATGTTTGTTTCCTAAATATTTCTCATTGTTTATTTGATGTTACTTAGGTAAGATAGTATTCACATAGTCTCTCTTTCTTTTTGTAAAGTACAAGTCTAATGCATGTTCATTATAGAACATTCAGTGAATGTACATAAAAACAAGAAAACAGAAGACATTTATAGCTCCCCTTGATAATATAGTTAACTACTTGCTATATTTTCTTTTGTTCCAGTCATATGTGCATGTTTATGTGTACATATAAATGAACACATACACATACACAATTGTATTTATTTTATATATATATATATTTTTTAAATGATTATAATGTTTTATAATTGCCTATTTTACTTAGCATATTGTGAACATCTTCCATCAAGTGGTTTTAGTAATTTGTTTTTAATTACTACATAATTATTCATCAAACTGATTTACCATAATTTTACAAATTGCCTGTTATTGGATGTTTAAAATACTTTTGTTTTCTCTATTGTATTTATTTTAAGTTTTTAAAAGATTTTTTCAAGTAATGTCCACACCCAACGGGCATCAAGAGTCGTGTGCTCTATTGACTGAGCCAGTGAGGTGCCCCTGTTTTTCTCTTTTTTAAATAATACAATGATGAGATGGATATCTTTTTTTAAAAACTATATTTTTGTACCTAAACAAATTGTTTATCTAATTTACATTCTTCTGTTTGTCATCACCAGCAGAGGGGACCTATTGCTTTTAAGGTTTTTGATTCTCATTGTCAAAACGCTCTCCAAAAAAGTTACACATAAAAAAAATATTATTATAAGCTTAGTTTTTCTTTTATGTCTTAAATGATATATTTGAGAATTCCGTTGCTCAAGAGAATGTAAGGAATATTTGTAAGGCCACGTTAAAGAAATTACATCAATTAAAATTTAGTACATAATGTGTGTATGACACAGATGTTTCATTATTAAGTCTGGAGATAGTTAAATCACAACTAAATAGAACTGAATGCTTATTAGAAACCTGAGGGATTAGTTAGCTGGTGACAGAACTATAGTAAATAAGCTTAAATTAGGACATAAAGAATGAGGAAAATGCATGTTATAGAATATTCTGAAGCTAAGTGTTGCAGCCAGTTATTCTGGGAGACTGTAGAAGTAATTTTTAGGAGTTGATAAGAATAGCATTGTGTTCTATATGTTTGGGATGATGGAAGTAACTCTTATGTCAAATAGGCAGTTACCTCCATGGTACCTGCTGGGTAAATTGCCACTGTATGAAATCACTTGGCAGAAGTATTTGATTGGCTTTTTGGTGTTATTGCTTGCTTCTTCCTTTCTGGAACTATGCAATAAACGCATATTATTTCATAACACTCGGAAAATGTAGCAGTAGTCAGGTAGCATTGTAAGAAGCCCATTTAGCAAGAACATTCTATGCAAATGAAATATCAGCACTGAAAAAAAAAATAACTTGTCTTGAAATGCTTGAATAGTTTCAACAAACTTTTATTTTGTGACTTTTGTCTTTTCTAATGATCAATTGGTAATTCCTATAAATTAATATACTGTGCTCATCCCATTTCCTTAATAAGAACATTATCATAGCTTAAAAGTGCAGCTGGGTAAAAATTGCTAAATGGTCTTAATGGTAAATATCACACTATGTAATTAAGATGTATGACAAAGCATATTTTATGCCAAAGCTTATTTTATAATGGAAGGAAATAATGATTTGAAAGCCTGTAAGTCATTCAGAGAGTGCTACTTTGAAATTGACAATCAGGGGTGCCTGGGTGGCTCAGTCGGTTAAGCGTCCAACTTGGGCCCAGGTCATGATCTCACGGTTGGTGAGTTCGAGCCCCGCATCAAGCTTTGTGCTGACAGCTTGGAGCCTGGAGCCTGCTTCGGATTCTGTGTCTCCCTCTCTCTCTATCTGCACCTCCCCAGCTCATGCTCGTACTCTGTCTCTGTCAAAAATAAATGAACTTAAAAAAAAATTTTTAAATAAAAAAAGAAATTGACAATCAGGAAGCATAATTGATGAAGACTTGTAAAAATAATTTAAATCTACTACTGCCATCATATGTCACTGGGGGAAAAAAAAACAAAACTGATCTAGCATTGGAGAAGTAGGTCACATGTTTGTGAAGAAGCTGAAGCCCCAAAACATTAAATAACTTATCTAAGATCTCATGCCTGGTTTTAGTTAAAAGTGATTAGTAGTCTGCTCTGCTTATGGTGAATCTGAAAGACATCTTGGCAGATCAGGCATGGACCTCAGAATGTGAGTATAACCAAGAATAGAAACATCCTGCTTATATAAATTGGGTTGGGATCCAGGATATCCTGTTCAAAAAAAAAAAAAAAAAGGACATAATTTCTCCAAAAATATACATGACCAATTTATTCTGTTAATGTGCATGCGATCTGTGAGAATCAGGAAGAAAAATTAAAAGGATTTCCAGGTTATGAAAGAAAATGAAAACTGACAAAAATGTAGTGGAAGTAATGTCAGTTACTGTCACTAGCATAAGCTTATTCCATACTTTGCCTGATAACTGATAGTGTCATCATGTGAAATCTTTACAAGAGTTCTGAACTCTAGAATGGCAATTGGTCAGATTTGAAATTTTGGTTTCTTAGGTAGTAAAAAGTCCTTTTACCTACCATGATTTGAACTTGCTTTTGGAGTTAATTGAACTAGTTAGACTGGTAGCCAATGAGTATTTGGTGTGTTATGTAAAAATGACTGTATTTTAGGAGAGGAAACAGGGTTGATTGGTCAGGAAGAAAGGTCCAAGTGTCATCCTTTTAATACTGGATTCTGTAACACTACACCTAATATGTTCTGGTTAAAATGAAATCCTAGGGGAAAAATTATAATAACATTTGTGTTCTACCTGAAGTGTGACAAATAGGTATATTTCCATTTTGGTTATAGGTATAATTGTTAAAATCCACAGTGACATGAAAAAAAAAAACTGGTGGTTTTTCTGTAGGGGTCCTTGGACTCCTAGTAGCAGCAGCTGATGTGTAAGACCCATTTTTGTACTTAGTGCTAAGACTGTTTTTGAGGGGGGAACTGTGATGTTGGGGCTCCTTATGCCCTGTACCTCCCTGCTACAGACAACCAATAAACATTTATTAAATTAAAGGTAATGGATTTAGACTAGTATTTTCAAGCCAGGTTTCTTTCTGCTCTAGGGAGCATATGCAGGGACTATGGCAGAATTGGGGCCAAGAGCAAGGGTGATTAGCTGAACGCTTGGTGGGCAAGGCTCCAAGTAGGCAAATCCACTATGTGTCTGATTCTCAGATCTAAACATTTGACATTTGCAGATTTACACTGCAAAGTATCCTTATTCCCTGAACTTAAGTTCAATGCGGTTAGTACGTTGCAAAAACCCCACTTTTATAAATGATGATCTGGGAATCTGCAATCAGAAATGATTTTGTCTGCACTCTAAGTTAACCCATCTCTTTGCAATGGTATTATGATAGGGAGAAGGAAGCCTGTACCCCCTATGTAAACCAGGCCAGTAAGGTATTCCTCTTGTTCGTTTGCTTGTTTAGTAATAAAAGATCTTTTTTAGTAAGACTAGAGACTTTTATGGTGGGATCTGGATTTGAATCAGGCTCTACCTAGTCTATTTGACTTTGAATAAGCTACTAAATGTACCTCAGTTTAGTAATTTATGAACAGGCTGTTTCAGAGAGTAATGAATTAATGCATATTATGTACTTTGAACAATGTCTGTTACTAAAAATTGAATTCACCTACTTACTTGTTTGATATCTTTCTATGGATCCATTCTGGAAGCCAGTCTTTCTGAGTTAAATTTAATGCTCAAAATGGATTGGTATTATTTTTAGTATTTCTTCTGTTATTAAATATTCCTTTTTGCTTACATGTCTATTTAGCTTTATTATATGTAATGTCATTTCAGGTTCCTATATGATAGTGGACTCTTCAGATCATGACCCTGGAGAAAAAGCCCGACTTCAGCTGCCTACAATGAAGGAGAACGACACTCACTGTATTGATTTCAGTTACCTGTTATATAGCCAGAAGGGGTTGAATCCTGGCACTTTGAACATATTAGTTAGGGTGAATAAAGGACCTCTTGCCAATCCAATTTGGAATGTGACTGGATTCACGGGTAGAGATTGGCTTCGGGCTGAGCTAGCAGTGAGCACCTTTTGGCCCAATGAATATCAGGTAATCATCTGACCTTTCCTGGTTTATGCTTTAATGTCATTGGCTCTCACTGTGTATGTAATACTTAGAGAAAAGCACTAGCTCATTGGAATAAGAGATGATCTCTTTCGCCCTCCTCTAGCCCTATTCTTGAGGAAATGTTGAAATACATTGGCACAAAACCTTCAAAGTAGAGAGAACATTTCCACATACAGAAAAAAACGTAGTTTTAGTGTCAAAATGTGTTGGTTGTTTGGCAGCGAACTACTTATTAACACATACTTCCATGTGTCTGTTCAGGAAGAAAAAGTCTTTTTGATTTGAGTGCACTATTCAAACTGGATTGGTTTGCTGACTTCCTGACAACAACATTTAAGAAAATACATAAAATAGTGTTTCATGAATTATGTCATCTAAGGGGGAGGCGTTTTGAATAATTGTTTACATTTTTGTCAGTTACATGGAGTTTAAAAATAAGCAAACAAAAAAAAGAAAAGTCCACATGTCTTTGTTTTTTTTTTCCACCAGAAATACTTAATTTAATTATGATTAAACCAGGTAACAAATGATATCAATATCTACTTCATGTGTTGTGAGGCAGATTTTATATGGTTTAACAAAAAAAGATCATTTACCAGTTTGGAGAGTTGTTTGGTAATCTTCTCCATTAGGTTCAGTAGATTTCCCCTACTTTTTGAAACATTGCCTTATGCCACCTTGTTTTTACTAAAGTAGAGTTTTAGTAAACCATTATGATAACCAAAATAAATCCAAAGAGGATTTCTGCCTTTAAAAAAAAAAAAAAAAAAAAGAACAGGAGTGGCTTATTTTTATTTTTTTATTATTTTTACTTTTTAAAGTTTATTTTATTTTTGAGAGAGAGAAGGAGAAAGTGTGAGTGGGGGAGGGGCAGAGAGCAAGAGGGAGAGAGAGAATCCCAAGCAGGCTCCACACTGTCATCATGGAGGCGGATGCGGGGCTCCTTCTCATCAATGGTGAGATCATAACCTGAAATCAGGAGTCAGACACTTAACCAACTAAACCACCCAGACGCCCTATTTTTATTAAACCTGTTTTGTTTATTTTTATTTATTTTTTTGAGAGGTAGAGTGTGGGCACACACATGAGCAAGGAAGGGGCAGAGGGAAAAAGAGAGACTTATAATCAGGCTCTACGCTTAGTGTGGAGCCCCATATAGAGCTCAGTCTCTCAATCTCAGGACTAGGAGATCATGACCTGAGCTGAAATCAGTAGTTAGACACTTAACTCACTGAGCAACCCAGGTGCCCTAGATTTCTGCTTTTATGAAAAAAGATGAAAAATTAAAATAGCACTCAGACTTTGTTTTTGCAGCTAGCCATTATGGAAGCAGCACACCGCCCAGCTGCGTGAGGGGCCCCACCAAGCTCCTTCCTAGCATCTTAGCATCAAGCCACCATATCTTTGAACTGTGTCTGTGAGCATCTGTTCTTTATCTGAATTTATTTAGTGCATCTGTTAGCAAGATGTGTCCGAAGGTATCTGAAAAGGCTGAGATTATTTTTGGGTCTGGGAACACTCAAAAATTTTTCCATATAAATTAGTGGTAATGGCTTCTTCACTTTATCCTGTTTAGGTTTATGAAAAGTTTCATGAGAACCCTATACTTTCAATAGCTGGGGAACCTGCCCCTGGGTACAGAAAACCAACTCTTGAAAGTTTACTTTTATGTTAGGTCTTTAGATTTAAACTTCTAAACTTATAAGTTTAGATTTAAACTTATCTACATATAGATATACATATATACATATAGATAGTATATTTTATTTTGATCCGTGAGTCATTTATAAGCTAAGAACAGTTTCATTTCTGCTTTTTAAAAATGAACATTTTTAAATTCAGGTTAAACATTAGGTTAAACTTGTCTTTATTCCTGGGGGAGGGAACACAATACCTTGTTTTAATTGCTTTGTTGTGTGTTGATTTTTCTATATTATTAAAAAGCCTCTTACTTCCTAGGTATGGTTCCACAGGTAAGGTTCTTTGTTCAAATTTATGTGTTTATTGGAATTTCAATGGATTTTCATTAGGTACTAGTTGATTCCGTTATTCCTGAACTGAAGGATGTTGTTCTTTGGTCTAGGAGAGCTGTCTGCTTTTCCAGGGCCCATAGCTCTGGGAGGGCTGCATGCGGGAGGTGCGTGGCTGAAAGTGTATGAAATTGATGCTAACTCACTAGCAGCAAGATCAGTGGGCTCATCTCTGATAACAGTGGGTCGTCATTGGCTGGGTCACCTTCACAATGCATTGTCATTACACTGACTTCACTAGAAACTGTCATTGGAGCTTAACACTGAAAAGAAAAAGCTGATTTAACCAAATAGAACTGTCAACGGATTCAGCCTTCTTAAAATAAATTTAAGCCCAAATAACAAATTAGTGAAATTGTCAAAAATTTGGTTTCTGGAGTCAGACAGCCTGTATTCAACAGTGTTTGCTATTTGCTATCTATATAGATTGTTCTCTAAGGAATCAAATTGTTAGTTATATCTTTAAAGGAAAACATAAAGGTGGATTTTGATAAATCCAACAAATAATATATCTAGGTATCATGCTAATGTTCCTTCACAACTGAGAAATAGTATACATATAATTACCTTTTCTTATTTTTTGCAAGATCTGCCTTTGAGTCATTGATACTGGTAACATTTTCTTATGGCACCATTTCTGCAAGGTTAATTTTAATGTGGAGTTATACAATCGAGAACTGGATGCTTCTTTTGTTCAGTCTTCTTTGCATGACAAAGCTCCTTAGGTTATTTTAAGCAAGCTATGCAAAAAGTGCCTGTGGAAGTTCCAGCCTGGCCAGTGAGATCTTTCTGGAGAGCTCTTGTCAGAGAAAAAGATTACTACATAACTTGGAACTTATAGGTAAACGCTTCTTTCTTGCAGATTGAAATTTGAGCAATAGATCACTACTTAAGTGATTATGTTTCTTCCACATCTGTTTTCCTTAACCTGCAAAACTTCACAATCAATGACAGCAAAAAACAGAGTAGAATAATTTTTATTCATGTGCTTAGTGCTCAATAAATTACTTGATTGATGATTTCATTGATTCTGTCATTTAGATACCTAGTTGTACCTGTACACTAGGTTATTAGAAACAACCAGCACAATGTAAACTCTTTATGTAGCATTTTTGCTATTAGGAAGTAGCATGAAAAACTTTTGATTATTGCTTAATGTAGAATCTTTTTTGATTTTTAAAAATTAAAATGTAGCCATTGCATTGTGCTATGTTGCAAGCCTACCTACTTTTTAATTCTTAAAGAAACACTGCATATATATTTTTTTCCCTAGACTCTAGATTGAGTAGAGTTATGATATGCATAGAAACTGTTCTTCCTCATTCCACAGTTTATTAAACTTCAATTTTACACTTTCCAAAACTTCTTAAAGAGGAAGTTTTTAACCTTCTGATTTTTAAAATTCCCTTTTCTTTTGTATTTCTAGTGGAGAATCCTATCTCTTATTGGCCTAATCTATTCGCTATCTGATTATCCCTCCAATATACTCCTTATCATCAACTTCATCAACAACAATCAAAAAGAAAATTGCTCCAGAATGCTACTACCTTAATTAGTATAGGATAATATTTATATAAAAATCATACTCCTGGAAGTGAGGTAAAACAAACAAACAAAAAAACCTCTCTACAAGCTGGCCCTTCTCTTTTCCTTTTCTCTATTGAAGTAAAAATCTGAAACAGACGTAGTATGTCTTCCGTGTGATTTCCCCTCCTAGAAATTCCATATTGCCAGACGCCTACAAAGAAGATGCCTGAACAGGAGATTGATTATGCTGTGGACTATTTAATAATGAGAAGATACCAGGTTTTAACCCTAAGAAACGCGAGCTCTTATTTGAGAAAGGAAAAATAAATTATACATATGAAATTATGAAATAAAGGTGAAATTATGAATTTTGGTTACCTCAAAGATCAGTATAGGCTTATAGACTTTGGAGCCAGTTCTTCCTGGGTGAATCTTGACTCTGTGCCTTAGCAGCTGTACAGCCTTAAATCTATTCCTTAATTTCTTTGGCTATAATTTCCTTCTCTGAAACATGAGGATGACAACAATACCTATCTATTTATTGGGTTGCTGTATTAGGTGAGTGAATATATACAATATATATTATATATATAGGAAAGTGTCTGACACAGAGTATGTGTTTGCCAAAAGATAGATAAACATGATGGGTAAATGAAACATTTGTGAACTCTATATTGGATTTCATATGTGCCCAGCATTTTCCTTTGTTTTGAAAGCATGCTCTTTTTCTTTTTCTTTTTCTTTTCCTTTTTCTTTTTCCTTTTCTTCTTTTTCTTTTTCTTTTTCTTTTCCTTTTTCTTTTTTCTTTTCTTCTTTTTCTTTTCTCAAGACTTAATTTTTTTAAGAGAGGAAGGTACAAATATTTCTCATATACCCCTTGTCCCCACACATGCCATAGCTTCCCCCATTCTCACCATCCCCCACCAGAGTGGTACACTCACTTCAGTGGCTAAACCCATACTGACACGAAGTAATCACTCAAAGTCCATTGTTAATTTTATTTTAGGGTTCACTCCTGGTGCCATACATTCTAGGAGCTTAGACAAGTGTATAATGACACGTATCTGTCACTGTAGCATCATGCAGAGGATTTTCACTGCCCTAAGAAGTCTCTGTGCTCTGCCGATTCATTCCTCCTCCTTAGTGTTATTCTTTTCATGTTTTGTTTTTATTAAAATGTCTACTTATTTGACAGCTTATTAACATGAGGTCACACCATGCTAACCCCTGGGGACATACAGGCAAAGTCCCTTTTCTCCGGAAGCTTACATTCTAGCTGGGGACTAGAGGAAATAAAAATGTAAATCAGATGTGGGGGTCAGTCCTTAAGGGGCCTAGTCCAGATGGGAAATGTGAAATACACAGAGATAAAACTTGAGACAATATAGTATTTGTTAAATGACTTAAGAGAGATAAATGTAAAATATAGTGGGGAAAATGAAAACAAAAGATAGGTTTGTTTCCAAAGTAATTTGAGGCATAAATGGGACTTTAATCCTTGTCTCTTGATTCCTGTATTTTTAGATTAGTATGCTTTTCACTGTACCACATTGTTTTTCTTAAACTGCGGTTATTTGGAGCCAACACTTTATATAGTGAAAGCGAACAGGCAAACATAATTTTGCTTATGATATAAGCACTGCAGTGATATACTCATATATAAGGAACTTTTTCTTACCTGTGTCTTCAGAGCAATAAATGTCTTTTCGGCTCAGTATACTAATTATACAAAGTTTCATATTATATATTTTTTTAATTTGCTGTGGTTACAAGTTGCTAATTCTACCTATGTTTATAGGCCTCAACTGAGTGCTGTAAGATTTCAAATTGATCACTAAATAGAAGTAAAAAGAAAGAAAAAACACCCAAAACCTTATGAGGCATTATCTCAGTGTTAAATTTCAACTGAAGATCAGCACACCTCTAAAAGTGTAATTTTTTCCAGTCTGGAAATCTGACCTGTCTTGTATGCATAAAATTCAGTTCTGCTCTGGGATTACATCCATTAGTTTCTTACTGAACAGTGAGGTTGTTACCAAATGAAGCAGACAGACATAACTTCCAACACTATTAGTGGAAACCTAATCTGCTGTTTTCCATTAACTGGGTGCACATCATTAATCACAAAAATGATGCGTGATGAAAACTACGGGGGTTTGGTCAGAAATTGGAAAGTGATAATATAGCAGAATGTGTCTTTTTTTCTTCTTTTTTGCTCCCTAATTTGCTGAGAAACAAACACTGAACTTTTGTAACCCATTTTCTTCTTAACATTTTCTGTTGGCTTGAAAAAAATGTAAGAACTGGACAGGCATGGGATTTTCTGGTTTTTTGTCTCCTTTTTAAACCTTTATGTTAACATGTATTGTGCTGATATTTTGGCAATAGAATGATACACTCCAGAGATACTGCTGACTTTGGATCTAAGAAGATTAGGATTTAAACCAAGTGACTGTTTACTTAAATAAAAAGTCTCTAAAAGATTGATCTTTGGGGATGGGGCTGAAGTAGGAGCATGCTCATGAACCATCCATTCAAAGAGTGAGGAAAAGAGCTCTTGGAATGTTTCCAGTTTATACTAGTACTGATTCAACCATGTACAGTCCCACTGAAGAAAGAAGGGTGGCAAGATTTTTCTTTCCTAGATGTATTAGTTTGCTTGGCTGTCATAACAAAGTACTACAGACTGGGTGGCTTAAGCTACAGAAATTTATTTCTCTTATTCTGGGAAGTCTAAATATCAAGGTGCTGGCTTCTTTGGCTCTTGGTGAGAGCTCCCCTCCCGGCTTGTAGATGGCCACCTTCTCACTATGTCCTCACATGTTGGAAAGAGATAGATAGCTTTTCTTTCCCTTCCTGTAAAGGCACCAGTCCTATCAGATTAGGGTCCCTTATGACCTTATTTAACCTTAATTAACTCCCAAAAGCCCTATCTGTACAAATACAGTGACATTAAGGATTTGGGCTTCAACATGAAAGGGGGTTTGGGGAATGACACAATTAAGTCCATAGCATTAGATATATATTACATCTAGAACGTCTTTATTTACAAGCATTATAAATGACCTGGCTTATCATCTTGTATAACAATATTGCTGATATTATCTAGTCAGTATTCGCTCTCCTCTCCTTTTTTGCATATTGACAGGACTCTCTCCCACCTTACTTACTCTCCTATCTTCCTTTGCGAGAAGGAGTGGCCATATGACACAGCTCTGACCAATGAGTTATGAGGCCAGTCTGCTGGGGATTTCTGGGAAAGAGGTCTGTTCCTGATAAAAAAAAAAAGACAGAAACATGTTATTGCATGAGAGTAGGCTGCATGGCCCTGCATGTATCCTGCAACTGCGAGGAAGGAGATAAACTGAGGGTAACAGAACAAAGTATGGAAGGAGTCTGGATCCTACCTCAGGCAAAAATTAATGACAACAATAATATTAAAAATATAAACTATTTTTAAGCAACTTTTAGATGAATATTCTATGCAGCCAGAGTATCCTAATGTATCTTTCTTGAGCTTTATGTCAGTCCCACCTACAAAAATACCCTTTGTAGATAGCACATGTGAGACATAAGGTAGAATGAAAAGTGTGTCTATCTGTGAGTGAAACAATTACTGTTTCTCAGTCCAGTTGTACAGAGAAGGCAAACCTATATACTTGACAATGTAAATAGGGCTGTAAAGCAATACATCAATGACTGGAGGGAGTAGAAAGAAAGGCAAGATCATTGTTGGGCGTCTACCATGTTTAAGACAGTAGGCTAGATAATTGTCTGTCATCTTTAAGTTTGATTTAATATTTGATCCAGTGCTAAACAAATGGTTCCTTACTTCATGCATGGACTAAGTTGCTGGTTACTTAGTGGTCAAAATTATTCCTCCTTTTCCTCTTTAGTAATTTAATCTTGCTATTAAAAGTTTGGACCTTAGCCATATCAGTGACTTCTGAATTTAGTCACAACTAGATAGGCTTATTCTAGTTATGGCAACAGTAATTGCCTGACACAGGCACTTTGGCTCATTTTTACACTGTCTGAATACCTTCTGTTTGATAGGCTATTAACAAAGAGGCCTTTTGCTGCTGATGTTTAATCTTAATGACTTCCTATTTGTTTCATTTAAAGTGCTCCAAATGGGTTTGGAAAAAAACCTCCCACGTTATTATAGTCATTGTTTTCATAAAACTTATAAGCCTGTGAGGATGATCTCTCCCTGTGTCCTGACGGTGATTTGCTTTTATTATAAAATGTCTGCTTTACTTTTCCTTTAGATCCTGTATTGATTCATTGATGAAACTTACAGTTTGTAAATAAATGTAAACAAATGAAGAGAGTCCTGAATGTTTACACAATAATTACCGCAAATACATGACAGAAGTCTCTTGTTATTCTACTAAATCATACGTGGTTTTTTGGTTTTGTTTTGTTTTTTTGTTTTGTTTTTTTGTTTTTTTTTTAGTAGCACGAGCTGTCAAGTGCCCCTTCACTAATTCTTTTGAGAACTATTTCCATGAAATTAATTCACTTCTCTTTTAATGGAGGATTGAAAACATAATGAGCAGTAAGGAGAGTTGGGCAGTGTTTGTTCAATTTATGACTTTTTGTTTTTTTAGGAGTTTGTTTTATCCAAGGGGACTGGGGAGGACAGATGCTTTGAAGAGCAGGAGAAGGGATGCCAGCTCTTTGCTGGCTCGTTCACCTGCGTTCAGCCCAGATTGTTGAGTCTGAATTAACTTGTTTCTGCTTCCTTGTTTTCCGTACCTCTTTATTAATTATTTAGCCTACATTTAATGGGCTCATCTTCATGTACAAGATTAAAGAAAATCCTGCCCCTGTAGTGGGGCAGGATTTCTACCCAAACACAGAAAATGCAAGTTTTTCCTTCTAATCCGTTTAATGATGTTTCTGACAGTGCTGTACCATTTATTAACACACATCATGTATAAGAAAAGTATACACAACAATTTAAATTCCATTCTTCATTTATTTGGTCTGCTGACTTTGATAGTTAATTGGATTTTTTGGGGGGGCTTTCAAGTTCCTGTACAACTTGAATTTTTGTGTGACCTCTTTGTCCATTTCCATTTCCATTTCAAAGACAGTTTTTTTTTTTTTTTGAACTTCGTGGAGTTTGTGAACAAAATAATGGCTCTTCACAGGAAAAACAAAACGGAGTGACATTATTTTTTTTAATGTTTATTTATTTTTGAGAGACAGAGAGACAGAATGTGAACACAAGAGGGACAGAGAGAGAGGGAGACACAGAAACCAAAGCAGGTTCCAGGCTCTGATCTGTCAGCGCAGAGCCCAACGTGGGGCTCGAACTCACAAACTGTGAAATCATGACTTAAGCTGAAGTCTGACACTTAACCGACTGAGCCACTGAGGAGCCCGGTGCCATTGTTTTTATTTACAATTTAACTTTTATGCTGTGGAGATTTGTTTCAATTTTTCGAACATAATGGAACAATAAAAGGATATAATTATCTATTTTATTTTATTTTTTTTTTATTTTGAGAGAGAGAGCACAAACAGTGGAGGGGCAGAGAGAGAGAGAGAGAGAGAGAGAGAGAGAGAGAGAGAGAGACAGAGGGAGGGAGAGAGAGAATCCCAAGCAGGCTCCATGCTCTCAACGCAAAGCTGGGTACAGGGCTCGATCCTACCAACACAAGATCATGACCTGAGCTGAAATCAGGAGTCAGATGCTTAACTGACTGTGCCACCCAGGTGCTCCTGATTATCTATTTTAGTAGAAGTTTTTCTTTTTTTTTTTTTTTAATTTTTTTTTTCAACGTTTATTTATTTTTGGGACAGAGAGAGACAGAGCATGAACGGGGGAGGGGCAGAGAGAGAGGGAGACACAGAATCAGAAGCAGGCTCCAGGCTCTGAGCCGTCATCCCAGAGCCCGACGCGGGGCTCGAACTCACTGACCGCGAGATCGTGACCTGGCTGAAGTCGGACGCTTAACCGACTGCGCCACCCAGGCGCCCCTAGTAGAAGTTTTTCAACCGAGAAGTGTGGTAGGAAGGAAAGATAGGGGAAATGTCAGGCATTGTTATAGTTTGTATCTATCTTACTATTCTTTTAGATAATTTTTTTCAAAGTTAATACTTAGTTTATTTAAAAGAAAATTTATAAACTTTTTTTTACAACTCTTGTATATATAAGCCAGTATTTTTTTTTCTAAACTTATCATTTTGATTAAACCAGTTCCAGGCTCTTTCTAGCCTCATTCAACAACAAAACTACCATTCCTCAAATTATAAAACCCAGACTACATTATTAATTCAGTTTGCTGCCCCTGTTGTAGTCTCCACTAAGTGAGATTTTGCTATTGTTTTCTCATAAATTTGCTTTGTCTTGCAGACCAGTTTCCTAACTCATCATTTAGATAATATTATATAGAATCTATTCCAGTGTTACTAATACAGGTTGGAATGTAAAGGGAAACAAACTTTGGGTACTGTAAATTAAAATATCCACTTACGTAATCTGGTAGAAAATTTATGATTAATTTTAGTTGTTTTCATTTTCAAAAGGTGTTTTTAAAACTGTCATTATCAAACTAGCTGCTACATGTTATTTCTGCATTTAGTTATATAAATAACCATTGCATACTATACTGGGATTCCCTGATGAGATTTAGATTCTTACAATTCTTTGAATGATCTTTTAAAAAATCATTCCTCTCAGCAGTAAATTCTTCTGGAAGCAGTAAATCAATTCTCATTTTGTGTTTAAAAATAAGGTCTAAAGTCATAAATTTATACTAGGTAATAATTCAATAAAATAATAAAGAATGGGAAATTTCTAGCACCTAGAGATGAAAGTTTAGTTCGACTTACACCGTCTTTAGATCCTGATGTTTTGCAACAATAGCACAAATATAATATTTGGAAATAGATACAGTGATTCTTTGGGTTAATATTTATTAAGAAACACTTTTGGTTTGGTTGTGAATTTTGGTGACATAAAGCTTACAAAGGGATGAAGTCCATTCAGCTCCAGAAATTCCAGGGTGAATTTCTTTGTTGTTGTTGCTTATTTTTTGATTGCTCTTCATCTTCTTTTTATTTCCTGCTTTCCCCCCTTTCTTGTGGTGGAGGGGGGATTGTCAGAACAATAAACACATAATCAAATAATTTTGTTTATTGAATATATCGATTACATTAGGTACTATGACTTGCTGCATGAGAATTAAGTCTTATTTTTTTATGTTCCTATAATATAGAGTGCAGGCCATTTGATATATTGGATAAGGGTTTAAATTAGATGTCATTTGGCCTTTGTTCAGTTCCACATCCCATGGTCAACACCTCCATGCTTCTTGAATGACTGTTTTGTGTGACTATTTCCCTGCAATAGGGGAAAATAACTAGTCTACTCCTTATACATGTGTTTGATGAGGTTCAAAGGGTGTAATGAAAGCTGCAAAGTGGTCTATTGAAAGCTCATATTTACAAGTGAAAGACACCAACTAAAGCTGGCAAAATAAAAAAGGCACAGTATTGAAAAGATTTGGGATTCTCTCACAGCATAAGGGAAGTGGACTATCGAAGGCTGAAGAAGATATAGAACTCAGAGTAACCCTGGGGACAACAACTTTGACTTTCTCTGTGAAGGTCAGCTGTGAACAACTCACTTATCTATCAGTTTGACAAGTATTTACTAAGTAACCTAATCTGTGCCAGGCACTATTCTGGCTGCTGAGCACATACAGTGCTGAACTCTCAAGTTTCCTGTTCTCCGAGAATTCCAGTCTTGGGATGAGAGGAGGGTGGGGAGAACATATAAATAAATAAATGAGAAATAGACTAGAATGCAAGAAGCACTATGCAGATAATTAGAATAATATGAGAGTTACCATCTTGGAAACCACCTTGGATCAGGTGGTTCAGGAAGAACTAGTTGTTTGAGAAGGTGACCTTTACCTGGATATCGGAATGGGAAAAAGGACCTAGGCGCACAAAGATCAGGAAAAAAAAATGTGTTAGAGACAGAGACAACAGCTAAACAAAGCCTCTAAATCTAGAAGGAGATTGGCATGGTGGAGGGACAGAGACCAGCATAGGGGTCAAAGGTGTTCTTTTTATTAATTTTTAATTATTTTTAAACATTTTTTAAAGTTTATTTATTTTGAGAGAGAGAGACAGACGGACAGACAGTGTGAGTGAGCGAGGGGCAGAAAGAGAGGGAGACAATGAGAATCCCAAGCAGGCTCACAGAGCCCCACGTGGGGCTTGAACTCATGAAACTCTGAGATCATGACCTGAGCTGAAATCAAGAATTGGACATGCAGTCGACTGAGCCACCCTGGCACCCCCAAAGGGGTCTTTTTTAAAGATGAGATGGAGAGTTTCTTCTAGTTATGTGAAGGTTTGTAATCCAAGGGAAAGGGTCCGAACACTTTTTGAAGATTTTCATCAAGGGATCCTACTTACTGATTTTGAGTGTCAGGTTATCCATTTTCCAAATGTATATTCTTCTTTCATGTTTTCTGTGTTTACTCTCCAGTCACAGCTCTGGTTGTTTTCCCTCTTGATCATGGTAACATTTTCCTGACTCTTTTATAAATCAGTTACTTTTCTTGGGATACTAATTTGCGGGTACTGCATTCCTCAGACTTTGAAAGTCAAAATGATTAGCCTTCATTTGAGGTCCTTCATAATTTAGCTTCAGTCAACTGCTTCAATCTCTCTACCATTATATATATATGTTTGGCACCATCTGCTTCAGTGAACTGCAAACTGCTTTAGCTGTGCTTTGGACAATTTGGGTGCATGCACATGTGCGTGCAGGTGTGTGTGTGTGTGTGTGTGTGTGTGTGTGTGTGTGTGTATGAATTTGCACACAATTTATCTACCTTCTGAAAAGCCTTTGTTTCTTCCTTTCCCTTGCTACCTTGAAGCCTTTGCCAGATACTTCAGTTCTCCTCAGATCTGTATTACTTCCCTTGCTAATTAGACATTTAGCCTGTAATATTTCAGATAGTTTTGTGTCCTGTGCCTCCAAGTCGACTACAGATCCTCTTTGAAAGGGAACTGGGTATACCATAAGGACAGAATAATATTTACATGGTGCTTTGTACTTCATAAAGCAGTTTGACAAATTAAAAAAAAATCAGCCTCACAATAACATGAGGTCCCTAGGAAAAGTATAAAGATTTTTATTTTAGTGATAAGACTGAGGGATAATGTAAGTGGCTTGTTTAAGGTCACGTTGCTAGCTAGAATTGACTTAGGTCGCTTAAAGATAAATTCTAGTATCTCTCTAGTGTGCCAGGCTATTTGTTTATTGATACTGACTTTCCAATCTTGGTGTCAAAAGAAAATTAGATTTGGTGATGAAATATTAAGTGATGGGATAAGACTAGGTTTGTAATTTTTTCACTTTCATGCAGTTTTTCAGCAGACATTTTCTTAATATTACTTGCTAATATGTTTTTTGTAAGTTTTTTTTTAAGTTTATTTATTTATTTTGAGAGAGAGAGAGCGAGAGAGCATTGGAGGGGCAGAGAGAGAGGGATACAGAGAATCCCAAGCAGGCTCCACACTGTCAGTGCAGAGACCAGGGTTCAAACTCAGGAACCGCCAGATCATGACCTGAGCCAAAACCAAGAGTTGGATGCTTAACTGACTGTGAGCCCTCATTCTCTGATATTGCTTTTACAAAATAAATGTTTCTATGGTTTGTCTGTCTAAGAACTGATTGGATGAAGTAAGCTTCATGCTTAAGGGGCAACTCAGAACTTTGATGGACTGGATTTCAATTCATTTTCACAACCAACCAAGTATTTATTGAGTTGTTACTACATGCTTCGCACAAGTCTAAATTTGGGGAGAAAACAAACAAGTAGGAAAACAATTTCATACTTTTGTTTAGGGAATATAAAGTTCACCAAGGAGATTGGCCATGGGTGTATAAGTTTTTGTGGTAGGTGATGATTAATTGAGAATTTGTTACACAATTATTTCTAAATTTATATATGTTTGGAAATACTGTAATAGAATAATAGGAAAAAACAAGTCTTCTGAAGGAGATGAAACATCCATATCAGCTGTCTTGTCTTGTTATTTAGTTAAATGTCCAATGGAGTGAAGAAAACGATACCATTAATGGAACTCTAAGAAGGAAGCAACACATGTGGCCTGTGGTCAGATAGAAACGGGGCTGGATCTGGGTAAACAAAGGCAGGAGTAAAAGGGGGTTTAGGTTTCCCAGTTATAAGGCATAGGTAGTGCCCTCAGCTTTTTAGAAATGAGGATGATCCTACTGTGTGAGAGGTCAGCCACACTGGTCTGGCTGAAGTCAGGGTTTTGAAATTGGGCAGGTTGATAGATTACGTTGACTAGGCTGGATCCTAATATTGAGGGGTTTTCAAATCCAGGTCAAGGGATTTGTTTGTTTTATTTTGATTCCTAACTGCGTGTGGCCTACTCTGAAGAGTCTAATTAAGAGAACAGTGTGAGGGCAGTCATGATTTTTTAAAGTCATTCTTTTAAGACTGACCTGAGCAGGTGAAAGGTGGGCCTTGATTTTGCATTTGCCGACCCTCCTCATACTCCACTATCCAAGCCCCATCTGTCCAAACTAGACACTTGAAGTTGTGACGTTCGACAAGTTGGATGATGACCTGTGGGGGGCAAGGCATACTTTTGTTACTTAGTTCCCTTTCTGGTAGGGAGAGATTTATTTGTTATGAAAGGTATTCAGGTTTTGGCAGACAGACTCGTATGAGAAAAAAAAAAAGTCTATTCAAGGATTCTGCCTTTGTCAACAGAATTGCTAAATTTTATTCATTTAAGCTTATTCTTTCTGCTGGGATCGCTGGGGAGCTTTCCCTTATTATAAAGGATGAAGGATGTCCAGATGATGCTCTTCTCCCCCATCTGCCTGTTAAGTCCTTAATCTCCTACACCTGGGTGGCTTCTAATCCTTTATTTGCTTTATGTACCAGTGGTTCCAAGTTCTGTGTCACGTGCGCCAAGTAAGTTTCCTCTGCCATAAAAGGGCATTCTGTGCCCCAACATCTGGAAAATAAAGTGACTTGTTCACAAATGGACTTGCCAGTTTTAATGCATCCCAGTTAGTGAGTGGCATTCACTCACTATACAGCCAGCAGTGCCCTATTGGTTGGCAGCAGGAAGCTCCTTGTTCATGTTGAGAGTTCCTTTTGCTGGGTTCCTAGCCTCTCAGAATTGTCAATGTGCTGCCTTTGTGATGCTGCAAAGGGTCCTTTCTCCTTTTCTCATTGCCATTTACTTCTCAGTTTGGAGCCAGTTGAGTTTAGTCACGGGCCTGACTTGTAAGGTGCAGAGGCTTGAAATGAGTTGGGTTTTGATCTTTCTTAGGGTTCTTTTTGGGAAAGAATCAAGCAAAGAATGCAGGAGGCAAAGTTATCCACGGTTTCTTAGTTATCACTGTCCTAGCTACAATTCAGTAAGATACCTTGTGAAGAGGTTATGCCCTGCATTGAATTTCAGCCTTGAACCTCACATAGTTCAGAGAGTGTTCAGTCATGTAAATCTTTCTAGCAAATCATCTCTATACTCAGTGGGATCATGTGTATCTATCAGCTACCTTAGGGAATAATTGGGAATCAGAAAGAAAGGCACAATCCACTTCCTGTTTTCTCCAAGTCAAAGCTTGGAGAGGTTATCAATAACTACTCACTTAGTAAAGCATGGTATCTGTTAGGCCAAGACAGGTTATAGCTCACTAAGCTTAAAAAAAGAAAGAAAGGAAAGAAAAAGGCTGTTCATTTTTTTCTTTTAGTACCTTTGTATCTCTGATTATCCCTCATATAAATGGATGACTTTGGTTTGTAGAAGCAGAGACTGGAACTTTTTATTTTATTATTTTTTTAAATCCTATAACCACTACTAGAAAGACAGAGGATAAAGGAGATTACATAAACTTAAGTGTGTAATCAGATTGCCTGGAGGGAGTGAACTGGTATTACTCTGAGAATGGGAAACTGTCTCTTAAAATGGTGTTTATTAACTTTGAGAAGAAGAAGAAATAAAAAAAAATATGAATATTTTAATTTGGAGGGAATCATTTGGAAAATATGCATTAGAAAGACATTAGTGCTTTTTATCGCAATCAGACCACATAAAAATGCTTTAGTTCCTAAGTATTATTACTACAGTTCTCTTCTTCAGCAATTCAAAGTAGTTAGGCCTATAAAAAATTAACCACAGCTTCTGATGTAACAGATTTTGGAGGTAGTAATTCTAGTGAGAGGAAATCCAAGCTGTTTTATGGAGCAGCCCCCATATCCTGATAATGGCCGTTGCTTTGCATAGGGTCCAAACCTTGCTTATACTTCAGGACTGGGACACCTGGTCTCAGTCCCATGCTGTCTGGATGGTTCCCAAAGTCTTCTGACTCCTCCTGGAATCTGGATTCCTCTGTCTGTCTCTGCCTCTGCCTTGCCCAAGGAGGCCCCATTTACACCTACCATCGCTTCCCCAAGGGGAACAATGCTCCTTCTTAGGAGAGTTTTGTCTTGGACTAGGGGCTAGGAGAATTGGGGAGTGGGAGGGGCGATGCCTCTAGCATACCCTTAAAGACCTTTTAAAAAAGTCTAGTGAGTGCTCAGTTGGATTAGACTTCATGGGGAGTTAAAATGGAAGGAAAGAAATGAACTCCTGTAACTAATAAGCAGTTCTGCAGCGGAGTTGGGATATATACCCTAGTGACTATTTTCTGACTGTTGAGTGAGCCATTTAACAGGCAATGACAACCTTATGATTTTTAATGTCTAAGACCATACTATTATCTGTATACAAGTGGCGTATATTCTCTACAGTTATCTCCTTTCTCCTGCACCTTTGATTTCTATCTTCCAGCCCAACTCAACATATACAATGTGCTCATCATTCTTGCCTGCCTCTCTCCCTGCAAATGTAAAGTTTCATCCAGCAGAAAAAAATTTTTCTGTGTTTCCATGCACATCTGTTCTTCATAGCCAAACTTCATGAGAGGGCAGTTTTTACTTACTGCCTCTAGTTTCTCTCACAGTTGTTCTCTTCTACCCAATAGCCTGATACCCCACAGATTGATTGTTATCCCTTTCATGCATCTGAGAATTACTGTCTCAGGGTAATGAGACTCCTCTAACTTTTTCCAAGTCCTTATTCTCTTTGACTTCTGTGTAACATTGACATTACCAGACCCTCTCTTTCTTTCTTAGATCTACAAACCTGTATCGTACTTTTATTAAAACAAACAAGCAAACAAAAAAAACCCCACTTCTCTGACCATTTTTTTTTCTTTTTTTCTGGTCTTTCTCATTCAGAGTATTAGTATTATAAATATTTATTTTTGTATGAAATAAAGGAAATTTTTAATAAATAATGAATACAAAATAAAACTATAAAGATAGATTGGGGCCGCCTGGGTGGCTCAGTTGATTAAGCGTCCAACTCTTGGTTTTTGGCTCAGGTCATGGTCTCATGATTCATGAGATGGAGCCTCCATGTTGGGCTCTGTGCTGACAGGGTGGAGGCTGCTTGGGAATTTCTCTCCCTTTCCACCCTTCCCCTGCTTTCTCTCTCTCTCTCTCTCTCTCTCTCTCTCTCTCTCTCTCTCTCTCTCTCTCTCAAAATAAATAAACTTTAATAAATATATAAAGATGTATAAAATTGTATATAAAATGTACATAATAGGAAATGTTTCTATCAATGTATCACTATTCACAACATATAAAGAACAATGAAAATAAACATACATGTACCAGTGCAACAACTAAACTAATACCACCAGGATTCCCTGAGAGTCCCTTTTTATTAAAACCTTCCTCCTATCCCAAGGAAAACATTATTCTGATTTTTGTAGTCATCACTTTCTTACTTTTTCCATACCTTACTTAAATATTTTGTCAACTTTTACATGTTTTTGAAATACACAAATGCTAGTTATCACGTTTTGTGCATTTTTTGGCCCCTTGGTCCATCCCCACCCACACCCACTAATTCTTTTTCACTGCTGTATGATAGGTTTGAATACGCTGAAATTAATGATGCAGTCTTCTGCCTATGGATGTTTGTGTTGTTCCTGGGTTTTCTAACCGTTATATTGAAAAACGATATTGTACAGGGGCACCTGGGTGGCTCAGTCGGTTGAGCGTCCAACTTCAGCTCAGGTCATGATCTCACAGCTTGTGGGTTCGAGCCCTGCATCAGGCTCTGTGCTGACAGCTCAGAGCCTGGAGCCTGCTTCGGGTTCTGTGTCTCCCTCTCTCTCTGCCCCTCCCCCGCTCATACTCTGTCTTTCTCTCTCTCTCAAAAATAAGTAGACACTTAAAAAAATGATATTGTACATTTGTGTACATTCTTGTACACGTGTCTTTTTTCACATGTATACAGGATCTTCTCTAGTAGTGAAATTGCAGAGTCACAGAGGACACACAAATTTGACTTGATAAGGTGACACTAAGTTATTTGCCAAAATGTGAACAAATGGCATTCCAGCCAGCACCATGTAAGTATTTCTTTTGTTACATATTCTTGTCAAATAAACAATATTTGGTATTGTTAGATTTTCAGATTTTTCAGATTGTAGTTTTAGATTTTTCAGATTTTTTTTCCATTGGGTAGGTGTAAAATTGTGGTCAAAATTTGTATTTCTTTGACAATTTGAATTTTTCTGACTGCTGTTGAGTTTGAGCATATTTTCAAATGTTTGTCGGTTTTGTTTCTACTTTTTTCAAGTGTCCATTTGTGTCTTTAGCCCATTTTTCTCTGTTTCTTGGCTTCTTATCAAATGGTAGATATTTTTTCATTAAAAAGGTATTTTCATTTGACAAATGAAGGTATTGATTATTTGACAAAAATGTGCCTTTTTCAGGTTTGGGCTTATTTTTTGGCTTTTGTTATAGTTCTTTGGACAACATTTTAATTTTACTGTTGATGAGTTTAATGATTTTTTTTTGAATTCATAGATTTAAAAAATATTTTAAGAAACCCTTGGGGCGCCTGAGTAGCTCCGTCGGTTGAGCGTCCAACTTCAGCTCAGGTCATGATCTCACAGCTTGTGGGTTCGAGCCCTGCATCAGGCTCTGTGCTGACAGCTCAGAGCCTGGAGCCTGTTTCGGATTCTGTGTCTCCCTCTCTCTGACCCTCCCCCGTTCATGCTCTGTCTCTCTCTGTCTCAAAAATGAATAAACGTTAATTTTTTTTTTTTTTTTAAAAGAAACCCTTCCTACTCTGAGGTTATTTTGTTCTATAATTCTTCTGTAAAAGTATATGGGGCACGTGGCTGGCTCAGTTGGGAGAGCACACGACTCTTGATCTTGGGGTTGTAAGTTAGAGCCCCATGTTGGGTGTAGAGATTACTTAAAAATGAAATCTTTAAAAAAAGTATAATGATCTACCTTTCAAATTTAAGTATTTAACAGTTTCAGAATTGATTTTATGTATGATGTGAAATAGGGCTTTTTATAATAATCTTTTTTAGCACTAGGCTCATGCACGTGGTTTTCCCTCCCTCCCACTCTGACCCCTTCTCTCTCTGTTATGTATGTGTGTGTGTATTTAAAATGCATTTGCATTTTGTGTTTCTATATGTATTTTTTTCTTCGGAGCTCTGAGCCCTCTAGTTTCTAACTGCCTGCTAGAAATCTTCATGTTGATGTATATCACCTTAACCTCACCTCTAAAATAGAATTCCCACCCTTTTCCAGTGCTCACCCCCATATCTAACTAGTTGCTGAGTCCTTTAAATACTTCATTTGAACTGAGTTTTTGACTGTTTCTATTACTGCTAAAACCCCTTTCATACCGTGTGACCTGGTCCTCAGACCTCTATTTTTCACACACTGACACCATATGACTATTCATCTTTCTAGAGTATAACTTTGATTCTCTCATAAATACATTTATTAATTCCTCATTATTCTCATGCTAAACTGTCTCCTCTCTGATGCTGACCAGTTCTTATGTCTGTCCTCAACTCTGTGTTCCTTTATCTTTTACTGGAAAAAATCTCTTCTAAATTGGTTTCTCTTTAAATTGACTTGTGCTTTTTGTTTCTATTTATTCATCCCATTGTACCTATTGTACTACTCTCTGGCAAATCTAAATCAAACCCTTTCTATCACTCTTTTAGCATTCATGATTAACTGAGTTATAACTTCCCTGACTATTTTTGTTGAACTAAGGTATCAGTTCTTATATTTTTTTGTATACCATGTAGCCCCTATCACAATACCTAACACATAAGAGATAATAAATATTGGTGGGTTCATTAATAGAGGAATACTAGTATTATGTAATGCAATTGTATTTGGATTGTCCTGGATGAATTTTTCAAATTTTCTTTAATTTAGGGAGTTGGATTTTAAACATTTCTATATGAAAAGTTATATTTAGGATAATTGATGGATTCTGTATTTTTCTGAGATCCAAGTTTTCAGTCTCCATGGAGAGTCTTTTCTTCCTAAATTGCATGTATTTTTTTATGCTAACTGTATGTAAGTAGTTAATTTCAGTTTTTCTTTTCTTGATTTTTTTTGTTTCTTTGTTGACTTTCTCGCTGTCTCTATAGAAATAACACTTCCAGATTCTTGCAGACTCATTTTCTTCCCTTTCCATTTTCTATAAACAGGCCAGGTAATAGTGAAACTGCCTATACTAACTATTCAAGTCAGAAAGTGGACAGGAAACTTTAAATTCTTCAAGCTACTAATAATATGGAAGGTGAATCCAGTGTTCTTTGGTTATTCATGTAAGGTAGGAAAAAAGGAAGAAAAGGGAAAATCTGACTCAAGCCTTTCCATCAGTCAACTTTATTTCAGCTATTAATTGGTCTATACTAAAATGATGGTGATAAATCACTGAAATGCTGGCTTTGAAAAGGGACTTCTTTAAAAAACTACTAAAAGACATATCAACTTCTCTTTTATTTCTCAAACTTACTGTTTAAATTTTCTCTATAGCAATCACGAAGAGAATACTTAGAAGGCAAGTAGAATAAAGACCTATTTTTATATTCGGAAACAATTTTATTTAAGAAAAGAAATACAGAAATAGCAAAACAGACATAGAGGTGTGTCATCTAATCTGTTCCTTAAACTGCTGTGGTGAATTCTGTGTAAGATAGTCCAAGTGTTTTTATTTTTTTAAGTTTATTTTGGGGGAGGGAGAGTGAGAACATGCATGCAAACAGGAGGAGGGGCAGAGAGAGGACAAAGAGAGAATCCTAAGTAGGCTCTGTGTTGTCAGCACAGAGCCCAACATGGGGCTTGGTTACAGGGCCTGATCTCATGACCAACCATGGGATCATGACCTGAGCGAAAATCAAGAGTGGGGCGCTTAAGCAACTGAGCCACCCAGGTGCCCCAGTCCAAGTGTTTTAAAAAAAAAAAAAAGTGTCCATTTTAGAAAGAAGTTTGCTTGAACACTTTATTTTTAATGGAATAAAATTGAGCAACGTATCTTCATGCCACAGCTTTAACTTCAGTCTTCTAGCTTAAGAAAATCACTTATAGAAGAGATTAGGTTAACCTCTTGTGGTAGCGAAGAGTCACTTCTACTTAGAGAATACATGATTTATAACAACGTAATACAAGTGAACATTGAATGGTATCCAATCCATACTTAAATCACGTTATTATAAAAGTAACCCCGGGCACCTGGGTGGCTCAGTCAGTGAGTGTCCACCTTCGGCTCAGGTCATCACCTTGCAGTTTGTGGGTTCGAGCCCCATGTCGGGCTTGCTGCCCTCAGCACATAGCCTGCCTCGGTCGGATCTTCTGTCCCCTTCTCTCTCTGCCCCTTTCCTGCTTGCGCTTTCTCTCTTAAAACTAAATTAAAAAAAAATAAAAATAAATTAAAAAAAGAAACCCAGGAAGTGGCATATATGTATCTCATATATGAGAAATATAACAGGACAAATACATTATTGGGTGTGATCTCTAAGCACTTATTCTCTGTCCCACTTTTTAGCCATTGGGACACCTTTGCACATACCCCTTCCGTCCAACAGGGGGGTGTCTCCTATAGACTGACAGAGACCACTACTCCTTAAAAGAATGGCAGTAATAGGGACCAATAGTAAAAAGTTCCAGTATATCTAGAGGTAAGTACAACGGACCAAGAAAAGGGGGCTAACTTTGGAAGATCTAGTTGGGAATGAAGAGCTGATAGGCAGTCCTGGAATTAGCCTGCTGACTTAGGAGATTCTTTTTGTAGTTCAGGTCAGGTAGTGTAGATTTGATTTCAGAAATGGTTTGGAGATGGAATTGATAGGAATTGAGGGTTGATTTGGCATGTGGGATTAGAGGAAGAAGGCAGAGGTGATGTCTTATTTCTAATTGTGCAAGTGTAGTGGAATGTGATACTATTTATTGAGATATGGGTTATTTTAGAGGAGGCAGGCCGTGTGTGTGTGTGTGTGTGTGTGTGTGTGTGTGTGTGTGTGTAGCGGGTTATGGATGATGCTGATTTAGGAGAGTGTGGCTCATCCATGTGGACTTGACTCATAATATCCTAAAGGTCAGGAGAAAGATCTTAACTCCAAAAACAGATTTGGTAAGTCGTCAACATGAAGATGCTGATACAAGTCAGAGGAAGCTGGTATTTCCCAGGGGAAATAAAGGGAGTAAAAATAGGGTCTCATGAACACCTGCACTTACGGTAGTCTGTAAAAGATTCTAGCAAGTCACATCTGCAAAGGAGACAGAAAGGACACACAGAGAATTAAGAGAAAATCCTGAGCATCAGAAAATGTAAGGGGAGGAGATATCTTAAGGCAGAAAGTGATAATAACCTCAGATCCTGAAGAAATTTCAAAGAAGATCAAGTAAAAGGGGTTTATTGACTTTAGCATGGAAAACTTTAGTTTTGACTTCTTCCAAGTACATACTTTGAGTAAGTAGAATAGAGCAAAAGGAGGGTAGATAGTTCGGGGGCAGAGGATATTCAGGTATTTTTTCCCTTTGGCTTCTTTAAAAATGAGACATTTTTTGGTATGTTTTTGTTTGTTTTTTAATTTAGTAGTACGAACTTAGAATGAATATTCCATCTGCATTGCCTGCTCTTAATAGATATTTTTGAATGTGCTAGAAAATAATCTACCTGTGTCAGGCAAGACAATAAATGTAGACCATTTTATTTTAGCTTAGGTAGATCTAGAACATAAATCATTGAGATAATATGCTTATCTTAACAGAAGAATGTAATAATGTAGCTTTCTAGCAGCAAAAACAAGACAGTCTAGTTATCAAAGAATGTATCAGCAATGATAACTTTATAACTCTAAAGTGGACTTGAATACTATGTATATTAATACAAAATTTTACAAACTGTATAATAGATGTATGTTTATAGCATTGTGGTTTTTTTCTAAAAAGAATAAAAAAGACTTTGCTTTTACAATTTACACTGGGAGTAAAAACATTGTTATTTTGGGAAAGATAGAATTATATTTTAAAAGATGCATTTTTTTAACAATGGCACGGTTATATTTTTATGCCTATATTTTATTTTTAGTTTTATTTTTTTTAATGTTTATTTTTGAGAGAGACAGACAGAGCTCAAGCAGGGGGCAGACAGACAGAGAGGGAGACATGGACTCTGACGCAGGCTCTGGGCTCCGAGCTGTCAGCACAGAGCCCGACGCAGGGCTCAAACTCAGGGATTGTGAGATCACGACCTGAGCCAAAGTCAGACACTTCACCGACTGAGCCACCCATGTGCCACATTTATGCCTGTATTTTAAAAAGTAGTGATATTTGCCTTCTTTGAAGACAAACATTGATTCATTTGTTCAATAAGTATTTTTCAAGCACCTCTTTCATGCCAGGCACTGTTCTGGATACTTCCAGTGTACCAGTGAATAAAAGGAGCCAATTAATCAGTACTCTGAGGAAACTTTTGGGGGGTCATGGGAGACAATAAACAGCTGACATTATAAATAAGACTAGAAAATAGTAACACTTTATGGAAAAGAAAATAGAGCAAGATGGTGAGGGTATGTTGGAAGTTTAGGGGTGGTAATTTTACACTGAGTAGTCTGGGTGGGTTTTGCTGAATATGCTCTTGGGCAAAGATGTAAAGGTATAAGCCACCGGGGGTATCTGCCAGAAGAGCATTTCACATAAGGGAAGAGCCAAAGCAAAGGCCATATGGTCGAAGTATACCTAGTGTGTCCAAGAATAGCCACTGTGGAGGCCACTGTAGCTGGAGGGCAATGAGCAGGCGGATAATTGAAGGAGATGTGGTTGAGGGGGTAGCTGGGTCAAGCTATCTGAAAACTCGTAGTGCCTGAGAACTTGACTTTTGCTGAGAGGACATGGAGATTAATTGTAAGCTTCTGAGTAGAGGAGACACTTGATTTTGATAAATTTAATTGTTTTCCATGTTCTTTATCACACACTGTACAAGGATGTAATTTGAAACTTGACATTATTTCCACATTACTTATTCATGTTTATAACAGTATGCTATAAATAATTGTTTCAGTGGTGTCTACTGCCCATGTATGGAATGTGACTTCATAGGGTCCTGAAGTTTAAGGTATATTGGCTTTGCATATGTCTTGTTTTCAGAATTCTAAAAGTTCATTTTGGAGAATTAAGATTTATTTTAAACAATCACCTTAATTTGTAATGTGTAAACAAATTTGCCTAAGATTACTCCATTAGATTTGCTAGAGGTAGGAATAGGGTTCCTGAGTATAAATGAGAATGAGAAGCAGGAATGGAAAACTACCTATTGTGATCAGATTTGTACTCAGTGCCTTACTCAGTGTTCTAACCTGGCCCGTTTTCCCCACTTACATTACAGTGCTACATCTTTTACATAGCTACCTGCCCTGATCTGCGTATATCACTGCTTTTCCTTCTGGGTCTTTGCTGTTAATTACTATATCATAATCAATCCTTTCTTCCCTCCTCCTCAGGACCAATTTTTAAACATTCTTGTCTTTTTTTTTTAACGTATTATTTTATTTCATTTTTTGAGAGACAGAGAGAGACAGCGTGAGCGGGGAGGGGCAGAGAGAGGGAGACATGGAATCCAAAGCAGGCTCCAGGCTCTGAACTGTCAGCATGGAACCTGATACAGGGTTCAAACCCACAAACCTCGAGATCATGACCTGAGCTGATGTCGGACTCTTAACTGACTGAGTCACCCAGGTGCCCCTAAAGTGGTCCTTCTTGAACTTAATGTCTATCTTACCTTATCTTTCCCTATCTTTTATGGCAATTAACCAATTTTTGAGGAAGGAGGTGGAAAGGGTTGTCTTTGAATGAACCTTGAATCAGTCTCATCTGAGTTGCAGACCTAGACAAGCATACAGAATGTTAGAAAATTATGCAGAATGTGTATTGTACTCTCAAAATATATCTGAATGTATTTTAATATGAAAATACCCATTTCCCCTTTTCTACTCTGTCCTTCCTACCTGGAGTCTTCTATATGCCCTTGTATGTTAATGACTAGTCTAAACAGAATAATCACATTAATCGTATTCTGCATTTCATTTTTCTGAATAATCTCATTCTTCTTGGACTAGTCAAGGTTTCTTTTATCTTTTAAAGCAGTAAATGCAATATGGTGCTATAAAGTTTTTATTAAATTATTTTAAATTTGAAGAATAGTTAGTTGAAAATATTCATATGGCGACACATATATAGTTTATTATATAACCTATTCCTCAAATGCAGATTAATCACATGGTTAGCTTGTGGAAAAAAATCCAATATTAATAACTTAAGGATTTCCTTTCCATACAGTATAACGAAATCACATATGTGATTTTATACCTGTTTATGTAGGATATTTTATATATATTCCTGTTTCTTACTGTAATTCTGCACAAATATATTTTTTTATGACTCTGGCTTTGTTTCCAAAGGCCTGTGATTTCTTTTTTGAGTTGGTCAGCCCTCTGTCATTTATTCATATTTGCAAAGTTATAATAATGTTTATGTCATAAATAATTTAATAAAGCTTAATTGAATTTAGGATAAAACAGAAAAAGAATATATGTTATATAAATATTATGTAAATTCTATACTTAGTGTGTCTTAAGGTATCATAGTGGATAAGCAAAAATTGGGCTCCTAGCCAATGTATTACTTAGCTAAATCTTACAATTTTATTGGTTGTTAAAAGGTTTATTTAAGGTTATTTTTAAATATACTCTCTGTCTACCAAAATGAGAGAGGTGAAAAGCAATAGACTTTATTTCATGCTCTAAAACTTTAGTGAATTGACTTAATAAAACCCGGTATGCAAAATGCAGGCTCGTATTGGCAAAATTCAGTAATAATGGGCAGAAACAAGAAACTAGAGCTTTTGAAACCCCAAAGAAGATCAACTTGGTAATTCAAGTGACAGAAGACAAATTAGACATCAAACAGCATTTTAACTTCAAGGTACACTGCATAAAGAAAGAAAAGAGAAAGATTTCTTTACATATCGTACCGATAGATGTAAGGAGAAAACTGTCTTGAGGGAAGGGTCACTTAAACAGTATTGGTCACTCTAGAAAGATTGATTATTAGTACCAGGGTTAGGAATAACAAAATGCTCTGCTTGTGAAGCATGCACAGCAAACATTTATTGGTTGTCCTTTTAAAAGAATATTTGTCTACATATAATTAAATGTAGTAAAATTGCAAAAATAAATTTAAGGAATGTACTTCCTATACCAGTGTTTCAAGTACAAATATTTTTAATTGTCCTTATGGAAAATATGTAATATGATGGAGACTGAGAAACCTTTATTGATATCTTTATTTGCATTATCTGCTTTGACTTTCACAACAATGGATGAAGTGAAATATTATGTCAAATCTCTGAAGAAGGAAACTGAAGACTTGGTGAGATTTACTTAACCAGGGTCACAAAGCTAGTAAAAGTTAGTTATGCATTGAACCCCAAACTGTTTCCTTGCAGGGGGTATTCTTTGACCCCCAAGACATTTATGTTTCTTTAACAAAGGTTTTTGGAATTATTTCTGCCCCATAGGCATTCTTTTAGCTGGGATAGAAATATGGATTACCCACTGATGTTGTTCTAGGGTAGCTGCTTATTTTGCGGTGGGATGCAAAGGAGTCAGCAAATAATGACATTAAAACTGAAGTGCTATAATGGATGTATGTCAGTATACTAGGGAACACAGAGGGGGATTACCTATTGCCTGAGATTGGCACAAGAATTCATAGGGCAAAACCACTATATCCTAAAGGAACATTGCATTCTTTTTGGGGACAAAGGGGGAGCTCATGACAGACAGAGAATATAACATATATAAATCTAGAGTTGTGAAAGAGATGTTTTGGGAATTGAATTTCATTGTGTTGGAGCCTGGAAAAAATAAATGTAGAAGACTTCCTGACATGAAGTCAGTGTTTCACAGAGAAAAGATAATTTAAGTTCTCATTTATACACATAGCAAAGGTAAGATGTTTTGTTTTCCAAATTTTACTTTTGATAAAACTGCAGTTAGAATATCAACAGGAATGCCATTTACTAAATTTTAAAAAAGTCTTTTTAAAAAAGTGTATCTGGATTTTTTTTCAAGTATTGTATTACAAGATTTATGTTTAAAATATATGGCATAATTCCCATGAGAAATGTATGGATTACAATCATGAAAGCAACAATATAATTATACAAAATGTATATGTATATATATGTAAAACTAATATTTGTGTTAGAGTATTTTAGTGTAAATATCAGTGTATTTATAATGTAGTATATATTAGTGCATTTCTTTGTGTATCCTTAACTACTTTTTGCCAGTTAATAAAATATATAGTGGTTTTTCTTAAAGACCAATTTATTTAATCCAAAAAAATTTAAAGTGCTTTGTTGGTAGCCAGTGATATCTTCTGCAAAGAATGCCATATAGAGCTTTTCCTTTCTAACAGTAATATATTTTCTCTTTCATGCTATAGTACGTTGGCATGAACTTCTAAAACCATAGGTTTTTCTCAAGTAGTAAAGGGAGGTGAAAGTTGTGATAAGAGAACTTCACCTTTTATCTACAACTAGAATAGTAAAAACAAATGCCAACTAGGCCAAGCTGGTAGCATAAATGTGTGAACTGGGCCAATTGTAAGAAAATTGTAAATGGCAGAACCAGAGAACTAGGGAGTATATTCTTCTCAAACACTGTGTCCGTCAATCACAAAACCTCTGCAAGCCTGGTAGAGTACTGCTGATAGGTGATCCCACCTGGGAAAGGGTCTAGTACTCCTGAAGAGATTGTTAATGGTAACCAGAGTAGCATTAGAAATGTCAGTATGCTGTAAGAGCTGTTAAGTGCTGGATATCAATGGGTATTGACAGGAAAGCAACAGGATCCAATGGAAAGAATTTGAGTTCAAATTATATAGCTCAGTGCCTTCCTTATGTTGTGGCTTTGAACACATTGCTTACTGTGTTAGTTTTCTATTGCTTCCATAACAAATCAACCACAAATTGAGTGGCTTAAAACTACCAAGTTCATGATCTTACTGTTCTAGTAGCTTAGAAGTCTGACATGGTCTCACTGTGATAAAATCAGATTCTGTTCAGGGTTGTGTTCCTTTGCAGAGGCTATAGGAAGGAATTTTTTCTTACCTTTTCAGCCTCAAGAGGCTACTCACATCCATTCTTAGCTCATGGTTCTTTCCATCATCAAAACCAGCAATAGCAGGTAAAACTCTTCCCACATTGCATCCCTGGGATCTCTTCTGTAGTTCCATGTGTCGGACTCTCCTCTCCTTTTTCCATTTTTAATGGCTCTTTATCATTATATTGGGTCCAGCTGAGTGATACAGGTTAATCTCTCCATCTTAAAGCCAGTTGATTAGCAATTTTAATCCCCTCTTACAATTTAATTCCATATACAACCTTAATTTTCCTTTGCCATGTAACAACATCACCACAATTCCTGGAGATTAGTAGACAGGTATTTTCTGGAGACCATTATTCTGCCTACTACATTTTTATTTTCAGTTTCCTCATTTGTAAAATAAGCCTGTTGTGAAGCTTAACAACAAAAAAGGTAAAGCATTTTAAATGCCTTGTCTAGTTCCTGGTATATGGTAGGAATTCAATAAATGGTATCTGTTGTTATTTCTTGTTATTGAATTTTGCTCTATTTCCAAGATCAATCTTCAGAGGTTTTTTTCTGGTGATTAGGAGTTTCAGATGTTTTGCTTTTATACCAATAAGCATACAGAGGGGCTTAACCACGTTACAAATTTTGAGAGCTTAAAAATTAAATTGCTTATATGTAGAATCCTTTATCACATCCTCTAATTTTCTGTCCTGCATTCTGAGCTCCTGTCCCACTAAGCTCCATACCAGTGTTCTCATACCTGAGCAAGAATTAGAATACCTGGAGGGTTTGGTAAACTTGGACTGCTGGGCCCCATCCCAAGAGTTTCTGACTCATTAAAACTAGAGAAGAACCCGCAAATTCAACTGGGTCCCATGGGATCAGTCTGTAATCACACTTCGGAAACCACTGCCCTAGAAATAAGCATGAAGAAAATGGGGTTAAGTTGGCTTTGTTCCCATGTGTCCTTAAGTAAAGCTCTATGATTGTTATTTTTGTTATTATTACTTTTGGATTGCAAACTCCCCAAATACTGAAAAGATCTGGTGGTGGTCCAAAGTGTTAATTGTTAATGGAAACGCAGAACAGTTTTCTTTATCCCAGAATGCACATCTGCCATCTAAAACATTGTTATTTGAAATAAAGCAAATTTTAACTATAAAGTAGATGTCAAAAATCTGTTCCTCTCTAGCCAAGGAAGAATATCTGATGAGGATTCATATGGATATTTTGGTTGTTCCCCATCTTTTTGTTATAGTCAGTTTAGCAGGCTGTTTTTCACTTGTGAATCATAAAATGGAATGGTTATCTATCTGATTGTGTTACGGCTTCACAAATCAAGTGTCTTTTAATAATTCTGTCTTGAAGTCACTAAACATAGTGCTAGTATTTTGTAACATGATGTTTATGCGTGAAAAATAAAATGTTCAATTAATAATGTTGCTTGACACATCCTTGAAATTGCCCTTGAGATATAGTACTATAAAATACCTAACAATTTATGCCAGTTTAAAACTTAGATTTACTTTGATATAGAACCCTACAATAAGTTTCTAAGAGTTATTTTATCTCTATAAAATATATTAAGGTGGCATAGGTCAAAATTTCTGTATTTGTCTATGTGGTAAGAGACTGATATTTTAAAGGGAGGAAAAAGAACTCAGAGAAGTCTTATTAAAACTTTCAAGTATGTTGTTAAAAATGTATAGCCTTACAAAGTCAATTGCTCTTTAAAAACTAGGTAATTTTTTAAAAGAAGTTTAATGTCATTGCATTGGTTGGACAATAGAGAATCCAATGCATTGTTGAAGCACTTTGAACTTTTGGGTGATTTATTAAGTCAGACATTCTATTTCAATTCCTTTGGACTTACAGTGAGCTTGGATTTTATAAATTCGATTTGTGCCTCGCTTCCTAGAAGGGTATCACTTAAAACAGACAATGAATTAATGAGCTGTATTTGGTATGATGTTCATGTTGATTGAAATATCCTAGTAAGCCAATATAATTGTATATTTCTGTACCATGAAATAGACATAGCTCCTAGAAGTCAGATAGGAACAAGAATCTCTAGAATTTAGGGTCTACACCAGTGGTTTGTAAATGTCAGAGTGCCTAAAAATCACTTGGTTTGCTTCTTAACAATGCAAGTCCAAAAGGGACCCTAACACTCAGAGGTGATGACTCATGAGATCTTCAGTAGAACCCACAAGTGTTCACTTGTATCATTTATTTTAGATAGCTTTGATACAAATGACTCAGGGACCCTACTGTGAGAAGCACTCATCTTGGTTACAGTGATGTTGGGACATAGATTTGACGGGAGAAAGAATGGATCACTGAAGATGGGATTCAGAAGGAAAATGGGCAAAGGTCAACATAATAATGATAAGAAAGCACAAAGATCAGGGCCGTGACCTAAAAGGTGCATGTAAGTGAATGTGAGGGAGTGTGTGTAGGGGAATGGGGAAGGCAAGGAAATGATTCTTGAGTGACATCCATATTTGCTCCAGTTTATAGCCCAGAAGTAGTATCCACACCTGGCATAGGGAGGGGAACTGAAACAGAATCCAGCAACTTTTTTTTAGGTAGTTAGTTAATTTATTTATTTAGAATGAGTATGTGTGGGGCAGGGGTGGGGAGCAAGAAAGGGAAAGAGAGAATCCCAAGCAGACTTGGTGCTATAAACATAGAGCCTGAGGCTGACATGGGGCTCAATCGCACAAACTGTGAGATGATGACCTGAGTCGAAATAAAAAGTCAGACGCTTAACCAACTGAGCCACTCAGGCACACCAGTCCAGTACTTTGAGTAGAGGATTTGAGATCAGAGCTGGGGAGGCTAAGGTGAGGAGAATTTGTGGGGCAGAAAATGTAGAGAAACGTGTATAGAAAGAGTTCAAGACATTTGCAGAGGGGGTCCTTGTAAACTGGCAGATACACAAATGGAACTCTAAGAGGCAGGATGAAGAACCGCTGGAAAGCTGTAGAACAAATAATTCTCAGAATTCACCCAGAGTTTGGACTAACTTACATTCTCAACAGCCAGGATGGAGAGTCTTCATTATATACAGAGCATTGGGTAGAGTCCTCAGGATGATACTGCCTTATTGAAGTGAGTAAATAGGCCTTATTTTAAAGACTGCTCTGGATCCACCATAACAAGGCTTAAAACCAGTCCACCAGAGGATCGTACGGATTTACACATGAGTGATGAAAAATGGTCAATACTTTTTAAAGGGATTCAACAAAATCCAGCACCAAACAATGTAAAATCCACAATATTTAGTATCCAATTAAAAAATTACCTTGCATGCAAAGAAACAGGAAAATATGAACCATAAGCAGTACATACCCAGGAAAGAAAGAGGTGATGAAGTTTGCAAACAAAGATGTTAAACAGGTATTGTATGCATATGTGCTATATGCTCAAGAGATAGAGGAAAATATGAGCATGATAAGGAGAGAAATGGAATATATAAAAATGGACCAAATGGCACCTCTAGGGGGGTATTCTTATTGTTATGAAGTCATAGCAATAGAAACTATCAAAAAGGAAACAAGAAGAGAAAAAGTGCAAAAGAAAAAGATGAACAGAATCTCAGTGGGCGATGGGTCAGTATCAAGTCATCTAACCTGTAAGTGTAGTTCCACAAGACAGGGAAAAAAAGAACAGAATATTTGGAAAAATAATGTTCAAATATTTTCCAAATTTGATGGATACTATAAACCCACAGATCCAAGAATACAGTGAATTCCAAACAGATTAAAGGTAAATGAAACCATACCAAGGTACATCATACTAAAGTGGCTGAATACCAGAGATAAAAAGAAAGTTTAAAAGCAGTGGGAAGAAAAAGGCATAATCGCAGCCCTCTGCTGTGGGAGGAGGTGTGGATAATAGAGGCTGGACCCTGGTTTTTCCCCTGGGGTGTGCTGAGGCAGCAGCATTCCAAGGTAGGTGGTTCAGACCCACACAGAGAAGAGTGTAACAATGGCAGTGATCCTTTCAGAGGGCACCTGGAACAGGGATTATTGGAAGGAGGAGAGAGAGGGAAGGGAGTCATTGAGGTTGAATAGTACTGGTACCTGTGGATTATCAGCCCTGTAACAGTGGCAATGTTCTTATTTTTGATCTACAATGTTTTGATGGGAGAACTGGCTGAGATTCCCAGACAGTGACCAGTGTGGCCTCAGGACCGTGGATGTGATCTGCTATATTTGCACAGAGAAGACAAAAATCCATTCTTAGCTGTTTTTGTAAGATTCTGGTTGGGATGAACTATCCTCCTCTTAGTATTATGTATATATAGAGTATCGATATGTAAACTTAGAATAAGGGACAATCTTTGTTTTTTATTCAACTTTATATTTTCAATGCATAGCACAATACCTGGCCCATAATACAGGATTTAATACCAGAAATAAACTGAGATTTAAAAAAATGCCCAACCAATCCCACATATTTTTGAGCCAAACACAATAACAATGGCCTGAAGTTCTGTTAAGTAATTGTATAGTAGGGCATATGGAAATGTTGTTTGCACTCTACTTTCCTTAGTTTAAAAGGGGAGATGATGCTTTTGACCTACTTTGTATGTATTATGAACAATAATTTTAAAACGCCATGTACTTTATAAAATGTTCTGTAAATGTGCCTTTTCTATAAATATCACGCAGAGTTTTAAAAAAACTAGGCCATTGGGTTTTTGTCCTTCCAAACTCCAGTGAAATTGAGAATGACCTTTAGAACTTTTGGTGAAAAGTAGAAACATTCATTATTGCATTTGATGCCATTCATTGAGTCAACATTTTAATCAGGGACCACATGAGGCCCAGAGATGTAGAAGGCAGACTTTGTAGAACAAACACACATAGGTGAGTATCTACAATCAAATCAGTGCATGAAAAGTATCATGTGCTGATTGCAGGATATGTGCTCTGACTAGAAGGGAAGGGAGGCTGGATACAGAAGTACACCTCTGATCACCATAATGTGGAAAGACAGTAAAGATGAGGAGGTGTTCGAACTGTTAGGATTTACTCCTAGGAAGAGGAAATCAGATTTAAAAAGATGCTTTGGGAGTTGAGCGATGGGCTTGTTCAGTGAATTATAGAAACCCAAACAAAATGTAATTAGGATTTGTTTTGGAACAGAGAACGAGAACATAGCAGGTTGAATGAGGCCAGATTGTAAAGAGATGTGGATGTCAGGCTAACAAGTTTGAGCTGTATCCAGTTGAAAAAAAACCCAAAAAAATAGAGGACCACTCTGCAGATTTACTGGTAATGAATATCTTCAGAGCTTTGCTTTAGGGAAATTTAATTTTTACCATATCTAGGCCACAGGGAGTCATGTGGCTTTGTTAGCAGGCTGCTGTAGTTGTCTAGGTATAGTGTGCTAATGGCCTAAAAACTGAAATACAGGAAAGACCAGTGAAGGGTGGATACCAGAGCTGTTGTTAGGAACTGCTTCTACTATACAACAAAGTGTGTGAATCCTGGGATGACTCTTTGGAGTTTCTGCTTTGTTGCTTTCTTTGAGGACAGTTTAATTCTTCCTGTAGCTATTTAGTCTACTTACCTAGTAAATACTATTGATTTTAATTTTAGTGTAAATTTGCCAATTGTTTCTACTTATATTGCTTTTCAGTCTATTTTTCTGTATCTGAAGATGGTCATTTAGGAAGGATTAAATTATGGAGTAGAACATTGAAAATTATTTAACCTACCAGGCAATGTTTGTGAATTTATAATCGGAAAGCAATGCTTTGTACATAAAGCTCCGTGCTCTTAAAAATCCCTCCCAAAGCAAATATTACTGATATGAGAAAGAAGAACTATGTTATATGTGGCTTACATAACGATGAAACTCTTCTCATAGATCAAAAATGTACTAATTGTATTTTTAGCTCTCCCACATAACTTTTATTCCTAGGTTAATACAGATTTCTGACTCCTGTTTGTTGACTAGATGGGGCCTTACTACAGAGTTTCTCCTTTCTTTGGTCCCCTGTCACCCTTGTCATTTTCTAAATTGATTGGTGCCCCCCTGCAGGAAATGATCTGTGAAGGATGTTTGCACACTCAGGGCTCTGGTAGCCAGGGCAGATAGGGAGTGAGTCTAGGGGTGAATGCAGGTCAAAGACAAGCTGGGTTCTGGCTGTGCTTGCCTTCCAGGAGGAGGGAAAGCCAGGCCTGTTTTAACCCCTTGTGGCAGGCTGGTTTGTTGCAATATCCTTGTGGGAAGTACCCGCTTTTGTTGTGTTGCTAGGACTAGTACACCATATTTCTGG